>NC_086317.1:415394183-415765433 GCF_036172605.1 Pelobates fuscus
TGTGTAGGTGTACTTATTAGTATTTAGGGCCCCCACCCGCCGCTGAGGGGTGGGGGCCAGGGGGGAGGACACCACAACCCCAAGAAACGCCACTCCATACTACGCTGGGCCCACAGCCAGAAAGCAGATATTCTCTTGATCCAAGACCTCTCATAAGCACTTCCCACTCAAGAGTAAACACTACATCCGCTCTTTTCAGCACACTCACCGGACATGAAAACCAAGGAAGTAGCAATAGTATTCAAATCCTCCTGCCCCCTCTCTGACATACAGGCATTTCCAGACAAATCAGGGAGATTCCTGACGATCACAGGCAAAATCGGCCTACTCCATCACCTCCCTATACGCACCCACAACCCCAGACCAGACATTCACCACAACATTCACCATAATAGGCGGCGATTGCAACGCAACCAACACGCCAATACTAGACCGCTCCACTAGACCCACTGGAGGAACCAGACCCTTTACTAACGACACCCTCTTTTCCCATTTCCGGAACACACATAACCTCCTGGACATCTGGAGGGCTCAACACCCCTCGACCCTAGACTACACATTCTATTCCCACCCCCACAACTCTTACTCCCGTATTGACTACTTCCTAATTTCCCCCAACCTCACCACCAGAGTCACACACACCTCCATAGGCAACATCACATGGTCGGACCACGCCGACATATCCCTAACCCTCTCAATCCCCAACATGACCAGACCATGGACCTGGAAACTAAACCCGCAACGCCTTCACGACAAACTAGTGACTACAACCCTTACAAAAGACCTAACTGAATATTTCAGCCTGTACGAGCCCTCGGTCGCCTCGCCGATCACCCTTTGGGCCGCCCATAAACCCGTTATCAGAGGTAAACTCATAGCCAAAACAACACAACAAGCGGCTAATGGAAACAATAACTGAAATTGGCCGCCTAGCCTAGAAAATCTCAGCCTAGAAAATCTCCACAAAAAAAACCCCCACTAACAGCAGTTAGAGCTCTACTCAAAAGCCTTTCCCTCTCAGCAACCACTAACGCACTCACATGGACAAAACAAAAATACTATGAAAAAAGCAACAAGGCAGACTCTATGTTAGCCAAGAAACTCAAAACCCTGACTGAAACAAAACAAATCCGCACTTCAGATGGCACAATCAGCGAAATCCCACATAAGATAGGCAAAACCTTTCAGCAATACTTCATAAAACTATACAATCACACACCCGACCCCCCCTCTGAACTCATCCACTCACTTACAGACGACTTTCTCCAAAAACTCTCCCTCCCCTCACTTAACATCGAAGCCAGAGCCCTCATCTCCGCAGAAATCGAGCCGGAAGAACTAACAGCAATATATCCCCTAAAACCTAACAAATGCCCGGGACCAGATCGACTTACAGCCATCTACTACAAAACCTTTAGCAACATACTCATCCCCAGACTCAAAAGGGTCTTCAACGCCATGCTGTGTGGTGAGCCGCTACCCCCAGACATGACCCAAGCCAACATCACACTACTACCAAAACCAGGAAAAACACATGATGACCCAGGCCACTATCGCCCCATCTCCCTACTAAACGTGGACTTAAAAATAATGACTAAAGTCATGACCAATAGACTGAACCCCCTTCTACGACAACTAATCAACTCAGATCAAGTAGGCTTCATCCCACACAGACAAGCACCAGACATCACAAGAAGAACAATAGACCTAATATGGTACGCCAACCACAGATGCCTCCCAACAATAATACTCTCCCTGGACGCAGAGAAGGCGTTTGACCGCCTCCTCTGGCCATACCTCTTCAAAATCCTCAACAAGTTCGGATTCCCATCCGAACTTCTCCAATTTGTACAAGCAATGTACCACAAACCCACCGCTCAACTACTATATCCCAACACAACCCCCCCTTCCTTCCCAATCCTAAACGGCACAAGTCAAGGGTGCCCTCTCTCCCCTCTCTTATTCGCCCTATCCCTGGAGCCCCTTCTAGAGACCATACGAAAGAACCCACATATCAAAGGGTTACAGGTCAGGGACGAAACATTCAAACGACATACTCCTAACCTTAACCAACCCCGAACCGTCCATAACAGCTCTCCAGACGACACTACAAGAATACTCAACAATCTCGGAATACCTCATTAATGCAACCAAATCTGACTTATTACCCCTCAACCTACCCGACAACGTCCTTAACGCCCTAAAAAGCAAATTCCCCTTCCACATCAACCCAACAGCCATCAGATACCTAGGCCTTCAACTCACCAACGACACGGCCTCCCTATACACGGCCAACTACCCCCCCCATTTCGTAAAGCACACAAAGACCTCCAACGCTGGAAAACCATGAACATCTCCTGGCTAGGAAGAGTGGCCTCTGTAAAAATGAACCTCCTCCCCAAATTCTTATACGCCTTCCAAGCTTTAGCCATTCCCTGCAAGAAAACCAACCTCAAACACCTACAGACTGCTATAGATCAATTTATATGGAATGGCACGAAAACCCCAGGTACGATGCTCAACCCTATATGTACCCAAGCCCTCAGGTGGCCTGGGCCTTCCCAACTTTTTGCTTTACCAACACGCCTCCCACCTCGCACAAATCCAATACTGGCACCTCTGTCCAACTCACAAACAATGGGTGGACCTAGAGACCATCCCTCCCAATATATGTGGCTCCCCAAACAGCACAGACCACTGCCACCCCCACCTCACCTGCCATCACCTACTCCCTAGACCTCTGGGACTGACTCAGCAACAAATTCGACATATCCACAGGTCTCTCACCGCTTACCCCTATCCTTTGCAACAAGCTATTCCCACCAGGACTAACCCCACAACACTACGCACACTATGAGGAAAGAGACATAGTCAGGCTAGGACATCTGTACCCCAACGGCAAACTGCTACAATACACTGAAATCCCCAACTCTGACACCCTAACCTCCTTTGACCATTTCCGATTCCTCCAACTCTGCAGCTTCGCCACATCAGACACAATCCGCTTGGCAGCTACCTCACCTCTCACCGAGTTCAAACGAAAAAGCCAGATATCCAATCTATACATAACACTAACCACACACCACTCCCAAGTTATTCTGCCATACTTCTCAGCCTGGGAAAAGGATCTTGGACCCCCCGACAACCCCACTGACTGGTCTGAAATTTGGACATCAATTAAATCAATATCGATCTGTGTCACCCATAAAGAACAAGCATACAAAATGCTTTTCAGATGGTACCTCACCCCCCTACGCCTCACGGCAATGAAACGCACTTCCTCTAACTTCTGCTGGAAACAATGCGGTGAAACCGGCACCTTTCTCCACTGCTGGTGGAACTGCCCGCAGCTAGTCCCCCTATGGAAAACCATACGTCCCTCCTAACCAGACTACTAAACAGACCAGTCCCCCTAAACTCCTGGGCTCTCCTACTCTCAAAACTCATTGAACCCTTCACCGCAACGAAAACAAACTCATCGCCCGAATAGCCCTAGCCACTCGCAGGGCGATAGCCGAAACATGGTCCATCCCACACAAACACAGATCCACTACAAAATATCGGACAGTATTGACATGGACAAACTAACAGCACAAACGCATGACACACCGAACTCCTTCCATAAAATTTGGGACCCTTGGATAGAAGGACATGCTTCCCTACCGTGGTAACACTACAACAATCCCGCGCCACCGCAACCACAACTTCACCCCAGAACAAACCACAACAACAAAGTCCGCATACCCACTCCCTCCCCACCCACCACCCCTCCCAAGAGATGGAGGATCCCAGGGGGGGCAGCGACAACAACCCCCCCTCCAATGTACCTCCCTCCCGACACCGTCCCACCCCCTACTCCCCCACTCACCTCCCACCGAAAAGGAACAATACGACTGGTAAAGCCAGCTCCCACTCCTCTGGCATATTTCCATTACCCTTCAAACATGCAATTCTAAAAATGCCCAACCTTGACCCTAACTCCCCATCCAACTACTGCCCTATGTCGCTACTGCATTTTGCGTCCAAGATCCTTGAAAGACTTGTGTATGTGAGATTCACAGACGTCCTCAAGTCCAATTCTCTGCTCGACCCAGTTCAGTCTGGCTTCTGCGCTAAGCACTCTGTGGAAACAGCTCTGACCAAAGTATCAAATGATCCATTTGCTGCAAAATCTCATGGTCACTACGCAATCCTAATTTTCCTTGACCTTCCACTGCTTTTGATACTGTTGATCGTCAACAGCTTCTTCTCATCCTCCGTAATCTCGGTCTACAAGATATTGCTCTTTCCTGGTGCTCCTCCTACCTCACCCAGTGCTCTTTTAGGGTTTTATTCTCTGGCTCTGCCTATTCCTCCCATCCTCACTCTGTTGGTGTCCCCCAAGGTTCAGTCCTTGGTCCCCAACTGTTCTCAATCTATACTGCCTCCCTTGGTAAACTCATCAGCTCCTTTGGCTTCCAATATTACTTCTATGAAGATAACACGCAAGTCTATCTGTCCTCCCCTGATCTTTCCCCGCCCCTCTTGACTAATTTCTCTGACTGCCTCTCTGTATTTCTAACTGGATTGCTGCCCACTTTCTTAACCTCAACTTGTCGAAAACGGAACTTCAAAGGTCACAGTTCCGACACAGAGGTCTTCAAACCAGGGAAATTCAAGGTGCACTTGGGTTTTATTTGGCAGATTACAGTGAAAATGTTTCAGTTGGGAATATCGAAGTACCTGCATAGGGGTTGGTGCAGCATCTTCCAATAGTTCCCTAAGATCCTTCACAGCCGCATTGCCAAGCACCATCTTTATAGGGATACATTTCTCCTTTGCAACGAAGGTCCAAGCACTCGGAGGGTCTTTATTAAATGTTAACAGGATCAGTGGGCTCAGTTATGGAGAGTGCCCCACGTCTGTTAGGGAGATAGGGGAATCATTGCCAAGAGTAGCCATAGCATTTGCTTTTCTGTGCCACAACATTGTGGGTAGCTCCTTATCTTTGCTTCCAGAGTTTATGTGCTCTCTGATCCTTTGCAAAACTGTTGCCTCCATCTATACTGCCTTGCTTGGTAAACTCATTAGCTCCTTAGGCTTCCAATATCATTTCTATGCGGATGACACGCAAATCTATCTGTCCTCTCCTGATCTCTCCCCGTCCATCTTGACTAGTGTCTCTGACTGCCGCTCTGCTATTTCTAACTAGATGGGCTGCCTAATTTCTTAAACTCAACTTGACGAAAACTGAAATTCGGGTCTTTCCTCCATCTAGTGTGTATATGGGGCAGTGTGTGTGGAGCAGTGTGTGTGGGGCTGTGTGTGTATGGGGGGGCAGTGTGTGTGGAGCAGTGTGTGTGGGGCAATGTGTGTTTGTGGGGCAGTGTGGGGCAATTTGTGTATGGGGCAGTATATGTTTGTGGGGCAGTGTATGTTTGTGGGGCAGTGTGTGTATGGGGTGCAGTGTAGGTTTGTGGAGCAGTGTGTGTATGGGGGGGCAGTGCATGTTTGTGGGGCAGTGTTTGCGTATGTGGGGCAGTGTGTGTGTGAATGGGGGAGCAGTGTATGATTGTGGGGCAGTGTGTGTGTGTGTATGGGGGCAAAGTATTTTTGTGGGGCAGAGTGTGTGAGTATGGGGGGCTGTGTGTGTGTATGGGGGAGCAATGTGTGTGTATGGGTATGAGGGAGCAGTGTGTGTTTGTGGGGCAGTGTGTGTGTATGGGAGAGCAGTGTGTGTGTGTATGGGGGAGCAGTGTGTGTTTGTGGGGCAGTGTATGTTTGTGGGGCAATGTGTGTATAGGGGGCAGTGTGTGTGTGTGGGGGGCAATGTGTGTATGGGGGGAAGGAGGGTAGGGAGGCTTTTAATGATGTTTTTTATTCATTTAATAAAATAAATATATATTATGTCCCTGGTGGTCCGGTGGGGAATCCGGTGGTCCCAGTGGTGAGAATAAACTCTTCACTCTTGCGAGATCCAGAGCGTTGCCTTGGTAACCGTGCTCACGAGAGAAGGACCCGGAGGAGCTGCAGGCTGAGCTCTTGGGTCTTCTCTCCCTCCGCTGCCAGCTGCAAGCACAGTGCCTGCGGACAGGGGAGGGAGATCTCTGATCTCCCCTCCAGTCCTTGAAGGCACATTGCAGTGCTGGCGCTTGGACAGTGCCAGCCCTGCATTAGGCAGCATGGGTGAGCCTCGGCCTACCTTATAATTTCGGGTTCTGGGCAAGTGCCCCGTTGCCCCCTCCCGGATCCGCCACTGTGCCTAGGTGTTCTCTTTGACTCCGACCTCTCCTTCACGCCTCATGTTCAATCTTATTGCCAAATCCTGCCGCTTCCATCTGAAAAACATTGCGCGCATCCAACCCTACTTAAGATGCGACAAAGGTGCTGGTTCATTCCACTGTCCTTTCTCGCCTTGACTACTGTAATCTGCTTCTCAGTGGTCTTACATACTCCCAACTTGCACCGTTACCGTCCATAATGAATGCGGCGGCGAGGCTCATCTTCCTGGCTTCCTCTAAGATATAGGGCTCAATTTAAAATTCTGGTTCTTGCTTTCAAATCTCCACATAATGCTGCTCCCACCTATCTATCCTCCCTAATACACAAGTATGTCCCGTCTAGGCCCTTACGCTCTGCTGAAGACTTACGTCTATCTTCTGTCCGTACTCCCATCTCTGATGCTCGCCTTCAAGACTTCTGGAGTGCTGCACCGTTCCTGTGGAACTCACTTCCATCCTCCGTTAGATGTTCACCCAGTCTCCAACTCCTTAAAAAAAAATCATTAAAAACCCACTTCTTCATAAAAGTGTATTAATTAAACTGTTAATAGCTCCAGACTGATTCCTCTCTTGCAACTGTCATTAGTCTAATACTATCCTTACCTTTTGTGTCACTTTACCCCACTCCCTCTAGCATGTAAGCTCATTGAGCAGGGCCCTCAACCCCTCTGTTCCTGTGGGTCCAACTTGTCTGGTTACAACAACATGTTTGTTCGTCTATCCACTGTAGAGCGCTGCAGAATTTGTTGGCTCTATATAAATTATAACATAATAATATGGTAACAATGTAAGAACAATGTAAAAAATGTTCCCTAACATTTAAAAGTACACCTATTTATACCTTCGGTGTCTTCATTTTAGGGTCACCGTAGTTCATATATGAAAAAGTAACTTCTTTTACTTTTATTCATTTTAGGACCTCCCTTAACTTGGCAAAAATACAAGGCCATAACTAAAGGGTGTAAATGTCATGGACATTTTTCTGACTTAGGTCAAGATGGTATCTTAAAGTCTGAACATCTTTCTCTACTTAGGGTTACCACAGTATTTTATGTACTGAAAGAGTCGTAGCATAGCCTTGAAGCTTGTTTATGCATTATTGTTATTGTAATTCGTCTGGGACAAAATGGTGTAAACATATTATGCACTGAAGGTAAGTAGGAAGTTATTGCTTAAAGAGACATGCATGAAAAACAATATGTTCCATTTCTAACACCTTGTCAGTTTGCAATATCTCTTAAACACAAAGTACACAGTTTGAGGAATACAATATTTCATTCTAAAACTTGTAATATTTGCATTTGCCCATAACAAAATGATATAATGGAAAAGTATAATTTAATTTGGGCAGGAAGTCCTCTTGATTATTTAGGTATAAAAATAATGGCAGATCCAGAGAGAATTATAGAAGCACATTTTCTTCTGCTATTAAAATTAGATATCTCTTGGACTGTCAGGATTAATACAATAAGGGCATATTACTGGCTTAAAATGATTCAAACTGATTTCAATAGCTTTATCTGGGTAAAGAAAAAACTAGAATTAGCTTACAGTACTTATCTGATTATATTAACAGGGGAGGTTTGGTAGTCCCAAACATGAGTGATCATCATCACGCATGTACACTGACCCATGTTTTAAGATCTCAATATACAAATAATACATAATACTGGAGCCAAATCAAATCAGATCATTTGGAGATACCTACCATTTTGCCCCTTTTTTTGACCCGTTCGTTCAGGTTACAAACTATAAAGACTTTAGGGAGAAATCTATTGTAATAAACAATTTACAGCACTTTTGGAACTCAGCTAAATGTATGCTCAAAATCCAAGAAAGGGTACGGATTTACCTACTGCTGCAAATAGTTATGACTAATGTACAAGACCTGAACATAAATCATTGGGAAACCATGGGTATAGAAATACTAAAAGATCTCCTTGTAGATAGATATACTAAATCCTTTAACAAATTGCAAGAAGATTTCTCACTCTCTAATAAAGATTTTTTTTTTTTTCTTATCTTCAAGTTAAACATTTTCTCAATAAACACTTAGAAATCTAAATTTTTAATTTAATAGATCTTTTGATAAATGTCTGGCACAAATACCGTTTACATTAATAATTTCAAAGTCTAGACAGCTTATTTGATCCCTTAAACCAAAGAAAAACAGGAGTATCTACCAAAAGTAAGAATATCATTAATATAAAGCTATCTCCGGGGCAGACATACATAAATCAATTAGGAATGTTACTTCCTGGGTACACCAAGTATCACAGAAAAGGTTTATAAAGTGTTAGAGGGTATTTAACTCCAAGTAAGTTAGCCAAAATGTATTCCCCATGGGATTCATTCTGCTGGAGATGTGGCCAACCTGGGTCCGATTCTATACATATTTGGTAGAATTGCACTATAATTAAGAAATTCTGGGATACAATCCATAGACGATTAAGAAGTCTTGGCTTGTACCCCATCATCTTCTCCCCAGAAGCTTTCTTACTACATATAGGTTGCCACAGATGCCAAAAGAAGATAGATATTTAGCCACTTATGTTCAGTTCTATCCACACTGATAATAGCTCAGGACTGGAAGAAACCTATACTCTATTATTATCATGTTATTTATAGAGCCCCATCAAATTCCGCAGCGCTTTACAATGGGTGGACGAACAGACATGTAGTTGTAACCAGACAAGTTGGACACACAGGAACAGAGGGGTTGAGGGCCCTGCTCAATGAGCTTACATGCTAGAGGGAGTGGGGTAAAATGACACAAAAAGGTAAGGATAGTATTAGACTAGTGACAGTTGCAGAAGAGGAATCAGTCGGGAGCTATTAACAGTTTAATTGATACGCTTTTAGGAAGAAGCAAGTTTTTAATGATTTTTTGAAGGAGTGGAGACTGGGTGAGCATCAAACGGAGGAGGGAAGCGAGTTCCACAGGAACGGTGCAGCCCTCGAGAAATCTTGAAAGGCGAGCATCAGAGGAGGGATTACGGGCAGAAGATAGACATAAGTCTTCAGCAGATCGTAAGGGCCTAGACGGGACATACTTGTGTATAAGGGAAGAACCCCAGATTGAAATAAGGTCAGTGTAAGATGGAATGTAATTTAAGTAGAAATAATCAAAATAAAACTGATAATTATACTATTTGTGGAGATATATTGAAGAGGATTGACCTATTATTATTCTCTGGTGTTTTGATTTAAAATTGGGATTCTGTTATTCTTTGTATTTGTCTTTTATGTTTATGGCTAGAACCAAGAATCCCCAATAAAAGAATGGAGTTGCATACAATATCTAAAATATCTGCGTATCCTAAATATGATGCTTACTTGGTCATTGTCTTATTGTATTTTTTACTTCATATTTTCTATTGTCTAAAGGAAATTAAAATAAAGAATTATTTAAACAAGAGTTCATGTTACCAAATACAGCTATGTTCTCTTACCTCCAAATACGAGCGTGGCTCCTAAAACTCTACATTCCAGCGACAAAACTTGTAAATGGGCAGTGGCTGATGAGCTTTGAGAGGATGATAATGAAATTAACCCCGGCAAAGAAAACGATATCCCTGGTATATGCCTGACGTCCGGGCGTGAAGAAACATGGAAAACACTATTTGGGGCCCCTACAAAACTAACCCTATGCTCAAATCATGTAGAACTAGCCAGAAAACTACTATATAGGTGGTACTTCGTACCAAAGAGACTCCACCATATAAACCCCAAAGTGCCCAACAAATGCTGGAGATTGTAACGAGAATATACCCCTACACGCAGGATCCAGCCAAACAGAAGACAGCACAGAGGAGAGATACGTCTACCGGACCTTAGAGTGGCCGGACTCGACGTAATAGGAGAAGTACAGAGTCAGGAATGATCCGAGGTCAAGGGCACAAAGAGACAGTGTAAACGAGAACTAGCCGGGGGCTGGTACACAGGAATCAGCAAGCCGGCAAACAGTACAGACAAGGATAAAGCGAAAATGAAGTCAGAATACAAAGCCAAGGTCAAATACGGAGAAACACAACTGAACACAACAAGCACTAAAGGGAACTGTAGCAGAAACCATGATAGGGCAAGGAACTAAGGGAAAAGGGTAAGTATAAGTAGCCTTCAAACTAATGTGATTGGCTCCTGTCACTTCCACACCCCCAAAAGGTAAGTGTATGGGGTGATTGGCATGACAGGAGCCAATGGGAGCCTTTTTGCAATTTAGGCTCCCACTGTCTCTTTAAGAGCGCGCCCGAGATTCGCGGCGCGCTCTTAGCTGCAGGCGGGACACGTGACCGCATCTCGCGGTCACTGCCCGTCTTCCTGTTCGGAGAGTCGGATGAGCCGCACGCGGCTCGTGCAGCTGCAGGACCGCGCGCGGCTTGAAGAGAGGACCGCGGCCGGCCCCCGGATAAGGTAACGCTACAGTACCCCCCCCAGAGTACACGCCCTCCGGGCGGGCAGGACCAGGCCTGGCAGGAAAACGCGAATGGAAAGAACGCACAAGGCGGGGAGCATGAACAGCATCCGCAGAAATCCAACTGCGCTCCTCAGGCCCATAACCCTTCCAATGTACCAAGTACTGAAGCCGACCCCTAAGGAAACGAGAGTCAAGAACAGCAGACACTTCGAACTCCTCATGACCCTCCACAGAGACAGGAGGGGGAGGGGGAGTATGCCGGGTATAGCGGTTGCGTACGTAAGGCTTCAACAACGAGGTGTGAAAGACATTAGGTATACGCAGATTCTTAGGCAGACCCAAGGCATAAGAAACAGGATTAACCTTATGTATAATGCGAAAAGGACCAATGAAGCGGGGAGCCAATTTCATAGAAGGCACCCGGAGGCGAATATTCCGTGTGGAAAGCAAAACCCTGTCCCCCACAACATAGGAAGGAGCCGCTCTGCGATGCTTGTCAGCCTGAGCCTTCTGGCGGGCAGCAGAGTCCACCAAAGAACGCTGAACCTGCTCCCAAGTATTACGCAAACCAGCCAAATGCTCGTCCAGAACTGGCATGCCCTGTGAGGAGAATGCAGCCGGAAGAACAACGGGATGCTGGCCATAGACAACGTAAAAAGGGCTTTTGCCGGAAGAATCATGAGTGGCGTTATTCCGAGCAAACTCAGCCCAAGGAAGCAGGTCAGACCAATTGTCCTGATGGTGAGACACAAAACAACGGAGGTACTGCTCCAGAGACTGGTTGGCACGTTCAGCAGCTCCATTAGACTGGGGATGGTAAGCGGAAGAAAATGAGAGAGAAATACCCATTTCCGAACAAAAGGCTTTCCAGAACCTGGAAATAAATGGTATACCCCTATCGGATACAATAGATACGGGAATACCATGTAACCGAAACACTTCTCTAGCGAAGATAAGAGCCAGTTCCTTGGAAGTGGGCAACTTGCGAAGAGATACAAAGTGAGCCATTTTGGAAAACCGATCTACTATCATTAGGATGACTGTGTTACCATTCGAAGGGGGTAATTCAACAATAAAATCTATTGATAGATTAGACCAAGGTCTCTCGGGAACGGGTAACGGATGCAACAGCCCACAAGGAACTCTACGAGAGGATTTCATACATGCACAAGTAGTACAAGCACTTATATAATCAGTGACATCCTTGCGTAAGGTATCCCACCAAAAATACCGAGAAACAGCTGACACCGTTTTGGATATACCAGGATGTCCAGCAGTCTTGGTATCATGATACAGTGACAGAATATCCCTTCTCTCGGGAACGTCAACGAACAATTTATCGTTAGGCCTCTCGCTGGGTGCCATGCTTTGTTTCGCTTGTATGGCCTGCAAGAGGGACGAGGAAATAGACAATATCGTAGTTGCTATTATCCTGTCTGGGGGGATGACAGGAGTAACATCAATCTCTTGTTTGTCAATAGTTTCAAACTGTCTGGACAGAGCGTCCGCTTTAGTGTTCCGATCACCTGGCCTATAGGTGATTATATAATTAAAATGAGACAAGAACAGTGACCACCTAGCCTGCCTGGAAGACAATCTTTTAGCTTCGCTAAGGTAGGACAGGTTCTTATGATCCGTAAATATGAGGATGGGATCCTTAGTGCCTTCTAACAAATGTCTCCATTCTTTGAGTGCTAAAATGATAGCAAGGAGTTTGCGATTACCTACATCATAATTCTTTTCTGCTTTGGACATTTGTTTAGAAAAGAAACCACAAGGATGCAATGGCTTGTCAGGAGACTCTCTTTGGGATAAGACAGCACCTACCCCTATATCGGAAGCATCAACCTCAAGTATATAGGGCAATGAGGGGACAGGATGCTGTAAAATAGGTGCAGAGGCGAACGCAGTCTTAAGAAAGTCAAAAGCTTGAAGTGCCTCGGTAGACCAGACACTAGTATTGCCATCCTATTTTGTCATACGGGTAATAGGTGCTACAATAGACGAAAAACCTTTGATAAAACGTCTATAATAATTAGAGAAACCCAGAAAACGCTGGATGGCTTTCAGACCTTGCGGCAGAGGCCATTCTATGACCGCAGCGAGCTTCCGGGGATCCATACGAAAACCCTTAGCGGAAATCAAATACCCCAAAAACTGGACCTCGGATTGGTCGAACAGACATTTTTCTAGTTTACAATAAAGGCCATTAGCAAGAAGGGTCTTTAAAACTATCGTAACATGTCTGTGATGAGTATGTAGATCTGTAGAATATATTAAAATGTCGTCCAAGTACACAATAACGAATGAGTGAATAAAGTCTCTTAAGACATCATTGATAAATTCTTGGAATACGGCTGGGGCATTGCAAAGCCCAAATGGCATGACGGTATACTCATAATGACCTGACCTAGTGTTGAATGCTGTCTTCCATTCGTGGTCCTTTTTTATACGTATTAAATTGTACGCTCCTCTAAGGTCTAGTTTGGTGAATACCGTAGCATGTTTGAGCCTGTCAAACAATTCTGTTATTAAAGGTATAGGGTAAGCATTTTTGATGGTGATCTTATTCAGACCTCTATAATCAATACAAGGTCTTAAATCACCTTCTTTCTTTGATACAAAGAAGAACACCGCTCCAGCCGGAGAAGAGGATCTCCTAATAAATCCCTTGTCTAATGATTCTTTAATATATTCCTCCATGACACGGTTTTCTTGAACCGATAAGGGGTACACCCTGCCCTTTGGAGGTATAGTGCCAGGCAACAAGTCAATAGCACAATCGTAGGGTCTGTGAGGCGGTAATTTGTCAGCCTCTCTTTTATCAAAGACAGTCTTTAAAGATAAATACTGAGAGGGTATAGCCGTAGACAAAGGAGGAATGGTAGGAACATTGATAGAATTCACAGGCGTGACTTCAATAGTACATGACTCATGGCAGGCTTCACTCCATGATTTTATCTGCCCTGTCTCCCAGTCAAAAATGGGATTGTGGGCACGTAACCATGGATACCCTAACACCAACTGTGAAGAGGGAGAGGTGATGACCTGGAACCGAATGGTTTCATAGTGTAAAACCCCTGTGTACATGTGTAGCGGTGCAGTCTCATGAGTAACAACTGGAGATATCAATGGTCTACCATCTATGGCCTCAACGGCCAAGGGTATCTCCTTCTCCCTGATGGGAATATTGTTTTTCTTTACAAAACCAGAGTCTATAAAATTCTCAGCTGCCCCAGAGTCAACCAGGGCGTATATATTTTCAACTATACAACTCTCTCCCATATGTAAAGAAACAGGGAGAAGCAGTCGGTTAGGAGGCAATGTAGGAGACTTAGAAATCACACCCAAGGCCAGTCCCCTATAAGGTCTTAGGTGCGAGAGTTTTCCGGGAGCAAAGGACACTCCTTTACCATATGGTCTCTCTTACCACAATATAGGCAAGGTCCCTCCCTTCACCTATGTAATTTTTCATTATCAGAGAGTTTGGCAACCCCTAATTGCATAGGTTCCTCTTCAGATACTTTTACACTCTCCGGTGTATTAACTCTGGGGTGAATAGGTGTAACAAAACGTCTATTTCTGTTCTTAGTATAGAGCCTGTCACGAATCCTATTATCTATATCAATGAGGTAGTCAATAAGGTCCTCTAAGGCAACAGGAAGCTCCTTAGCTGCTACCTCATCCAATATAGAGTCTGATAAGCCTTCCATGAAGGCAGTAGTTAACCCATTGTTGGTCCAATCTACCTGTGAGGCAAGGGTACGAAACTGAAATAGTGAAATCAGCCACAGACCTAGAACCCTGTTTAACTCTCATTAATGCTCTTGCGGCATTCTTAGACCTTTTCATAGTGTCAAAAGTTCTGCGAAAAGCTGTAAGAAAACTGTGAAAGGCATGCACCATAGGTCCATTAGCCTCCCAAATAGGGTTTGCCCATTCAAGTGCTTTGTCGGTAAGTTGGTGCATAAAGAACCCAACTTTAGACCTCTCTGTCGGAAATGAATGTGGATACATCTCAAAATGAAACTATTTGGTTAATGAACCCTCTGCAAGTCTTAGAATCCCCTCCATACCTAGGAGGAGGTGTTAAATGGGCCGAAGTAGTAGGCAAAGTGGATACTTCAGGAAGCAGGGGTGTAGGAGGGTTAGGTGCGGTTGCTGGAATGGTTCTAGCTAAGAGCGTCTGGAGAGCCTGAGCTATCTGATCCATACAGTGATCCTGCTCTACAAATCTAGCCTCATGGGACGCCATCTGTTGAGCTAAATCTGCGGGGTCCATGGCCCTATCGTAATGTAACGAGAATATACCCCTACACGCAGGATCCAGCCAAACAGAAGACAGCACAGAGGAGAGATACGTCTACCGGACCTTAGAGTGGCCGGACTCGACGTAATAGGAGAAGTACAGAGCCAGGAACGATCCGAGGTCAAGGGCACAAACAGACAGCGTAAACGAGAACTAGCCGGGGTCTGGTACACAGGAATCAGCAAGCCGGCAAACAGTACAGACAAGGATAAAGCGAAAACGAAGTCAGAATACAAAGCCAAGGTCAAATACGGAGAAACACAACAAGCACTAAAGGGAACTGTAGCAGAAACCACGATAGGGCAAGGAACTAAGGGAAAAGGGTAAGTATAAGTAGCCTTCAAACTAATGTGATTGGCTCCTGTCACTTCCACACCCCCAAAAGGTAAGTGTATGGGGTGATTGGCATGACAGGAGCCAATGGGAGCCTTTTTGCAATTTAGGCTCCCACTGTCTCTTTAAGAGCGCGCCCGAGACTCGCGGCGCGCTCTTAGCTGCAGGCGGGACACGTGACCGCATCTCGCGGTCACTGCCGTCTTCCTGTTCGGAGAGTCGGATGAGCCGCGCGCGGCTCATACAGCCGCAGGACCGCGCGCGGCTTGAAGAGGGAACCGCGGCCAGCCCCCGGATAAGGTAAGTAACGCTACAGAGATGCCCTGACGGCTCAGGCGACATGCTCCACATATGATGGGAATGCCCATCTGTGGCACAATACTGGCTACAAGTGTCACAGCTGGTAAGAAACACAACTGGTATACACCTCCCACACAACCCAGATACCTACTTGCTGCATAACTAGCCGGGGGGGGGGGGGGGGGGGGCTGCTGAAGGCACTACGCTACTTAATATTCCAAATTAACATTGCGGCATTGACAGTGATTAACAGGAAATGGGGAACAGACAACATCCCCGCTCTGGCGGAATGCATTCACCTGGTGGAACAAAACAAAACCTCAGAAAAAGCAGCCAGACTAGCAGCGCACCAAAAAAACTAAATTAGCATGGGACACATGGGAAAAAGCCATTGAGATAAACAAACCACTGTAGAGAATCTCGGAAGCCTCGACAGCCGCGCAAACAAGGGTCTGTATGATTGAAAGGGGAAAACTGACCAAAGACAGTAACCACGAGCCCGAATAGCAATAGCAACTGATACTATAAGAATGAGGGATTCCCTGGTATGTTCAGAGAAAGCGATATAAACAACAGACAATCTAACAACTCTTCAAAGTATCTATCTATTTCTGTATTGAAACGTGCGTAACTCGATCCTTATCTCTATTCCCCCCTCCCACTCTATCCTTAAGTTTATCATTATCTGCACCCCCCATCAGACTCCTTTTCTCTATAGCGCTTAAAACCAAGGTTCACATTCCAAAGCCTTTATTGTTACAACAATGTACAAATAGTTCAAAATGTTTAAAACAACTGTATACAAATTGTTACTGCGAGTTACATTTGTATAACAATGCAATCTTTTGAATATGTATGTGAACTGAAATTTCATAATAAAAAAAAAGAATTATAAACAGTGACATCACAGACAGTAACCAATGACATCTCATGTCTAAAAGGTCCTCTTTTTGCCTCTCCTCAGAGTGTCAATCAAGGTACTGCCTTTTATTATTCCTCTCCATAAGTGTCATATGTCTTACTATTATTTGCTTCTTGCATACATTTTGTTATTTCCTTTAACTTGTTTTCTGTTTATTGCTATACTACTCTCCTGTAATATTTTATTTTAGTCATCTTAATTTCCTTAGCTTTCGTCTCCTCTTACGATCTGCTTCCCTCTCTGTCATTTTGAGTGCCTTTTTGTGCATTGGTTTGCTTTTATTTTGCTTTGTGAGCCTCTTTGTTCTCGTAACTATCAGTAGCACTAGAGAACAGTCGTTCGTTGTGTCAATGCTGTTCACTGGCGCAGTGAACATTGTAATGCTGTTCACCACCATTTTATTGCAGCCCAATAGCTGTTCATTATCCTAGGAGCCTCTTAAGACTTGTTTTGATTGAAGGAGCACATAAATCACCTCAGGATATAGTGTATTGCTAGGCAACAGCTGTGGGTGTTGTAGAGTCTCTACCTGACAGAAGTTTGTTCAGTTAGCACTTCCAATTTTAAGCTCTTTGGGCTTTTGTTGGCTCCATTTGGACATATTTTCTGTCAGAATTAAATTTTATCTCCTTTTAATTTCCTGGGTTCTTTTCCCCAACTAATTTGAACTCCTTTATTTTGCTATGCCAAAGGCTAGAATAAGCAGTTCAGCTCAACGCTGCTAGAGGAAGTTCAGCACCAGACTTTTTTTTAAATTCTATATTTATTTATTTTGCGTTTGTACAGCGCAACCCTCACTCTTGCTGAACAGTTGCACTTTTCCTCTCTCATTAGTTCATACTCTTGCAATCCCAGGACACTTTTTGATACGTTAAACACTCTTCTTCACCCTGTGGCCACTCCTCAAACTAACTTTTCAGCCAACAGCTTTGCATGCTATTTTACAGACAAGATTGACCAGTTAAGGAAAGAATTCATCCCCCTTTCGCTCCTCTCTCTCTCTCAAACACACTTGGACCATGCCTTTCCTACCATTCAGGCCTTCACCCTGGCTACTGAACAGGAGGTGGCTGCGCTTCCACTTTCCTCTTGCCACACTAATTGTCCGCTAGATCCCGTCCTGTTTCATATTATCAGATCTCTTTCCCCTTATACTGTCCCTAATGCACATCTTCTACTGCTCTCTTTCTTCTGGAATCCCCACCCCCTTAAGCATGCTACCATCATACCTGTGTAACGGATCGACGGGCACCCCGACTGGGTACCTCCGTTGAAGGATGCTCCTAGCGCTTCCTGAGGACTCCAAGCACTGCAGCAGACACCACAACCACCGAACCGGAGAAGCATACGAATGCTCTCAAGCATATAAATGCTGTAAACCGCTAAACAGGAAAAGCATACAATCAGCTTACACTCCTGGCAATCAGCATACAATCCAATTCCCCCAATAACGAGACGACACTTCGTTTTGAGGTCAAGCAGAACTGACTGTACTGGCACATACAGCCTCTTTTATTCCCAATCCACAAACCTAGTACTACCCACAGGGTTTTGAAATACAACCAATCAATCCGTACCATACACACAGACACTCCCACACAAAATCATCCCCTCTGCCTGTGATATGATTACTGAACCCAATGGGTAATATAATTATCACAGGCAGAGAAATACAGTTTTTACAAAATATTAACTTCCAAAATATACATGCCACAAACATAAAGATCACATATTCAAACTCAGCACACTTCAATTATAAACATAGTCAAAATTCAGCCAATTCCATCCAGGGTTTAAAAAGTTAGCTGGAAGTCCCTTTTTGACCGACCGCAAGCACATTTTCATGCCCAAAACAGTTCCATAGATTTGGGCTATGAGGTCGGTCAATTTCACACAGAAAAATGTCTAAGTCCCATTCGAATTCACGAACGGGGCCGTTCGTGCAAATAGCCCAGTCTAACAGTGCAATCGAATTGTCGATTCCAGTCGAAGCGTTGAAGTTCCTGAGAAGGTAACAGTCAGCGGTGTTCGTGCAAATGGGTAGCCGATTTTAGTTCCATAGATTCAGTGGCACACACCGCTGACCGCGTTCGACTAAATTAAAATGCCCGCCGCCACGTGTTCGGTTTTCGAATGGCGGCCACTTCGACTACTTCGGCACTTCAACGGCATCCGAAGTGCCAATTTAAAAGTACAAATCCTTTTCTCTGGGCGTTAAAGGGCCAGCAGCAGCACAACAAAAATCCATTATGCCCAAATCTGTTATTTCAAGGGCAAAACCTCCCAGGGACCATAATCACATGGCAAGAGGCTGGCAAGCAGTCCTCTCCAGGCACAAGTGGCGGGGCTGGTTCCGCCACAACCTGTCTTAAAAAAGCCATCTCTTGATCCATCTTCTTTCCTTTCCAACTATCGGCCTATATCTCTAAGCTCATAATCCTCCCAGCTTCTGAAACTCTCAATTCAAACTCTGTCTTAGACCCTCTTCAATTTGGCTTCCGCCCCATTCACTCTACGGCGACAGCTTTGATTAAAGTAACTAATCAAAGAGCAGCTTAATCCAAGGGCCACTACTTAAGAGAAATACATCTTGACCACTCTGCTGCCTTTAACACGGTTGATCATGTCCTTTTTCTTGAAACTCTACAATCCCTCGCTCTGTGACACTGTAATCTTGAGGTTCACGTTCCATCTCTCCCAAGTTTCCTGCAGTGTCTCCTTTTCTAATAACACCTCATACCCTCATCCTATCTCGGTTTGAGTCCCCTTTTGTTGTCTCTTTATACTGCCTCTCTTGGCAAACTTAATTCCCTTGGACTCCGCTAACACCTGTATGCCAATGACGCCCAGATATATTTCTCTTGCGCGGTTCTAGAATGAGTCACCACTTGTCTTTATTCCATCTCTGCCTGGATATCCTCCTGCGTTCTGAAACTCAATCTCTCTAAATATGAGCTTATTTTTCCTCCTGATAATACTAATCTGCTTTAGCTCTCCCTGCAAGTTGATGATCCCCGCATCAGCCATTCCCAGCAAGCTGCCTTGGTAACTTTTATTCTGGCCTCATGTCCAGGCTGTTGCTAGAAACTGCCGATTCCACCTTAAACACATTGCCCACGTCTGACCCTTTCTTACGCAACATGCCAAGAAGCATGTTCATGCTCTAGTAATTTCTTGCATTGCTTAATGTAATTCTCTCCTAATTGGTCTCCCCAGAAACTATACTGCCTTACTACAGTCCATAAGGAATGCTGGCGTCATGCTGATTTTTCTCACATCAATCCTTATATTAACTTCCTGTGTCCTATAGGAGTCAATTCAAAACACTAACCCTTACCTATAAAGCTCTAAACATTAGCCTCTTCCATTTCTTCACGAATTCGTAGGTACGTCCCTTCTCTGTCTCTCTGCTAAGCCGATTACCTTCTTTTGTCCGTTGCTCGCAGCCTTACCGCTCACACTTGCAGGACTACTGAAGAGCAGACTGCCTACCCCCATAAGACTCCCCCCTAATCTTCACTCTCACCTTTCAGTTCTGCCACCACTCACCTTGTTGTTTGGTGGCTATCCGCCTTAAAGTACTTCCTGTTGTGTTTCTATACACGATCTCTACTAGATTCTAAGCTAATTTCAGCAGGGTCCTTTTCCTGCAACATTTTGTAATTGTCTCATTTATTGTTAAATGTCTCCCTTTTTTTTTATATTGTAAAGCGCTGCAGAATAAGTTACCACTATATAAATGCAAATAATATGGTGACATATTTGCTACAAAGGGGGCACTGTCCTTTGGACAAAATGTCCTGGGGTTAAGTTACGGGCTGAATGCACTCAGTTCTAGGGAAAGTTTGTGAAACCCCTGAAGTGGATCTGAAATGGATTAAAAGGGTTACTCCAACCACTTCTGCATTTTGAAGGAAGCATGGTGGTAGGAATCAATCTTGAAACACTGCAGATCCAGAGTGGTGTTTTTTGTTTTTAATAATGCCCTGGGGTAAAAGTTGTACCCCCAGCACACGTGAACTTTAGATCTGTTTTGGGTTTTTTATTATAAAAGTTATCCCTCCCATTTTTATGATATTGCTTTTGAGTTAATTGCCCTCCCTGTTAAACATAGAATGTGACAGTAGATAAGTCTGCCCAATGTTCTAAATAAGTTCATCAGTCCCTGGCCTCATCTTATAGCTAGAATAGTCTTATGCCTATCCCACGCATGCTTAAACACCCTCACTGTGTTAACCTCTACTACTTCAGCTGGAAGACTATTCCACTACCCTCAGTAAAGTAACACTTCCTGATATTTATAAGTCTTTGCCCCTCTAATTTAAGACTAGGTCCTCTGGTTGTGGTAGTTGTTCTTCTTTTAAATATATCTCCTTCTTTACTGTGTTGATTCCCTTTATGTATTTAACTGTATCTATCATATCCCCCCTGTCTCGTCTTTCCTCCATGCTATACATGTTAAGATCCTTTAACCTTTCCTTGCAAGTTTTATCCTGCAATCCATGAACCAGTTTAGTAGCCCTTCTCTGAACTCTTTCTAGAGTATCAATATCCTTCTGGAGAAACGGTCTCCAGTACTGTGTACAATACTCCATCAAATACTGTTGATTGTGTGTTTGTTCTTTTTCTACTTTTGCATTGGATTATTCCTGATGAAGAATAATAGAATAAGGATTCCTTTCTGTTCCATTTGCTGTTGAATTTCTTAAATTTAAACCTATAGTTCAATTACACATTAAGAGAACTTTTACAACGTCCTGTGCCTTTTATAACATGGCATGAGATGCGAATGTTACCTACCGTAGTCTATCGCTACTGCCTTCCTTGGTAAACTTATCAGTTCCTATGGCTTCAGTGATCATTTACATGCGGATAACACGCAAATCTACCTGTCCTCTCTGCCATCTTGACTCGTGTCAGACTGCCTCTCAGCTATTTCAAACTGGATGGCTGCTCATTTCCCTAAACTTAACCTGTCCAAAACAAAATCTCTGGTCTTTCATCCCTCAACTGGTGTGTTGCTACTGCTGTGTCAGTCATCTTCTAAGTCAACAAAGCTACCATCTCCTCTACCTCGCAGGCTCGCTGCCCAGCTGTTCTCTTTGACTCCGACCTCTCCTTCACCCCTCGCATCCAGTCGATAGTCAAATCCTGCTACTTCCATCTCAAAAAACATAACATTCATACGCCCCTGTTTAACACCGGACGCATCTAAGGTGCTGGTCCATGCAGTTCTATCACCTTGACTACTGCAATTCCCTTCACAGTGGGGGAGGCCCCTTACGTGTTCCGATCTTACACCATTGCAATCCCACCCCAACCCCTTCAGTCAATCCCTACATTGGCTTCCAGTAAGAAATAGGGTTCAATTTAAGATTCTGATGCATGCATACAAGTCTCTATATAATGCTGCTCCTACCTTTCCCCCAATACACAAGTATGTCCTGTCTAGGCCCCAGCACTCTGCCAAAGATTTGAAGTCCATCCTCTGACCATACTCCCACCTTTGATGTTCTCCCTCAAGACTTCTCCAGGGCTGCAGAACTCCCTTCCCTTCTCAGTTAAACTTTTACCCAGTCACTATTCCTTAAAAAGTAAATAGGTTTCTAGCAACCTACTTTGATACCCACTACTTTTATCCTTTGTGTCATTATACCCCACTCGCTCTAGCGGAGTCTAGCATATAAGCTCATTGAGCAAGGCCCTCAACCCATCTGTAACCAGACAAGTTGGACAGACAGGAAAAACTATGCATCTGTTAGTCCATCGTGCTATGGAATTTGCTGGCACTTTATAAATAAGTGTGATATCACCGTTTGTTTTTATTATTATCGCGAATTATATAGCGGCAACAGATTCCGAAGTGCTTTAAAATGTGCACAATATTACAAAGATGCCTGTGTTGCCACACCAGCCCAGGCAGGCACATCTGTCAAACAAAATATAACAGGTTTGGCAAAGGAGAAATCAGCACATTTTTTTATTTTAAAAACAAAGATATAAAACAGTATATATATCTAGCGTCAGGTCTAGTGCCAACTAGGGTAGAGTAGTGGATATGGTGGGTACTAGTATATTTAGAAAGTGCCACCCGTGGTATCGTCCTAGGTATATGTTATACAAACTATAACATGACCATGGCCTTTTGATCGAGCTGCTATGGGATGTGTGAATAGAAGTAATAATAGCTCTTTATGTCAAGCAAAAAACAAAAGATGAAAGACTGTCACAACATATTCAGCTAGCTGTGGTGAGGCTTATGTCAAGAAGTTTAGAAGAAAATGGCTATAGAGGGTTAGACAAAGTCCAGCTCTAAAGTCAAAATAGGACTAAATGGGCAACAGAATGGGCATAACCCAGAGTAATGAATCAAAAAAGGATCCCCAGATGTCAAAGGTAGCTGGAAAGGAGAACAGATTCAACTTCCAACACACATTAACCAGAGGTGTGCCCATATAGAGAGGTATATAGCTCAATTGTCATGATTTATACAGTGTTGGGAAGAAAATAAAAAAACTTTAATATAGAAATACATAAAGACAACAAAAGACAGGGGCAGACAGTGCTACCCTCTAAGGGTCTAGGTCGTAGATGGAGTCTAAATAGTGCAAATATATATGGGAACAACTTAAGGTCAGTGCCTGGTGTCAGGTGGTTATCAAGATAGAAATTATCTAGATAATGGAGGAGGAAGTCACTCCTCTAGGTATTGGAGATGATAGGGACAGTAAGAAATGTCTACCTATGGAATGAGTGCATATGATATAAACAGGTGCTACTAATAGTAGGAGCAACCCTGAAATCATATATGAGTAACGATGCACCTTCCTGAGCCTATAATCTAAGCTGTTTGCTTATAAACATTAGTCCGTATAGTAGAGTCAGGTAAAGGGGGACAACCCCAGATTGATAGATGTGTTAATAAACAAATTAACTCTCAACCTGAAGTGCCAAATATCTTACACCTGAGGTACGTGTACCTGTGGCCACCATGGCGCTAGGTCTAAAGGTAGTGAGAAACAACTGTTTAGTTTGTAGACATTAGACCATATAATAGAATCAGGTAAAGGAGGCAACTCCAAATGGATAGAATGTTAATAGTTGAAATTAACTCTCAATTAGAAGTGCCAAGTATCTTATACCTGAGAAAAATATATAATAATTATATATAGTAGCCACAGTGACAACCGGTTGTTGACACCCAAAAAGCCACCCTTATCAGAAGTGGCTAGGCAGTGTAAAAAAAACCTGAATTACAGCTTAGAGAGACCTAATTAAGATAGTCAAAGGGTGGGTAGACTTGTAAGGAGTCCCTAAATCTCCTGTCTCACAACATAGTTAGGTACTAGGGCAATAGACCACCCTAAATCACCTATCTAAAGATGAGAGAATACTGAGCCTTACTAGACACCAGTCCTCCCGAAATAGGAGCTGACTAGACTATCCAACATGACCCACAACCCGTGAACAAAACCCAGTGGTGAAAAATAAAAAAAGCTAAGAGCTTAAATCTGGCATAGTAGTCGCCTAGAAGCCTAAATCTGGCGTCCTTGCTGACGCGCGTTTCGGCACTATGTGGCGCCTTTGTCAGAAGCAGAAGAGTGCCTGGACCCCGCCAGACTTTTAAAACGGAGCCCCGCCTCTCCGTGTACGTCATACGGCCAATCAGGAGCCGCCACGGAGAGAGGAGGGGAGGGGAGGGGCTATCGTCCAATGAAATCGGATTGGATGATGTGTCCGAAAGGGGCTTGTAGCAGCGAGCCAGATCGCTGTATCAAGCAGTGGCTTAAGTTAACCCCTGAGGTCCCTGACTGTGAGTAGCAGGCAGTACATATAGCAGATACAGAGCATGTATCTATATTGTATATAAGTATGTACTATAGTGACCAGATAGTTGCTTATGTTAACCCCTGAAATCCCTAGTTCTGGGCAGTACCAGGTACATATTAAAGTAACGAAAGATACAGGAAATGTATCTATATTGTGTTTAAGCAAGTGTATACTTAGTGGCCAGATAGGGATAAACATAAGACAAAACACAGTCTCCTAACCTAAATAGGTATGGAAGGAGAGGGCAATGGGGTATTTGTGGCGCCCTAAAGATGGGCTGGTATTACGTTTTCTAAGAAAATAAAGCTGTACATATTAAAAAACATGAGAGGTTTAATGAGCTAAATAGCCTACCAATAGAAATATGTATGCATCAATGGTAAAGCGTATTCATGAAGGTGAAAGATTTTATAAATCCTGTTTACTAGATATTTGCAGTGAGGTAGGATCCTATTTACAAAAATGGGATATTTATTAGATCCTATTTATCAAATATTTACAGTCATATAAGGTAGGATCATAATTACACAGAATGAGATATTTAGTAGATCCTGTTTTCTGGATATTTACAGTCATAATATTAGCTATTTACAGAGATATTCAGTGGGTAGTATTTACAAAAGGGTTCCATATTTCCAGATGATCTTTATTAGATCCTGCTTAATAGATATTAACAGTCAAAGATTGTGTACTCAGTTATCATTTGTTGGCTAATTCCAGATATTTACAGAGTTATTAATAGAGATGTTTAGTGAGTATTGTTTTCAAAGAAATTTCCAGGTAAGAAAATATGTAAAGAGGGTGTTTAAAGAAAAGGAGTAAAGGAAAACCCTTCATTCAGGCCTTGAGGGCTCAGGGTCTTTAGTTGGTAAATCCAGAAACATTCCCTCTGTCTAAGGAATTTGTCGTAATCTCCTCGTCTGGGGTTTCTTTTGACTAGTTCCAAGCCACAGAAACGCAACCCTTTTGGGTTGCTGTCGTGGTATTCACGAATATGTCTTGAAATAGGGCTGTCAAGTTCTTACATGATCTGATATGCTCCTGTATCCGTTTCTTAAAGGGACGGAATGTCTTGCCCACATATTTTTTGTTGCATTCACAAGTCAGAAGATACACAATACCCGCTGTATTGCAGTTAAAGAAGGAAGTTAAATTAAATTCCACCTTCTCTAGGCTTTCACTTTTTTAGAGTCCTTTTTTATAAATTTACAAGAGATACATCTTCCACAGCCAAAGGTTCCCACTAGGGGGGTCTGGAGCCAAGTTCTGGGAGATACTGTAGTTTTCAGGTGGCTGGGGGCTAACAGGTCTCGTAGGTTCTTTCCCCTATGGGCTGTGATGGTGACATTTGGAGCTAGCACCTCCTGTAGGTGTAAGTCACTTGTTAGCAGAGGCCAGAAGCGACTTAGGGAATTTTTAAAGTTCTCCCAGCCTGCGTCATAGGTGGCAATCAGACGTATAGGCCCCTTAGGTTCATCAAGTGGTTTCTGGGTGTTCTCACAGATCAGGTTCTTGCGGTCTGAATCAAGGGCTCTCTTATATGCTCTTTTGAGGCATCTATTGGGATACCCTTTTGCCCTGAAATGTTCCCTTAGTGTTCTGGCCTTAATCTTGAACTCCTTGATGGTGCTACAGTTACGTCGAATGCTGAGGTACTGGCCAGTAAGAATACCCTTTTTCAGGGGTGTCGGGTGGAAGCTGTCCCATCTCAGGAGATTATTGGATGCAGATGGCTTACGATAAAGAGTAGTGTGTATCTTGTTTTCTGACGTAATGGAGATCATTAGGTCCAAGAAATTTAGGCTTGAGCCCCCAAACTCATTCGTAAACTGTAAATTTTCACCATTGATATTGAAAACCCGAACGAGCTCATTAAAGTCCTCAATGTTACCCAACCACACAATTAAGATATTAAGATCTATATAGCGCCGCCAAAGATAAATAAAGGAGAGGTATTTGGAAATCCCTGTATGTTGGGATAGGTGTTCTTCCCACCACTCTAAATGGAGGTTGGCATACGATGGGGCACAAGCTGTCCCCATCACAGTCCCCCTAATTTGGTGGTAAAATTTGTTCTTGAAAGAAATATAATTGTGTGAGTATAAATTCGAGTAGTTCAAGACAAAATGTGGTGTGTGAACTCGCAGAAACGCTTCTTTGTCCTAGAAAGTGGTTAATGTGACTGATCCCATTTGAATGAGGAATTGATGAGTACAAGGCCTCAATGTCCAAGCTACAAAGTTTAGCCAGAGGTGGTACCTTAAGATTGGCTAGAAGGGCAAGAGTGTTTCGTATCTTGGAGGTAAGATGGAAGTTTTTCGACAAACGGTCTTAAGATTTTGTCTATGTAGATACTCCCATTCTGTGTCAGGTTCTCTATGCCCGAGACTATAGGACAACCCGGGGGTGAAGTCATGCTTTTTTGCACTTTGGGCAGGCAGTAGAAAGTTGCTCTTAGGGTACCGGTTGAGGATGAATTCGTATTCATCCCCTGATAGCAACCTTCCACTGCGGCCATTGTCCAAAATCTCCTTGTACTTTGTAAGAAAGTCATTGGTGGGATCTGACTTTATAGGTGTTTTCGTCTTCTAGAGCAGTAAGTAGAGAACCTGACACAGAATGGGAGTATCTACATAGACAAAATCTTAAGACCGTTTGTCGAAAAACTTCCATCTTACCTCCAAGATACGAAACAGACTCTTGCCCTTCTAGCCAATCTTGAGGTACCACCTCTGGCTAAACTTTGTAGCTTGGACATTGAGGCCTTGTACTCATCAATTCCTCATTCAAATGGGATCAATAGTAAGGAGCAGGAGGAGGGTTGAAAAGCCTGAAAAGGGTGAGAAGGAAGAAAGTTTGGGAGCTGTAAAAAAAGAGTAACCGAAAAGTTCTAAAAAAAAAATTAGTAAAAGAAAAGTGATATAGGAGAGGGGGAAGCTGATAATTAAGTAGGAGGACTCAAGAGAGGTTCCTCATTCAACAAGTGCAGCATGTCTCTTCATTGAATAGTATGAGGATTGATAATTTAAAGATTTCAAGATGGTATGCATGCCTTTAAAATTCCTCCAACATACACATATTTGCTATGCTTTCATGTTGTATTTGTACTTAATTTAGGTTTTCAATGGTAAAATTTGTTGTCAGGAACGGAACCCGTGTTTATTACATTGTGTCGATGGGAAATTCGTTCTCACTTTATGAACTACGCTTCGGAACCAATTAGTTTGTAAAGTCAGGAACTACCTGTACATCAATTCAAGAGGGGGCTCATGACTTTTGGTGCCAAATTTACCTTATTTCCCCACCTATGAGTGATATTTTAAAAATTGGCTTTCATACCACATGACCGTGACCATACGATGTGGAGAAAGATAAGAGTATGGACGACAAAATAAGTTGACTACAACTATTGCTCTAAAAATGGCTGATTACCTTTGTGACCAATCCCATGTTACCCTTAACAAATGTGCTATTTGTTAATCATTTGACAAGTTTTAATATAGTTTGTTACAATCTTATTAGAAGCTGTAATAAATTGTAACAGACAAACAGACATATGAACTCTGAATAACTATAGTAAATTACCTAGCTGGGAAATGTGCCAAGATTTTCTTTGCTCACAACTTGACAGGAAGCTGCAGATCTAAAGCATGTGCAGCACAGTGTACCAGTGGTTTTCAGACGAAATTCCCAGATTACATGTGAACCTGGCAGCCAAGCACAAAAACATGGATGTAGTACATGCATAAATATTTAAAGTTTATGCAGTTTTGGTACAAATACCTTAACTTGCTTTAAACAATTTGTTCAATTGGCTTCTCTTGAACCAATGTGAATCTAGGTCACAGTATAATCTCACACAGTCAATTGTACTGCTGCAGAATACGTTCTGGAAAACAAACCCACACCATAATTATCTACACTTGCACAAAAGCTCATTCGTTTCTGACTAGCAGTTTTGAGTTTAATAGGCAGAACTTTAAGTTTCCCACAGAACAGATGGAGTGGTTCAGGTCTATCTATATTCTCGTTGCAAACAATGCTCAGTTTGCTTAGTACTGAACCAGTGACAAAAGTACCAGTTGGTCACTGACAAAGATGGGACACCTGGTAGACCAATCATTAAGAAGCAGTACTAACCCCTTAATGTGATGTATGTCTAAGTATCATGTCAACTTATGTTTAAAGTAGCAATTTATAAAAAATAAAATAAAAATCCCCATAAAATAAAAAGCTACCAACATTTCTTCATAATGATAAACACTAACCAAACCCTTAAGTACTGTGTATTACCGTTGTAGATCATTGTCCAAAAGAATACAGGTAACTGCAAAACTTTGTTCAAACATGAGTACTCCATTAAGATAAATCACCAAATAAACAGATTCAGATGCTCTACGTGTAATGGCACATCACTTCTATGAACACCAGTGTCAATTTCCACA
Source organism: Pelobates fuscus (assembly GCF_036172605.1). NCBI lineage: Eukaryota > Metazoa > Chordata > Amphibia > Anura > Pelobatidae > Pelobates > Pelobates fuscus. Next base: position 415,423,000 of record NC_086317.1, read on the forward strand.
ACCTGATGAAATTGCAGCAACATCCTTAACAGATTGCATTATTCAGTTAATAAAGTAGGAAAAACAATCTTTAGGGCTTAAAATTTCAAGCTGTGAACTACTAGTCAGGCCTGAAAATCCCCACACCATGTATGTATGCATGACACACGCACTTCACCAGGGGTGAAGAATGCCTACTCACTGAAAACAAATTTTCACGTACCCAAGTCATATAGCAAGTAGAAGTGTTGAGCCTTGCTCCAACGATCTTTCAGGCAATACCAACTTAGGAGCAAACTCCAAATTTGAGAAATGGCAACTCCTCTACCAATGTAAATTGTGAAATACATGGCAAGGTAGAGCGCAATTTATAGGCAGACAGGTTAACTTCCCTTTAACGGATAAGAAAAAGTGGATAAAGTAGTTTACCTAGTTACCGTATATACTCGAGTATAAGCCGACCTGAATATAAGCCGAGGCCCCTAATTTTACCCCAAAAAACTGGGAAAACTTATTGACTTGAGTATAAGACTAGGGTGGGAAATGCAGCAGCTTGTACATTTCTAAATAAAATTAGATCCTAAAGAAATTGTTAATTGTGTGTATGCGTGCGAATGCAGTGTGTGTGTGTGGGTGTGTGTATGTGTATGCGTGCGAATGCAGGGTGTGTGTGTGTGTATGCGTGCGAATGCAGGGTGTGTGTGTGTGTATGCGTGCGAATGCAGGGTGTGTGTGTGTGTGTGTGTGTGTGTATGCGTGCGAATGCAGGGTGTGTGTGTGTGTGTGTGTGTGTGTATGCGTGCGAATGCAGGGTGTGTGTGTGTGTGTGTATGCGTGCGAATGCAGGGTGTGTGTGTGTGTGTGTGTGTGTATGCGTGCGAATGCAGGGTGTGTGTGTGTGTGTGTGTGTGTATGCGTGCGAATGCAGGGTGTGTGTGTGTGTGTGTGTATGCGTGCGAATGCAGGGTGTGTGTGTGTGTGTGTGTATGCGTGCGAATGCAGGGTGTGTGTGTGTGTGTGTGTATGCGTGCGAATGCAGGGTGTGTGTGTGTGTGTGTGTGTGTGTATGCGTGCGAATGCAGGGTGTGTGTGTGTGTGTGTGTGTGTATGCGTGCGAATGCAGGGTGTGTGTGTGTGTGTGTGTGTATGCGTGCGAATGCAGGGTGTGTGTGTGTGTATGCGTGCGAATGCAGGGTGTGTGTGTGTGTGTGTGTGTATGCGTGCGAATGCAGGGTGTGTGTGTGTGTGTGTGTGTGAATGCGTGCGAATGCAGGGTGTGTGTGAATGCGTGCGAATGCAGGGTGTGTGTGTATGCGTGCGAATGCAGGGTGTGTGTATGCGTGCGAATGCAGGGTGTGTGTATGCGTGCGAATGCAGGGTGTGTGTGTGTATGCGTGCGAATGCAGGGTGTGTGTGTATGCGTGCGAATGCAGGGTGTGTATGCGTGCGAATGCAGGGTGTGTGTGTGTATGCGTGCGAATGCAGGGTGTGTATGCGTGCGAATGCAGTGTGTGTGTATGCGTGCGAATGCTGTGTGTGTATGCGTGCGAATGCAGTGTGTGTATGCGTGCGAACGCAGTGTGTGTATGCGTGCGAACGCAGTGTGTGTATGCGTGCGAACGCAGTGTGTGTATGCGTGCGAACGCAGTGTGTGTATGCGTGCGAACGCAGTGTGTGTATGCGTGCGAACGCAGTGTGTGTGTATGCGTGCGAACGCAGTGTGTGTGTATGCGTGCGAACGCAGTGTGTGTGTATGCGTGCGAACGCAGTGTGTGTGTATGCGTGCGAACGCAGTGTGTGTGTATGCGTGCGAACGCAGTGTGTGTGTATGCGTGCGAACGCAGTGTGTGTGTATGCGTGCGAACGCAGTGTGTGTGTATGCGTGCGAACGCAGTGTGTGTGTATGCGTGCGAACGCAGTGTGTGTGTATGCGTGCGAACGCAGTGTGTGTGTATGCGTGCGAACGCAGTGTGTGTGTATGCGTGCGAACGCAGTGTGTGTGTATGCGTGCGAACGCAGTGTGTGTGTATGCGTGCGAACGCAGTGTGTGTGTATGCGTGCGAACGCAGTGTGTGTGTATGCGTGCGAACGCAGTGTGTGTGTATGCGTGCGAACGCAGGGTGTGTATGCGTGCAAACGCAGGGTGTGTATGCGTGCAAACGCAGGGTGTGTATGCGTGCAAACGCAGGGTGTGTGTGTATGCGTGCAAACGCAGGGTGTGTGTGCGTGCGTGCAAACGCAGGGTGTGTGTGCGTGCGTGCAAACGCAGGGTGTGTGTGCGTGCGTGCAAACGCAGGGTGTGTGTGCGTGCGTGCAAACGCAGGGTGTGTGTGCGTGCGTGCAAACGCAGGGTGTGTGTATGCGTGCAAACGCAGGGTGTGCGTGCGTGCGAACGCAGGGTGTGCGTGCGTGCGAACGCAGGGCGTGCGTGCGTGCGAACGCAGGGCGTGCGTGCGTGCGAACGCAGGATGTGTGTGCGTGCGTGCGAACGCAGGGTGTGTGCGTGCGTGCGAACGCAGTGTGTATGCGCGCGAACGCAGTGTGTATGCGCGCGAACGCAGTGTGTATGCGCGCGAACGCAGTGTGTATGCGCGCGAACGCAGTGTGTATGCGCGCGAACGCAGTGTGTATGCGCGCGAACGCAGTGTGTATGCGCGCGAACGCAGTGTGTATGCGCGCAAACGCAGTGTGTGTATGCGCGCGAACGCAGTGTGTGTATGCGCGCGAACGCAGTGTGTGTATGCGCGCGAACGCAGTGTGTGTATGCGCGCGAACGCAGTGTGTGTATGCGCGCGAACGCAGTGTGTGTATGCGCGCGAACGCAGTGTGTGTATGCGCGCGAACGCAGTGTGTGTATGCGCGCGAACGCAGTGTGTGTATGCGCGCGAACGCAGTGTGTGTATGCGCGCGAACGCAGTGTGTGTATGCGCGCGAACGCAGTGTGTGTATGCGCGCGAACGCAGTGTGTGTATGCGCGCGAACGCAGTGTGTGTATGCGCGCGAACGCAGTGTGTGTATGCGCGCGAACGCAGTGTGTGTATGCGCGCGAACGCAGTGTGTGTATGCGCGCGAACGCAGTGTGTGTATGCGCGCGAACGCAGTGTGTGTATGCGCGCGAACGCAGTGTGTGTATGCGCGCGAACGCAGTGTGTGTATGCGCGCGAACGCAGTGTGTGTATGCGCGCGAACGCAGTGTGTGTATGCGCGCGAACGCAGTGTGTGTATGCGCGCGAACGCAGTGTGTGTATGCGCGCGAACGCAGTGTGTGTATGCGCGCGAACGCAGTGTGTGTATGCGCGCGAACGCAGTGTGTGTATGCGCGCGAACGCAGTGTGTGTATGCGCGCGAACGCAGTGTGTGTATGCGCGCGAACGCAGTGTGTGTATGCGCGCGAACGCAGTGTGTGTATGCGTGCGAACGCAGTGTGTGTATGCGTGCGAACGCAGTGTGTGTATGCGTGCGAACGCAGTGTGTTTGATGCAGTGTGTTTGTGTATGTGTATGTGGGCATTTTGATTGTTTTTATTAATTAATTATTATTATTTTAATATTTTTTTATTTTATTATATTAATATTTATTTATTTTTCGTCCCCCTCCCTGCTTGATACAAGGCAGGGGGGGGGGCTCTCTCCTTCCCTGGTGGTCCAGTGGCATTGGCAGTTCAGTGGGGGGGATGGGGGCTGGCGGAGAGCACTTACCTCTCCTGCAGCTCCCTTCTCCTCCGCGCTGGTCCGTGCAGCTACTCTGTCAGCTCACAGTGTAAGTCTCGCGAGAGCCGCACTATGACCCCGCGGCTCTCGCGAGACTTACACTGGGAGCTGACCGAGATGCTGAACGGACCGCCGCGGAGGAGGAGAGAGCCGACAGGAGCTGCAGGAGAGGTAAGCAAGATCTCTGCAGCCCCCAGTCTGTATTATGGCAATGTAAATTGCCATAATAGACATTAACTCGAGTATAAGCCGAGTTGGGTTTTTCAGCACAAAAAATGTGCTGAAAAACTCTGCTTATACGGTAATCTATTCAGTTTTACAGTTAATTTCAATGGGTGCAATATACATATGGAGCTATGTACCCAACTCAACCGTGTTGAAATATTTAGAGGGTTTTCCCTCTTCAACACACTGTATTGGCAGTTACAATAATGTATAAATCCATATGGCAATTTATATTTCCTGTAGATATTCTGACATGTGCGATAAAGTTTGTTCCTGAAATGTGTGACTCCCATAACAAATTTAATAAAATCATTGCCAACTAACAGATGTTTAGGAGAAAACGCTAATTAACAAGGTAAACCAAAAATCAGTCACTTCTCTATACAATTCACCTAAGAACCTAGAGCTCTACACTATGATTATCCCACTTCAGTGGCATAGAACATATTACCAGGTCTTCACTGTAAACTTCAAGTTTAGTAAAAAGGTTATAAGAGGACGTGCAGTTTTCTGTAGCAGACTGTGTGGAAGGGAAAGCACAAAAATCAAATTCCAGTCCGTCTTTATTTAATTGTTTTCTGAAAAAATCCTGACGTTACAGAACTAAATTGAAATGCATTTAATACCCCACTCTTTACATTTTGACCAAAAAAATAAAGTAACAGGACAAACTTTTATAAAACTAAAATCTGTATCAGCAGGTTTTAACAGCTGGAGGAAAACCAAAACAATTTAAAAATTGTCATTTTGTTAAAAAAAGAAAAAAACTGAAAAAAAAAACATTGAGTGGTCGAGTGGATGAGGGAAAGCACAAGGGAACTGAAAAGTTTGCAAACTAGTTAAAACCTGGGAAAGAAAAAAAAAGTTTGCAGGGCTATGCAGACTGACAGTGATCTATACAGGAGAGTGATGTTGGAAGATGTTTAACTGCTTCCCATGCCACCAGCTTCTGAGGAAAGCCTATAAGGAGGGGGAAAAAAAATATATAACATAAGCTTGACGAACATCAATTTCTGGCTTACATAAAAATAAATAAAACCTTCAACACATGGTAACCATTAGTAGGGAAATACAGAATAGGAATTAAAAAGATTTTAAGAGACTAAAGGTAACAGTAACCTGTTCACAAGCAGTCAGGATCATGTTGATTACACATTAAATGTCATTTTCTAATGCAAAGCATGAAAATAACCCCCAGAAATGGGAAGCAATCTTTAAATGTGAGCTGTAACAGCTCAAAAGGAACACTCCATATGGGATTTGGGTGGGGGGGGTTTAGGCACTACAAAAAAAAAAAAAAAAAAACACATTTTAGACATTTTCCCCAATAATTGTACATCTTAAAACTGCTTGCAATTATTCAATTAACTGTACCTCCCGCTCGCCTGTTACACAGAAAACAGATTTTGAGCCACAGGCACAAAGCTTTCCAGGGAGGCCACTGGTAAGAAAGGGTAAAACTAGCTCTCTGGATGTGCATGCTCATAGGTACATTGTGATTTGGGGGAGAAAGCATGTGCACATGCTGTCATCTTCTGTTAGCTCTATAGAAAAGAAAGTGAATAGAACATCTGTAGCTGTCTAACAAAGGAGGAGTTTCTGCAATGATTCATAAAAGTGACTTTATGAAATTTCTTTATTTTAATTTTTTTTAAGCTGCAAATAAAAAGGAGACAGTGCCGACACAAATGACTTCAGCAAGCTGAAGTGCTGTGTGTGCAGTGCTCTTTTAAAGCCGTGAAGGTTATGCTATAATTATGCCAGATGTCCTTGAAACCAACTTTATCAATTAATGAAGCCAACAAAACAGCCAGTTTCAGGAGCACAAACCACACACATTGATTGTGGTTCCTAAGAGCGGGAGGAAAAGGGTCTCCAGCACCAGATCAACGGCTTAAACAGGTGAATAAAATGAAAATTGATACTGTCTATTTCATAACTTAATGTATAAAGGCCTAACAAGGGAGATTTTAGAAACTAAACCAGGGTTGGCCAAGAGGAGAATACTACAAGATGCACAATGCTAAAAAGACTGAAACACAGCGAACAACTAAAGGCAGTTAGAGATGTACATTTAAAAAACGGTTATTTTAATTTTCCCTGCATCACTTCACCAAATCATTTTACACTGTGTGTAATATATATTAATATATATCTCAAATATATGAAAACATTTTCAGAGTTGTAAGTTATGCAATATGCTTTTTTTTTTTTTTTTTTTTTTTTAAAGTCTTATGTCTGCACATATCAATTAAGTTAACTTACCTTCTTTACACATTTTAGATGGCATGCACTATGTTCCAAAAATGATCAGTGGCTACAAATTCAACACGGGTCCCTTAGCATATTCAAATTCACAGGCAGGGTATCAGTTTATTCAAAATGAATTTTAAATTTTTACGCCAAATAAGCCGAACACAAATCATAGCTGACGTATAGAAATTTTTCCAAGTCTGCTGTTTTGGCATTAAGTTTGACATTCACCTTGAATTCACCCTCTAGTGAATGATACTGAAGGGCTCTAAACAATGAGGTGTTAAATCAAAAATCGCAGTCAGATCTTAAACACTTCAAACTGCAGAATACTTACCGAGCACAGACAAAACCAGCAAGGATTTAGATCAAGATTACTGAAGCTGCTTAGACATCCACTTTTAACCCCTTAAGGACACATGACATGTGTGACATGTCATGATTCCGTTTTATTCCAGACGTTTGGTCCTTAAGGGGTTAAGCAGATGTCCCAAAATAAGACTGGGGACAACAAGAGGCCAGAGGTTTTGCTACCACATTCAGTTGCAATCTACAGTAATTGCTCAGTTTAGACACAGTATAGGTCTTTTTTTCCTAGAGTAGTCTTGCTACACAAAGGGAAAGGGTAATGATGCAGTGCAAGGAACTTAACAGGACAGTTGGGTTTCCTCAAGTGATTCACCCATCATTTACAAGAGCTTTATTTGTGCTTTAAATATGGGGAATAAGGTTGGCTTTAACAAACAGGTTTACGTTTCTCTCCTAGATATACAATTTTAAAAATTCATTGTTCATGTTGACAAATTTCTAGGTTAAAGTAATTAATCTACAAATTTAGCTAATAACTTTCTGTAACTGTTCACACTTTAGTGGTGCTGATCGGTAAAATCTAACTTTTGGATTCGTGACATTTTTAGATTGTACTACAGGAGTTGAGAAATTTGTATTAAATGCACCAGTTTGTTGGTCTGTCTAGATTTCTCTTTTTAGTGCCCAACTAAATGTTCAGTTAGTCTAGTTCCAAAATCCATTTCTTCTCGCCGCATGTGGCTTGCCAGGCTGTGTTGGGGCACTCCATTGTTTAAGACCTGAATGTTTGTAGTATGACTCAACCCTTACCATACCAGCAAACAAAAATTCTAAACCTATGTGGAGCGTTTGTTTTGATCTTTAGTAGTTTAACCCCTTAAGGACCGGACTGTTTTTGCGATGTTGTACATTTGCGACCAGGCATCTTTTTGACACTTTTGTGGTGTTTGTGTTTAGCTGTAGTTTTCCGCTCTCTCATTTACGGTTCCCATACAAATTATATATTGTTTTTTTCAGGACAAAAGGGGCTTTCTTTACATACCATTATTTATATAATCTCATGTAATTTAATTTAGAAAAAATATGATGAAAAATTTAAAAAAATACATGTTTGACTTTTATGTGAAAAATCTTTTACTCATCTACAAAAGCTAGTGAAAAAAAACTGCTAAATAGATTCAAAATGTTGTCCTGAGTTTAAAAATACCCAGTGTTTACATGCTTTTTGCTATTTTTTGCATGTTATAGGGCTATAAGTACAAGTAGGATATTGCGGTTTCAAAACATACATTTTTAAAATGTATCAATAGTGACATTGTAACACTATTATCTGTCATAAATCTCTGAATACCACCCCACATGTACATATTTTTTTTTTTAAAGTAGACAATCCAAGGTATTCAATATGGGGTATGTCCAGACTTTTTTGGTAGCCACTTAGGTGCAAACACTGGCCAAAGTTAGCGTTCATATTTGTTTGTGTGTGAAAAAAGTAAAACTAAATTGAACGCTAATTTTGGCCAGTGTTTGTGACTAAGTGGCTACTAAAAAAGACTGGACATACACCATTTGCAATACAATGGGTTGTCTTCTTTTGCAAATGTCTTCCATGTAAAAATATTTGACCCATATATTTGACCCTGTAACTTTTCAAAAACGCTATAAAACCTGTACATGGGGGGGTACTGTTATACTCAGGAGACTTTGCTGAACACAAATATTAGTGTTTATAAAATTATATCAGTAAAAGTGCTGTTTGTGTGTGAAAAATTAAAAAAAAGTCACTTTCACTGACAATATCATCGCTGTGATATGATTTACTGTTTTGAATCACTAATATTTGTGTTCAGCGAAGTCTCACGAGTGAGACAGTACCCCCCATGTACAGGTTTTAGGGTGTCGTAGAACGTTACAGGGTAAAATACAGTGCTAACAAATTAAATTCTCTGGACTTTCGACCTGGGTTGGCAGGCAGGTCCCTTAAATTGCAATCAATAAAATTACTTAATTATGTAAAAAATATTACATAAATACACATGTAGAATTTAAATATATATGCATATTTATATATTTGAAGTCTACGTGTATATTTATATAATTATGTAATTTTGTATATGGACATATGTATATTCCATATTTTTATTTATATATACATAGATATATACAATTTCATTCTAAGTGTATTTTGATATAAATATATATTAATATCAAAATACAGTTAGAATAAAATTTCATATAGAATTTTTTTGTAATTTGTATTTACATTTTTTTTAATTAATTTAATTTACTTCTTATTTGTATTTTATAATTATATATACACAATATATAGTTTATATATATTATATATACACGTGTGTAATTTAATTATAAGTGTATTTTTATATTAATATATGTACATATTAATATAAAAATACACTTAGTATGACATATATATGATATATAGACGTATATTATATAGGTATAATATATGTCTATATATCATATATACACACATATATAATTATTATTTTTATTTATTAACTTTAACTTTAATATTTTTTAGGATTTTACACTTGCAGGGAGACTGCCTGTCAGCACAGACAGTCCCCCTGCAGGCAGACACATGGACTGTTGGGCGATCACATGGCCACAGGGGTCCTAATCCGCCATGGGGAGACTGTCTGGGCTGCAGACAGTCTCCCCACACTGTGACCAATGCCGATCACCGCCGGGGGAACGACGGCGATCGGGTAAGTACATTGGACCGTTAGGACGGTTCAGGACCGTCGGCAAGGCAAAAATGCCGATGACGGTCCTGAACCGTCCTCGGTCCTTAAGGGGTTTAAAAAAAAAAATGTAACTGCTGGTCTATGGCAGATAATTTTTTAGAATTCTCAGCAAAGTCAATATCAATATGGATTGAGGCAACCTGACAAAGCGGTATTGTCTCAATGTAGATTTGAATAAAGTTTGGGCCTTTAAAGGGGAATTGTCACTTTTCTGAAACACATTCTATTAAATAAAACTATCAGGACACGCATAGCAGAGGAAGAGAAATATAAACCGTTTATTTCTCTGTACGCTTTCTCTATGTTGACTGCAAAGATTGCTTATAACAAAAATATATAGCTTATAACAATGACTGACATGGGGCTACAGTGGAGGTAGAAAACACTAAGCTGGTTACCACAAAAACACCATGCTCCAGCAGAGTACACAAGTCATTGCAGCTTTATTAGTATAAATAACCATGGCATGAGGAATTGCGCCACAGGAGAGAGCCAAAGCAACTTTGTGATAACTGACCCATTGTTTTCTTTGTCTTGAGACTTTTACCTGGCCAGCAGCAGCAATTTGGTGAATGGAGTCTGATTTATCCTTTTTTATTTGTTTGCTATGATGGAGGTATACAGCTGCAGGATGAAAAAAATAAAAATAAATAGGATATCCATTTTTTTATCCCACCACAAATTTGTTCAATCGAGGGAATAAGTAAACAATTTAAAAATATCCTGAGAAGTGACAGATCCCCTATAAAAGCGTTCAAACATCTGTGGGACTGTATAGTGTTAAGATTGTACAAAAGTGTAAAAAATAAATACAATTTATGTGATAGGAATTGGGGATTGACCAATCTGAACTTTCAGGCAGATAACTTACCGATAATCTGTACATTTACCATTTTGAAAAAATAAACTTTCTATACAAGTCTGTTAACTGAACATGTTTATTTTTTGGCCAATTTTTTTGTTTTTAATTAAGGTAAATGCATAAAATGTACATGCCAGTCAGAATTTATGTTTTCAAGAATGTGTGCACTGCGTGCAGTGCGCATAGCTAATGCAGTGTGTGCAGTGCCCATAGCTAATGCAGTGTGTGCAGTGCGCATAGCTAAGGCAGTGTGTGCAGTGCGCATAGCTAAGGCAGTGTGTGCAGTGCGCATAGCTAAGGCAGTGTGTGCAGTGCGCATAGCTAAGGCAGTGTGTGCAGTGCGCATAGCTAAGGCAGTGTGTGCAGTGCGCATAGCTAAGGCAGTGTGTGCAGTGCGCATAGCTAAGGCAGTGTGTGCAGTGCGCATAGCTAAGGCAGTGTGTGCAGTGCGTATATAATGAATGCAGACTGTGTAGTTATGTAATGTGTGTAAAATAGAGGGGGGCGCTTTTTTTTTTACATTTTGTTTTAGTCCCCCCCACCCTGCTTCTTACCTGGCCAGGGAGGGGGGGATATGGTGCTCCCTGGGGGGTCCGCGGTGGTCCTGGGGGACCCAGCTACATTCTTACTTCTCTTCCCAGCAGCTCCCCATTCTAACTTTTGCGGCCTGCGTGCCACGTTAACCTGTGCCAGTGCTCTGACGTTTGCAGGACTCGCGAGAGTTTTAGTCAGGGGTACTGAAGGGAGCTGCGGGGAAGGGAAGTAAGAGTGTACTGGTCCCCCCCCCCCGGACCCTGATGGCAGCCCTGGCCTGCATAATCGACAATATCAGTATCTTTATTGGCAGGTACAGATATTGCTGAGAATACAGGATATTGGCCAGACCAATATCTGTTGATCCCCAATAGGTATACTAGTTTATGTGGGTTAGCAGGCAGAAAAATATCTACGATGAGTGATTGAGTTTCAGAAAGAACATTTTAATCACTATTACACTGCACTAAGGATTTTTGATCATAAGTAGGCAGTTTAGCTCCATCACCTCCCTCCCGACTGATACACCACAATTATATAATGTTGACACCCCCACATTATGAGCTATAAGTAATACTTCCAAGCGCTGGGAAGTGACCTTTATCTAGCCTTGGAAAACTAGGTTTTTAAATTCAGTTTTTCCACTAAGTGCCACGAGGTTACAACCTAGAGCATCATGGGAACTTTAAAGCATCTAGGGAGACCAAAATATCCATTACTAATATGGTATTTGGTCAAATCATATCCAATACCAAAATCTTTTGTTAAGCAACTTTAAATGGGGAGTCTGTCAGTGCCATAGCAAAATTTAATGTGGGAGACCAACCTGAAGGCCATGTAGGCAAAGACATCAGAGGGAGAGACATTTTCAGGAAATGATACTATTATACATTTGCAGCAGTTTCACCAACACATTGTCCATATTAAATCTATACCTACCCAAATGTGAATTTCTGGTCCACATAATTTGTGGATGACACGTTAATGAGTTTAATTTGCTGATCAAACCTACATTGTGCAAAGTGCTTTATCGTAAAGGACTTCACCCAACACTCAAAACAGCATAAATATTACAACTAGAGCCTTGTATGGTTAACAAACCAATGGCTGTTTTTATTAAAACAATACCTCACAGTAAATGCTAAACACATTTAAATTTGTTGATTTAAGCAATAAAAACACAGCTAACACTACGTGTAGGTTTACAAATAAAATGAAAAAAAAAATATGAGAGGCAGGAAGCAAGCCTCCCTTATCTGTACCAACCTCCTATGTCCCTAAGCCATCTTCAAAAGGAGGGGAAACAAAAAATATATATACTCTTCTGATATCTAGCACTAAATGAATTACAGTGGATCAACAGCATAAACAATTTAATCTGACAATTCGTTAAAATAAACTTGTATGTTCTGTCAATTATAATTCATACGACAGGCAACTCAGTAGGGAGAAAATCGCTGCTTTTCCGATTTCACTTTAGAATACATCTGGGCGGCAGAGGCAGGAACAGCAGAGGATGAGGCTGTGGACACGACATTTAGAGCCAGGAGCGGGACAGGTTTCATGTCAAGCAGATTGGAGACACAGGGGGCAGTCGAGGGATTGGGAGGTGTATCCGAGGAGGAGGAAGAGGAGGTGGAGACTGAGGTGGGTTCACCACCCCCCGCTGAGGTGGCAGCCAGCAGAGAGATGGGGGCAGAAGGGGTGGAGGGTTGAGAGATGCTGAGAAGGTCAGGGGTCGTGGCGCTCTGGGAGGAGGAGGGTTTAGCGGTTTCTAGACTGTAACAGAGGAAAAAGAAAAAAGGGAACAAAACAAAAACGGGTGGGTGGGAGGGTAGGAACAAACGGAGGCGCACAGGAGGATAACAATGGAAGCTGTGTGCAAGCAAAGTGGTACTGAGTATTCAAGTGTACTACTTACACTATATGCCAGGGGAGACTATAGCAATTTGTAAAGTTCCACATGTCTAAATGTGGACGTTCCACTGTTTTATTAAAAAGTTACTTAGAACTTTCTTGGAATTAAAGCAAATCACTCAGTACATTAAAATTAAATGCTGCCAAGCCATTATCATAAACAACCTCACTGAACAGTTTTATGATGGAATATTTAATCTTCCTGAAAATAACTTCTAACATCACAGAATAAGACAAATCAAACAGCATTTCTTCTACTCTGTTAGTTGGTTCATATTACTGGAGATATATGGCTGTGATCGCCAACATTACAGTGTGCCAGCAGCTTTTCAATCAGGTAGATCAAACCCACCAAGACTGTTTAAACAAGGTTTAAAAAATATATATATATATTTATTCTAATGTGGACCGTTACGATACACACAATAGTTAACTTAATATGCAATTCCATCTACACAATTTGTGGTCCATTGGTATTCTGCATATACAACTATGCAGCCAGCATTTCTAGATCATAGCAACTACAGCACATGTGCTGTAGTTGTGTTTAACCTCTAGTTACTACAGTGTTCTCTAAACTCTGGTTTGCTAAATGTTTCTGAACTACAACTCCCATGATTTTTTTGGCTATTTCATTCAAAGAATCAGGGGGGGTGGGGTTGTAGTTCAACATCTGGAGGGCCAGAGTTTGGACAACCCTGTTCTAGTGAATCGGCATCACACTTTGCAAGATAGGTTCAGAGAGAAAAAAAAAAGTGACCACTCAGTTCTGGGATCCGCATAGTGTGAAGCCAGTGTGTTGGCATAATGATTGGTGTCCTATTTCGGGAAAGTGCTGCCAAAGAGGGACAAATATGTAGGACGGAAGCAGCAACAAAATAGGGTTACAAAAACATGCATTCTATATATGTGATTTTACACCAGCACCCGATATGGCTGGAGACATGCTCGGCAGATTAAAGGTATTCCCTAACCAATAACAAGTGGCAGCAGTTTATAAGAGTCTGCTTAGCAAAATAAATCTGTTCACTGCAGGAAATGCAATTTAAAATGCATGCAATTTGTATGTTATTTTAGATCACTACTAAGATGATTTGGAAAGCTTACTTTCATTACAGAAATGTAAAAAGGACCACTCCCCACACACAAAGCACTTTAGCTTGCGGAAGTAGTTTATATGTCTGGGCATCTGTCAGAGCGCCATGCATCGTAAAGCCACTATTGCTCCAGCAGAGGCTTCTCAACGAAAAGATGGATTTGAGTTTTTCCCAGCAAAGACAAAGTCTGTACTGGAAAAGAGGAGAGAGCTTGCAAAGGCTGCAGGCCATTGATCTGCAGCTTTTGAGAGTTATTTTTTACAGATATACCCCCCAAAGGGGAAAAGCGGTACAAGGAGAAAATTAAAAAGCAAAAAGGTGCACTTGTGTGTTTATTGGGCATATTTAATAAATACGATTTTCCCTATGGACTGTTCCATTAAAAGTCTGTGTGAACTTGGTCATCCACATTATATGTTAATAAGTTCCAAGCAAACTCAATTCTAATCTACACTGCTGCTGGGAAGAGGGAAAACCCACATAAATATAAAATGGAAAAAAAAAGTTACCTAGTTGTTTCCTCCTCTGTGTGAGTTTATCATTTCAGAACAAAGGAAACTGCCTCTGCATATCTACTGTGCCTTCAGATGGAAGGATTCTGATACACGTTAGTTTTTGTTAAAAGGAAACTATAGTCACCAGAACTACAGCTTAATGTAGTTCCGTAGAGTATAGTCTGTCCCTCTAGGCTTTTTAACCCCTTAAGGACACATGACATGTGTGACATGTCATGATTCTTCTTTTATTCCAGAAGTTTGGTCCTTAAGGGGTTAATGCTGCCTAGTAACATCTTTTGTGGCCACTCTTCAGACAGCCACTAGAGGTGCTACCTGGGTCAGTTCTGAACTTTCTCCATAGAAATGCATTGATTAAATTTATCTCAGAAGATGCAGATTGGCCAGGGCTGCTTTTAGCTATGCCCCACCTTCTTCGCCAAGGAGACATATGGGGCAGAGCCAATGCCAGCAGACCTGCGTTGTGCTAGAAATAAGGTGCCTTTTTTTTATTTATATAAGGGGGGCAAGTTTAACACTATAGGTATGGTCTCAGAGACCATCAGATTGGTGCAGTGTGGTGTTTTGCAGTACATGCGCACTGGTCACCCATGAACGCCAAGGGGCAAGCCAGTAGGACAGACTGGCACAAAAAGGGCAAAAAAAAAAAGGCAAGCAAGATTTATACCCTTTGAGCTCTCACAGGGAAATGGAACATTAGTATTGTTAGAGATTATAGCATTGGGAATACAGGTTTGTATACATAATGCAATAGTGTTCCTTTAATGAAGATCTGTGTTACATGCTTTAAATAGTTTAGCAGATTCTGAGTGTATTCCCCATAGCAACTCAAGCACAGCTCTTAATGCGGTGACCCTACGGGAAGCCATGTGATTAAAAAAAAAAAAGAGGGGGTCGCCTACAGAAGTGTTCCCTACAAAAATTGGGTTTAGAATAAAACCCAACTGGATGGGATCTTAGCCATGCCAGTTCAGTTATTATAATGCCAATTTTAAACGACAGACTTTTTTAAAAAAAAAAAAGTAGATGCACAGTGTGGTTGTGGGCAGGGAGGAAATAAAACAAAAATCCCACTTCATTTAAAAACAAAGTTCATGCATCCAAAATCCACTGCCAGGCCTTGAGGGAGTATGGAGTACTGAATTACTGTGTTTGTTCTATAAATGTAAGCAGGACCGAATTGAGTACTTGTGCACAATGGAGCACAGTAGCATCTCATTTGAGAATTAAGTTCTAAATGGAAAACATTCACACAAATTAATGCAAAGCAGCCAGAGGCATATTTTTACTAGAACAAGGATTTTTATTTTAGTTCCTCCCCCCTCAAATAGTGTGGCTCGTGGATGCACTGCTTATGGGATAGTCAATTTATAGAACTATGCAGTTACTTTTTTTTTTAGGATTACAGCTCAGATAGTTGAGAAACAGGAAATTTAATACAACTGGGGACCAGTTGCTATAAAGCCTATGGAGATATCAGTCACTGCTAAAACGAGGTAGGCAGATAAGCCAATCTTTGTCAGACTAGCAAAAGCACAAAGGTTAGGGTTACAGTAGAAAATCATCAATATACAAAGTATTTTATTGATGAAATGTATCATGAGGTGTGATGGGAGATAGGAACACCAGAATTTTGGTTGTCATTAGTTTTCTTGGTGAATCCCATTAATTCCACCCGTTCCCTGCCTATCAATACTTTGTACATGGCCTGGGAAATATGGTAAAATAATGGTTACTAAATGAAATCACGCCGTTCTGGGTAACAATCCCTTCAGGCATAAGTGTTCTATGTATGACTTACTCTTATTAAAAAAAAATAAAAAATAGAATTTTACGTTTCTATTGAACAATAAGATTAGAACAATGTCTGCTCAAAAGAGGCTTTAAAGAAAAGCATACCACCATGACAACTAATAAAACAAGCCTTAGTTTCCCCACACTAATGTAGGGAACTTACCTGACATTGATAAGGTATTGGGCCAAGCTGATGCTGGCTGTAGATCCAGTGATAGTCACTTGTCGATCAGTAGAACCTTCCACAGGATTAGCAATTTTAATCTGTGCCCCAGACATCTGACGAATCTCGTTTATTTTAGCTCCTTGACGTCCAATGATACAACCGATCAACTAAAAGGAGAGAAAAAAAAAAAAATCAGTAGAGAGATTATAGTAGAGCTTTTATTTCATGGTGTCTTATGGGCTGAAATTTCATTTTCTCAAATTTGCATAATAATTTGCAGTGCTTACACTAACTAAATTGTTTAAAGAGTGATGACTATTTATATAGCAATATTCTACACGTCATGCATAGGGGGGTGGCCTCATCTGTTGACACAACAAAAATTACTATACGACTGAACTGCCCAGCCATCTTGTCTGCCCTCTCTAGGACATAAAAGGAATGTCATCGGTAGACATCTATGAAGTCAAACTGTCTTCGGTAAAGATCAAGGAAACCAGCAGGAAAGATAAGAGTCCATTAGAGCAACTATGTAAAGCACACTCATTTTGGAATTTGTAAGCCACAGGCTGTTAACTATACTTTTCACTATATTTGTTTTGTAGGTCACTTGCGGGGTTGCTTAGACAGACAAGGCTGATCATAGAAGATGTACTCTATTACAGAGTCAAATTCAGCTAGCATAACTGGCAATTAGATCTGCAACAGATCAGACATATGTTGCCAACATATGTCCCATCCCCTCCAATTCAGATGATATAGATATATAGCTGCTAAGGAAGCACACTAACCGTCAAGAGTGGCAATAAAACTACAAGTAGGGGGGAGGGGAGTAAGGCACAGGGTTACCCCCATCTCTAAAACAACCCCAGTGGCATCTTATACAAGCTGATCTCACAACCAGCTTGCATCTTTTAACTGTTTAATTTTACACAACACCTCACCATCCAGACAGTTTAAGGTTTTAAAAAGTTATGTGCCTGGGCAAAAAAATTCAGGGCAATTCGGGCAAGGGTAGGGTTGAGATAAGAGGACGGTTGGATTGATATAGGAGTTCGGCACGTCAGACGCATCCAAATGTCCGAAATTCATTTGAATTTCCATTCGGGCCGAACTGCACAGGTCTAGTTTTAACCAACACACTAAACTGTTATATACAATCTTTCAGTTCAACTTTGGATATCATTAAAAATTTTTTTAGACAAGTGGCTTATGAAACCTGTGTAAGCAGTTTACTTTAGCATGTTCCCACTTCTTCCAACCAAATTTACTTCAAGGTAAAACTAGTAAAGTGAATAAAGCAGTAAGGAAGGATAAGAGCCTTTGTAACAAGACGGGAGAATGAAATGTACAAAAAAAAAAATATATATATATATATATACGTACATCATTTGGAATGGTGAGTTCGTGAGAAGTGGTTTGAGCCGATGCATCAATGCCTCCTGTAAAATAACATGCTTCGATTACTGCACATCACAGAACAAAAATAAATACTTAATACAGGTCAGCTAAATCTCATACAGGGGGCAGGGGTTGGGGGAGCCATTAAATGGCAGTTATATATACCATCCTGAGAGATCGATTAGCAAGCAACAACTCCATGTACCCTTTAATGTTCATATTATGCTGTAGGACAGGAAAGGCAATATTGTTTTACCACTATTTTAAATAGAGGTGATTTGATGTCGCCATAGATCATGAGTGGTACAATTGATCTGCGATAAGGGATCTCTTAATCTGTCCAATTAAAGGGACACTATAGATTTACCAGAACAACTACAGCTTAATGTAGTTCTGTTGAGTATAGTGAGCACCTGCAGCTTTTTAGCTGTAAACAATGCCTTTTCATAGAAAATGCTGTGTTTACATTGCTCCCTAGGACACCTTCAGTGGTCAAACCTCAGATGGCCACTGGAGGCATTTCCTGTGGCGGTGCTGCATACACTCTGCATGGATACACTGAACTTTCCCCATAGAGATGCATTGACTCAAAGCATCTCTATGAGGAGATTCTGATTGGCCAAGCTTGCATTTGGCTCAGCCCCCTTGACGATCTCAGTCGATCGGATGAGATCATCAATTCTGATGATGTAAGCCAAGGAGGCGGATCAGAGGTAGGGTCAGCAGACCCAAGCTAGTAATAAGGCAAGCTTTACCTTTTAAGAGGGGCAAGGACCTAAATTGTGATTTTAACACTATAGGGGTCAGGAATACAAGTTTGTATTCCTGACCATATAGTGCTCTTAAATCTGGATGACACGTGCCAAAGGTTGCCAACCCCTGCTACAGGAGATCTAAAAAGACATTTAACAGGGAGAGAAAATTCATTTTCTACACAAGATTTTAGGACTCCCTTATTAGGTTCTATAATTTGCCGGTTTGGGGGGGGGGGGGGGGGAATCGGCAATTGTAGGTTTTGGAACATAAGAAACTACAACTAAGCAGGACAAACTTTAAAAATACACCTTACCACTGAATCCGGTGTTGCCACTGTGAGACATAGGAAAGTGAGACTGTTGCATTGCCAGCTGGTGCAACTTGGTCAGCTGCAGAATAAAATTTAAGTAAAAGTCAGATATGGTAAACAGTGCACTGTAAAATACAAAGTTTAAGAGAAGTAGATCAATAATAGGATGACATTCTAAAGGATTGTTTTAAGGAAAAAAAAAAAAACACAACTGGATAATTATACTAACATATGGATTATCTGACAAATCTCTAAAAAAAAAATTGCTGTGGCCAAAGCTAAAGACAGCTAGACAGAAAAGATGGTGGTTAAAGGTTGAAACAGGCAAGGACATGAGAAGTTAATGTGGGCAGTGCTCACTTTCACCAACAGACAAGTGCAAAGAGCAAACTTACATCAGGCTGAGGAATGGCATACTGTCCTTGAATGGTGTAGGCCTATAAAAAAAAAAAAAAAAGGAGGAAAGGGAGTACTATTAAAACTAAGTGGCAGCCAGCTAGCTGTGTTTGAGTGACAGCCAAGCATAGATACTGCTAAACATCCAGACAGCGGCAAGCCGAAAACGTTTCAACCACGGAGGAACAGTGATTTGTGCAAAATTCAGATCTCTTGAAAATTTGTGCAGTAAGAACACCAAAACACCACACGCACACAAAATTTAAAGTCTACTCCTTTTATTTCTATACCAATTTAACTCTTCCGAGCAAATTTCTGTAAGATTACTTTTCCTGGTTTTTAATGCGCTTTTCAGCTTTCTACATACATTGTGCTTTTTTGGGAAACGGACAGTTTGAGCAGCATTTAGGAGATAATCCCATTCTTTTTAATAGGATAGTTTTGTTTTTTATTTCTCTTTATGCTTTTCAGTAGCATTATGATTTCCACAAGTTAACAGATCAAATGATTATTAAATACAGGCATGCAAGTTCACTTTAATTGAAGGCCTCCCCCTATGGGTAAGATATATCGAAGCGATACGGTTAATACATTACAAAGCACTGTTGCATGTCCACAGCTACACGTGTGCTACGTCATTGTAACATCCACCTCTGGCAACAATGGAATTCTGATTGATGGGTCCTGCTTGAAAACACTTTACCAATAAGGCTCAGTGGGCTGGAATTTGAATGAGCCATTCAGCTTCTATACTTATGTAGCTAGCACTGGTGTAGATAATGTATGCACTCTAGTTGCTGTGCAGGAAGTTAGGACAACTGCATATAGCAGTGTCCTTCAAGGCCAGTCAATTATTGGCAGAGGTCTGACAGCAAGAACACACTTTAGATAGCACTTCCCCAGTTGTCAAATTTTGCTAGATTATTATATAGATATAGTTTTATGGCTTACATTATGCAATGTTATGCACACCATGACACAGTAATAACTTAATAGTGCATTTTACCCCCTAAAATAAACATTAAAATTCCACTACATCATGAATAATGTTAACATCTTGCTCATATTACACACAGGGCTATAAACTGCGGATGTTAAACAGAACACTTCAAAAACTTCTTTTGGGAACAGATTGAAAGGATGGTATAAAAGGCCACCAATTAAAAACCTATAGGTACTTGGGTCACTTCATCTCTAGGAACTTGTCTGAGTGCCATGCCTCCCATCCTTAAACCCTGCAATGATAACACTGTACAGTAAAAAATAAATGAAAAGGAAATGTTTTCAGATATAGTGTTAAGTGCCACTACTGGCGGTTTCACAGAAAGCCACTAGAAGCATTTGAGGAATGAAACTATTTGAATCAGATGGTCTCAGACAGACCACAATGTTGCACTCTAGTATCCCAATGTCTTCCTATGGCACAGCATTGGATTGTCTGAGATCATGATCTCAGACAAAGAGGCAGGAACAGCGCTGAGAGGGAGAAAACATGATTTAAAAAGTACTTTTATTCCCTCCCTGCAGGTGGGGATCAGTCACCTAAATGGCCACAAGGATACTAAAGCGTCAGGAATACACGTGTTTAAGAGGTAAATCCAGTGCCATAAAGGGCTCATTTTGCATAATGCCCCATTAAGGAAAAGAAAATCTCTCAAAGTGTTACCAGTGTAGATTAGGACTTGGTAAAAGTGGTCATTTGGCCAGTTAATATTTGTAATAACTAGGAACCATCCGAACAAAAAGCATTAAGCAAATATTCTTACTTGAAGCTTGTTACATTGCATATGATCTGTGACAAATACCTTAATAGCATATAGTTCGCACTACATAAACTGTCAGGTGGAAGCCACCCACTAATCAAAAACAAGAATGTTAATACTTTACACCCATAAAACTCAATACATAAGGGTCAAACAGCAAGATAAATACATCAGGACCTACCCCATGGAGATCCACAGCATCTAGGGAGACCCCCCCTGTGTGGGACCTTCGCCCCTCCCACAGGTCAGTCTCACATGCGTGCCCTCCGGGCTGGCGTGAAACCTGTTGAACAAAGCGAAAATGGGATTCAGTCATCTCTGATAAAAGTAAAAGCCTCAGTCCTCATTGGTTAAAATGTAACCCCACCATCACATACTCTGATGTCCGACACTAGAACAGCTGTAGGTCATGATGCTCAGTCAGATAGAAGGCTGACAGAGCATCATGGGAACTTTAACCTACACAACTATATTGTTAAAGGACAGACACCAGAGTTTCAAACCATGGGAAAGGAGAGTAGTCACAGATCCAAAATGAGACCACTGGCCAAAGCTCTTCCTTCACCAACACTTTCCCTTGTTTCTATATGGGGGGGGCATGCTTTGCTCAATTAAACCTTAAGACATAGCCAATTCAGGATTATAACTTAATTTCAAGCATAATCTGGAAGGCACTGAAAGTGTATAAAAATCTACAAGAAACCCATACAAGCAATGCCATAAATGTATAGCTTAATGTGTTCTGTAAAAATAAAGAAAGTTATTAGTTTACATTAATGAGGCTTCACCGCATGGACTCAGACTCTTTTCCAAGATAATTATGGCTTAAAATCTAAACGTTGTTACAAACGTTTTTAAAAGTTAAAATCCATATACCAGAAGGGGGAGGGGTGGAGGAATTCTTTCAAAAATAAATTTTAAAAAAGTGACAAAATGTAACAAAACAGAAGTGCATCAAATGGGTATTTCTGGGAATTGAATGGCAAAATTAAAATATGAGAATTTCATATTCTATAGAATACAAAAGTAAATAATAAAAAAACTAAGTCAGATTACACAATCACAGCATTCAGGCATCTGAGCTATTAAAAATAAAATCCAGAAAATTCTGTCTCTAGTATTCTGTTGGTCAATTCCTAAGACAAGATACCTGAAGAATACACAGGCATTTGTTTTCTGCAAACTAAAGTATCCTTCATTTGGACCCTGCCAGGAAAAGACAAAGAAAAAAAAAAAAAGGTTTCACCAGTGCCCATTTAACATTGGGGTCCAAATGAGGAATCCTTGGTCTGCAAAGTTATCTGTCCTTGCTACAATTATCCTATTTTTTAAGAACTAAGACTACATTGCAAACTTTTTGACTAGAACACCAAGTTTATATAATTCTTTGGCGCCTATATTTATTATATATATATTTTTTTGAATAAAATTAAGTAATTCCGCTATGCATTTTCTTCTTTACCCTGAGATATCAATAGGTTGTTGTGTTACTTTCGGTTTGAAACAGTGATCATCTTTTGACAAAGACTAATTGCACTTGGTTAAACTACAACCTTTCTACTGTGTGCGCACACACACTTTTGGTTTTATGGGATGGAGCCGTTCTAGTGCCAGGAGGTGTACTATGAGATTAAGGCACTATATTTACCCCATATCTTTGCAGATACACATGATTTATGGCTGAAATTAAACACTCCTACAAAACAGAAGGGACAATTTTACACGGGAGTTTCAATTTTAGATCTCAGAAACTGTTGTGCATTGCTTGCCAATAGGGTCATGTGGAAATCATTGTAAGATGAAAGATTCAATTAGAAAAAAAAAAAAATAATCCTACAAATAAAACCAAACATTGAGCGGGACAGTCATTTGTTCCATGGAATTAAAGCATTACAAAACGAGTCTCACAGCAAGCTCATAAAGGGAGGACTCACTACAGTTCCAGAACAAAAACGGTATTGAAGACTGGTTTTATTCCAGAGTAGATGTATTCAGCCAGTCACATTTCCTGCTTTAGTCAAGTATTTAAC
Organism: Pelobates fuscus; assembly: GCF_036172605.1. Classification (NCBI taxonomy): domain Eukaryota; kingdom Metazoa; phylum Chordata; class Amphibia; order Anura; family Pelobatidae; genus Pelobates; species Pelobates fuscus. Next base: position 415,445,785 of record NC_086317.1, read on the forward strand.
TTATTTCCCATTCAGTTGTGGTGGGCTCATTGAGCACCAAGTTAACTCATTTTGGATCCATGATTGTAACCCATGGTAAAATAAAATGAAGACTGTAAGGCAGGCACTTCCATCAGAGACACTTACACTTTGTTCAAAAAGATGCATCACTGCTAGAATTAAGAAACAATTGTAGAAAGTGACTAAGAAGGGTGCAAAATAAAATGTAAAAACAAAAATTGCATTTATGTGTATAATATTTACACATGCATCCAGTGGAAAGCCAAGCAGCTACGCTTCCTCAGAAGGATTTTCATAGTGGCCACTTGCAAAATAAAAAAACAAAAAAAAAAGCTTTTAATGTCTTGGGGGCTCATATTAAATCAAATGTGCACCCACCAAGCTTTTAAAAATCATGACATCTGGTTTCTGTATTAGATATGGTGTAAACATTCACAATATGCAAAATTGTAAGAGCTTGTATTGTAGTCCATAAATCAAATGATACAATGTAATGGTCATTGAATTCCACCTGACAGAATTTAAAATTTACAGCTTACTCCTTTTCAAAACATCATTGATATTTGAATACTAGAGAAAGGCTTTGTCACAGATCCCGTGCAAGCCACGCAAACTGCTGATATTAAGGCGGAGATAAAACATGCAGGAAAATCTGAGTGCAGATCTAAGTATTCTTACCTGACCACCTGCAAAAATAACCGGAGAGCTGGAAGGCTTAGGTCGATATGGGATGGTAACTCCTTTTGGAGGAGACTAGTCAATGTAAGGAAGTTAAGGGAAAAGAAGAAAAAAAAAAAATGTAAACAAGGCGGTAGTGTGTGATACAGTTATAAACAAGCCACACTCAATAGACATTAAAATAAATACTTGTAAAAACCCTACAGTATTAGATGAGGGAACCACTATAATCCCAACTTTTCTGCCTAACAGAGAAATGAGTGATCACCATTTACAATGACTTCAAAGTTAAGTGCCAAGTATTTTAGCTTAAAATGAGCGTACACAGTAGACTGCACTACTAGCAGGCATAAACTAATCATTTGGCAGACTGGCAACATTGCATGTTAGGTCCCTGTGGGATCTCAGCCTATAGGTCCAATGGTTCCTGGATTACTCAGTAGTCTTGCCTTTGGTTATTGGTCAATGCTTACAAAGCAACTTTCTATGCCTGATACAGACATTAGCAAGTGTTCTATGGCCCAAGAAGGTGATCCTGACAGCAAGAAACACAATCACAGCTTGCCAGCCAAGCTGACTATCAGGAAATAAAGCATCTAGTAAGAATTTCTCATCAGTCTGGGCTTTCCATTAAAGGGTTCTCTCAGACGTCTATTCAGAAAACAGCAAAACGTATGCTGTAGCCATAGCTCAGATTGGGGGACATTTATGAAAGGGTCAGATTCGTTCCTGTTCACCCAAGTCTAGGCTTCCATTCATGGGATGCTATGCAGTATAAAGTAGGTAGGGCACAGGAAAGTCTTCAGTTCAATAGCTAAATTTCTTTTGGTGCTTCTATATTACCCTCCTGCAGTCTCACTGAGCAAGCTGTTATTTAGGAGTTAAATCTCCTTGGGAATGGGGTGTTTAATTTCCAATAGGACAATAGAGCACAGTATGTTTTCTGCTGTTAGTTGAACTTTAAAAATCACACACCAGAGGCTCCTGCAAGCTCTTAGAGGAGAAATTATGAATGTAAAACATACTTTGTAATAAAAGGACGTTTAAACATTAGTCCCCGCTCTAATGAGTAGCTCAGTTTTGGTGCCACAGACAGACAATCACTTTAATACATGGTTCCACTGGATAAATTGGCTTTCTGAAATGTCAGCAACCTCTGGGGAAGAAGGGAATGTGTGTTAGCGCGCACAGATTCCATTCAGGTATGCACGGGATATCCTGGGACATAATGCCTCACCTGAGCTGCTCTCAATGTCCATATATCCACATTCCCGGCTCCTTTTCCCCTCCGTGCCCTGTGCCATTTGGTGCTTTACACAACCTTACACTGATCCAAGTCTTATTGCCAGCTATGTTACTCTATCACAATCTTTGCCCGGTCCTTCCCTTAGGTGTTCTTCCTCATTCATGGAGCTTTTTGGAAAATATTGTTCAGGCAGCCTAACTCATGCTACAAACTGTCCAATACTGCTGTTGGACACTGAACTCTGATCCATGTTGTTGAGCTGTGGTTTCTTCCCATTTACATGCCTCACATTTTGAATTTACCAATACACATTTAATAGTGTGGAGATTGTGGTTTTATTTTTGTATACAGATATACATACTGTACTATTGGTCAATAAAAGCAGAAAGTTATAAAAAAAAATTATATAAATTAAAAACATGGGTGTCACCGTCAGGTCAAGTAAGAGGCTTGAGACTGCAGGGACAAAGCCTATAAGCCAGACAGTCTATACATTTAATAAAATATTTGTATTACACATATGAACAAGTCACTTACTTTCCAGTAATGTAAAGGCTCAGAATCTTTTCAATTACTTTGTTCAGAAAATTAGGAACCTCAAACCTGTACTATCAAGTCTCACCTCCAGCATGACAACGCATATCTGCTTGACACATTCAATGATGGACTGAGGAATGCCAGCTATAGTGATTGCACGCTCTGTTGAGTTGGGAAGCATATCTCCAGCCACTTGGACCTGAGCCCCTGTGCTCTGATGGCAAGGGAAGAACAAATGAAAAGTCAATCCAGCATTTCAGTTCAAGAGACTTCCCAAAAGTGTAAAATCCACAGGCAGAAATACATACCTCTCTAATCTCTTTAATTTTACAACCGCCTTTCCCAATTAGGGAGCCACACTGACTAGCAGGAACCACAAGACGCAGCGTCACAGGTGGTTTGCTGGATGCAGTACTATTTGTCATAGAGCTGCTAATATCCTACAAAATGGAAAAGAAACAGAAGTAAATGGCTTATCAAGTAAATATTACAAGTCTGACTGACAACACATATATACATACACAAGAAAACTCACTTCTTCCAGTTTTTCAATGATCATAGAGAATGCTTTGAAGATGGCGTTTGTAGGTCCCGCAAGAGTGATAATTCGTTCAGGGCAATTACCTTCTGAGATGTTTATCCGGGCCCCACTCTGAAAAGAAAAATAGATCTAGGAGAACGGACACTTGTTTCTTTAACATTTAGGCAACACACTGGAAGAGGTGGAAAACACAAAATCAATGTTGCCTTATCACATTCACTAGAAGGGTTAAACCTACCTCCTCACGCATCTTTTTCACAGATTCTCCTTTCTTTCCAATTATACTTCCAACCTCCTACAAAGATGAAGATTTAAAAAAATAATTTTTAACCTTTAAAAATCAAAGAAATTGCATTTAGTTGCCATGCATAAGACATTAATCCATTTCAGCAGTTTCTAACTAGATTTCATTCATCTGATCTATTAATTTTGAAATGATGCAGAAAGATGTCCTAGATATGCAAAGCATTACAGCTATACTGGTTATCGCACTAGGAGTGCCTTCGAACCATAAGTAGTCAAACCATTTTAGATAGTTGACAATTTACTTGTGCCACCCAGCTGCATTTGGTCTTTAGGTGAATAAGCTGGAGAGAACTTTTTTTACATTTTAAAATACCTCTGATTAGAAGATATACCCCCCCAGTGGAAGAAAAACAAAACAAAAAAAAAAAACAAAAAAAAAAAAACACATTATTCCATTGGGGGTATCCTCTAAAAACAGCTTGCAAAAGCTGCAGATCTCATCAGAAGCCAAATTTCGTGACTGTCCAATCAGACTTCCCAATGCAGCTCAATAAGAAGTCTTTGCAATGCAGGTGTTCTGGAGGCACTCTTCATACAAAGCATTTCAGCATCTCTATGGTGAACATTCAGTAAACTTCAGTCTTTAAAGTAGGGATCGACCGATATGGATTTTTTTAGAGCCGATACTGATTATCTGTGAACTTTCAGGCCGACAGCTCCCCGTCTAACTCTCGCGGGCCTGCGTAACCCGTGGCAATGCTCTGACGGCCATGGGACTCGAGATTTAGACAGGGGAGCTGCTGGGAAGGCATGCAAGAGCTTGCTGCGGGCCCAGCGCTCCTGGTACGTATTATCAGCAATATCGGTATTTCTATAGGCAGATACCAATCTTGTCGACGATACAGAATATCGTCCAGACCAATAATCGGTCGATCCCTACTTTAAAGTCCCTCTAGTAGCAAGGAGAGGGAGTCATTAGAAGCAGTCTTGAACAAAAGCGGTACCAACACTGCCTTTTCATAAAAGGACAGGCTCTATGCCCACGAGCAATTCCATTAAACTATAGTGGTTCTGGTGCCAATAGTGCTCCTTTAGTCTTTGAAAGAAATTGTTGTATATGCAGTCTATTGAAACACAGAATGTCCCACTCATTTGCCAAAGACAAAGCTAAATTAGTGCTGCAGCAAAATAAGCAAGTTGCACTCTGCCTCAAGGTTCCTTAAACATAAAGCAGCTTGCCTTTAAAGTGTTCCATTGGCCACTTGGATTGAGCACTTACCTTGCCATGCATGAGCAGCCTGATTGTCAACGTAACATTTAATCCTCCTTCAATAACACCAGTGTCCATGGTGAGAAGAGTTCTTGCAGGTCAAGGTAATACGCAGAAGATGTACAAAGTAGTCAGATCTTTGGTCACAGGATAAGACGAGACTAGAACACACAAACTGTAAATGAAATACCAAATTCCACAAATAAATTACTCTAGTGTGACAATCAGCACCAACATACCCTGCAGTGCTCAACAAGTATACAGTGGTGACAAATCACCAAGTAATGTGGATTGATAGAAGAGGGCCATGCTAGAAAGAATTTACATTCCAAGAACAAATTATTCGGGCTTATCCAAGGGAACACTTTTAGATGTTGCTCTTGCACTAAAGTCGGGAGATATGGAACATTTATTAACCCCTTAAGGACACATGACATGTCTGACATGTCATGATTCCCTTTTATTCCAGAAGTTTGGTCCTTAAGGGGTTAAAGACAGGCATGTGACCTGTGGGTAGTTAGACATCTACAATCCTAGGTAAAGTTTTCTGGCAAATCCTTGCTGATCAAATTGCTAAACTTGGATGTGCCTACACACCTAAAAGAGTTTTCCTAGAATTCAACATGCTATCCAATGTACACCCCAGGCAGGACATTTTTCTAATCAAAAAGGCTAGACTTGGTATAGTAGTAAGGAGAAGGAGCGGGGGGGAAAAAACCTTTTTTTTAGTAAGCATACCCCCAATGAAAACATGCATTAAAAGGAGCCCTGTAGTGCCAGGAAAATAGTTGTTTTCCTGGCACAAAAGGGTTATTAAGTCCCCCCTCCCGCTGGGCTGAAGAGGTTAAAACCCCTTTAGCCACTTACCTTAATCCAGTGCCGTGCTCCGGCACTGGTGACCAAGTGCGCACAGCTGCAGGGTTAGAACTACGGGGGGCCTGGCACTCAAACTACTTCATTAAACTGAAGTGGTCTGGGTGCCTATAGTGGTCCTTTAATTATCCATTTTTCATTGTGGATAAATGTAAAAACCGCTTACAAAAGCTGCAGTCTTTGTGAACCTTCCCATTATTTATAAAGCACCAACAAATTCCAGAGCACTATACCCCTTCTAACCCAGCCCAGACTTTTGGGCTTTACAATGAGACTTCCCAATGCATAAGAAGTCCTTGCAAGACGAGCTCTAAGCAACTGCCTGCCACTTGATAGGCAAATGCCCAGAGCTCCTGCCACACTATTCTCTTCACTCAGCATTTCAGCAAGCCAAAGTGCATTACGAGTTTCAAGCACTCTTAAAATGCCATAATTAGGGATCGACAGATAATCAGTCTGGCCAATATTCTGTATTTTTGGCAATATCAGCCAACAGAGATACAGATATTGCTGAAAATACATACCAGAACTGCCAGGCCCATTACAAGCCCGGCGGTCTATGGGGGGCCCGCAGCAAGCGCTTACTTAACTTCCCAGCAGCTCCCAATGCAAATATTGCGAGTACTGCAGATTTACACAGGGGAGCTGCTGGGAAGGTAAGTTAGCGCTTGCTGTGGGCCCCCACTGCACAGTCCATGCCACATCCCCCCCTGCCCTAGCCAGGTAACAAGCAGGGATGAGGGACCAAAAAAATGTTTGACATAAAAAATGCCCCCTCCCCCCTAAATTCCATACCTAAAGAAACACTACATTATATAAACACTACACAAACACTGCATTCACTATACACAAACACTGTAGTGGGTACGTATATACTAAATGCAAAGTGTGTGTTTGTATAGTGAATGTAGCGTGTGTTAAGTGAATGCAGTGTAGTGTGTGCGTATATACTAAATGCAAACAGTGCATTCACTTTACACACCGGCATTCGTTATATAAACACTACACAAACACAGCTCCGTCTAAACACACTGCATCCACTACACACAGCATGTATATTTTGTGCATTTACCTTTAGAAATAGTTTATTTTTTTCAAAATGGTAAATGTACAGAACATCAGTAAGTCATCGGCTATCGGCCTAAAAGTTCAGATTATCGGCTCTAACATTTTTTACACATTTTTTTTTTTTTAAATCAGTATCGGTCAATCCCCAATTATAATGCAGCATTATTTAAAACGACACTATCGATGCGTACGGTGTGTTGACACGTTTTCTCTAAAACTATAAGGGAGTTTACTCACTAGACCCCAAGTCATTGTGAATTATAAAAACCGCAAAGTTTAGGCTTATGGCAAAGCTATCACTAAAGCGTTACAAGTTTTGAGAGAGAGAGAGAGAGAGAGAGAGAGAGAGAGAGAGAGAGAGAGAGAGAGATATTTTCTTTATTATTCACGCAATTCTAGATACAGAGAATAAGCCACTCGTTATAAAAATGTCACCATCCTCTGGCCAGCAGTATGGCAGAAGTGTGAGGAAGCATATTACCGTAACTTACAGACAGGGAATAGCCCAAGAAGTTAAGGAAACTGCAGAATTACAAGTGTAACATTCAGTAGAGAAGGTTCATGCTAGATGCTGGCTTTAACCCCTTAAGGACACATGACATGCCTCATCCCTCACGATTCCCTTTTATTCCTGAAGTTTGGTCCTTAAGGGGTTAAAGGGACACCACCAGCACCATAATGGTGGAAGAGGACATCAAACTTGCTAATCCCAGAGCAATTTAGGAGCATTATGTGCACTGGCTGACCCGAGTACCCATCAGCCTGCTGTAGCTAGCACATCCCTGGTCAGGCATTCCCCACCCACCTTATGAGCAGACCAGACATGCTTATCGTAAACAGCCCCTTATAGAAATCAACCTGCACATCTTGCTTCCAATTTGAATGTCAATAACAGAAGCAATATTAAAATATAAAAAAAAAAAAAAAAAAACTATGCATTTAGAGAAGATGCAGACTTAACACTTGATAGTCAAACACTAGTGTTGGGAATACAAAGCTGTGGCAATGAGCGGGTTAAACAATCCATTAAACACTCACCTTATTCCAGCGCCAAGCTCCCTCATCATCAGCATGAGCGGGAACCCAATACACATTCCTTGGGATGGAGGGGGGGTTGCAACACACTGGACGTCCTCATGCAAAGTGTAAGGATGCCCAGCGTCATTTCACAGAGTTAAACGGCATGAAAAGCCAGTCAACCCTTTAATGTAAACAAGCAATGTTTTACATTGAAGGGTTAAGGAGACAAGGACACTGCACCCAGACTACAAAGATGAAGTGGTCTGGGTGCCAGTAGTGTCCCTTTAAATTTTCCCAGATACATCTGTACAGTTTAAAGGACTATGAAAGTCAACCAGACCACTTAATCTCAATGAATATGTCTGGGGCAGTGGTCCTCCATTTTAACCCTTCATGGAATATTTACCCTGAAGGGTTAAAAACTTGTCTGGTGGCTGTCATGTTTTGCACTAGAGGCGCTTCCACTGCAATAGTCAAGTGAACTTTGTCATATGATGTTGCAGCTCAAACTAACCATTTAATTCACTTCTTTCCTACTAGCAGCATTTCCAGGTTGCTAAAAAAAACTGCCAGAGATGGACTAACAGCAAAGTTCATTATCTTTGTATGTACAAACAAGCACCATGACCCCATCAAATCAAAGTGATCATAGTGCTATTAAGTGGTGGCTCCTACTTTTCATTCAGTGTGTTGGGCTTTTTCTCCCTCAGATTTACTTTTTTTCTGTAAACCGCACATAAAAATATTAAAAAAATAAAAAATAAAAGGTGTAAACTCAAATCCACCTTAATCCTATAAGTACATCATGCCAAACACCACTTTCAGTCCACTACCACAAGTGGAGAGACAAAATTGAATCCTCCAACATAAGCAATGCTATTTTAAAAACAGATATTTTTGGGGACTTAAACCAGAAATTATTCTTTTGGTCAGAGACTAAAATTTCCTATTGCGATAATTCTGGCCTACAATCTGCAATTCCAAATAAGTTTTTATTTTACTTTATAACCTATTTTCTTAACAAAACCCAAGATATATTGCAAGATTTTTTTACGATAGGACTTCTCAGTTTATATTTGGTCCATGGACAACACAAATGCTCCTCAAGAATTATGATAATAGACTTAAAGAGGAACTGTCACGTCACATGTTTTCTTATATCTTATGTGTGTGCTTTCAGGACACCAACAGGTGAGTCTATAATTATCAGCAAGGAGTTAGTGGGTTATTTATATCACCTTTTACTACAGGGCCGTTGAAGGCTTCAATCTGATTGGTTGACGAACGTTCTAAGGTAAGCATTATTTTCAGGGAGCGCACGGCTAAGGTAGTTCGACAGGTCTTGATGGCATTACAGTTGCGCAAGAAATTAGTCCTACATACAAGAGCGTTTTAATGTAAAAAATTTGACAAACATCTTATTTATCACACAATAACCACTTCAGTGTTTAGAAGTTTATATGGTATTTGAAGCGGGAGATGCGGCCGGTCTCCCAACCCCGAAATCCTGCAGGGCTCTGTCCATTTTCAATATTAAGCTTCATTAACCAGGAGCCAACATCAGTAGGGTACTCTTGCACATCCACAAAAGTACAACACTGATGTCTACAAGAGATCCCATGAGAGCTTCCATAAAAGGTTTCACGATGCAAGAAAATACTTTATTTCACAGCCACTGCCTGTGAAGGCTGGGGGAAGTGACAAAACCCTGATGGATCTAGCTCAGTCTTTTGTCAAGGCACACACTTACTAAAAGCCAAAGTAGCCTCTACTTTGTCTTGTTTCTTTATGGCTTATGAACTTCAATGAAGCCCAAGAGTCGTTATGAGTTTCCTAAACAGATTTTATTTTTAGGAAATGCTTAAGTTTTCTATTCAGCGTGACAGAGGACACATGACATGCCAGTTTCATTTAAAGGACCACTCTAGGCACCCAGACGACTTCAGCTTAATGAAGTGGTCTGGGTGCCAGGTACCTCTAGGATTAACCCTTTTTTTATAAACATAGCAGTTTCAGAGAAACTGCTATGTTTATAATGAGGGTTAATCCAGCCTCCAAATCCTCTAGTGGCTGAAAATCACAGTGAGAGCACGCAAGCGTCCATAGGAAAGCATTGTAAATGCTTTCCTATGCGACCGGCTGAATGCGAGCGCGGCTCCTGCCGCGCATGCGCATTCAGCCGATGACGTCGCGATCAAGATGGAGAGGAGGAGGAAAGCTCCCCGCCCGGCGCTGGAAAAAGAGGTAAGTTTAACCCCTTCCTCTCTCCAGAGCCCGGCGGGAGGGGGTCCCTGAGGGTGGGGGCACCCTCAGGGTACTCTAGTGCCAGGAAAACGAGTATGTTTTCCTGGCACTAGAGTGGTCCTTTAATGTGGCTCAGTCACAAACTTATCTTTCTACTATCATTTCATCTTTCAGAATTTGTTTTAGTCTTCTCTTCATTTCTGATCTAGTCCTCTTTAAATCCCGACAAAGTGGGGACTGCCATGTGTCTTTTTAAAATGCCAATCTTGACATGGTAAATTAAAGGACCACTATAGGCACCCAGACAACTTCAGCTTTATGAAGTGTTCTGGGTGCCAAGTCCATCTAGGGTTAACCCTGCCTGCTGTAAACATAGCAGTTTCAGAGAAACTGCTATGTTTACATTAGGGTTAATCCAGCCTCTAGTGCCCGTCTCATTGACAGCCGCTAGAGGCGCTTCGCACTGTGAGAAGACACCAGAGTCCATAGAGCCCGGCGGGAGGGGGACCTATTAACACTATAGTGCCAGGAAAACGAATGTTTTCCTGGCACTATAGTGGTCCTTTAAGTTTGCTTTAGGCCCCACCCTTCTCACATTTGTCAAGCATAGAAAAACAAAAAAAAAATATAAGACAAAATAGTCCCTACTTTGTTATGTTTTAAAGAACTAGATCAGAAACAAAAAGATTCTGAAAGAGGAAGATGAAACAATAGGAGAAATGTTTAAGGTGACCGCCACATTCCAGTTAACACCACACCAGGAAAGAATCAAATGGTGTCTCAGCCGATATGTAGTGAAAGGAACAGGGCAACTTTAATAAGTGTTGGAAGCAAAGTAATGACAAAGGAGGAACAAAATTGTAAAACAAACGAACATTTGAGTTTTAAGGGGGAATTTTTTTTTTTTTTTTTTTTTAGAGAAACTCAAAAGGTAAAAGTGCCTGAGCAACACTTTTGTTGGGAATTCATATTTTACAATGACGACCAAATTAGACACATGTAAGCATGTTAGCCAGAAGTTTACCAGTTCAGCTATTTCAGCCATTAATTTCAAATGTAATATCAATTCCCAACAGTTTAGTGAATAACCCTGTAAGAAGTATACTGTGCAAATACATTGACTTACAAACCCAAATCAATTTATCAGGGCTGCAAATTTTTAATTTATTTGCTACTTGCCAAGCCTAAAATTTACCCCACACTGTATGCTCACCGAGTGTGTAAATGCCAGGACTACAATTTTCATTTGCCAATGCTTATTAGCAAGTGGAAGTGTTGAGCCCTGAACCCATGTTATAAGGAAGTATTTTAACAGTAAATTAACACTATTAAAAGATCACTATAGTCTCTGGAAAACAAAGCTGTTTTCCTGACACTATAGTGCCCTGAGGGTGCCCCCACACGTGGCATTGGAGTTAAAACCCCTTCAGCAGCTTACCTTATTCCAGCGTCTGTGACCTCTCCTCCCAGTCTGACGTCAGGTCCCCCGTCAGTGGAGTCGAATGCATTCAGTGTCCATAGGAAAGCATTTCTCAATGCTTTCCCATGGACGCTCTGTGCGATGGATGCAAAATTTGCATCCAGCATCGCAGATGCGCCTCTAGTGGCTGTCCGGAAGACAGCCACTAGAGGCTGGATTACCCCCAAATGTAAACATAGCAGTTTCTTATGTTTGCATCTGAAGGGTTAAAACCTGAGGGACCTGGCACCCAGACCACTTCATTGAGCTGAAGTGGTCTGGGTGACTATAGTGTCCCTTTAACATGTGTATAGTGCCAACAGATTTCGCAACACTTTTCTTGCTGTAGTGAATTCCATCAGAAACATTTTAATGCACAAACATACTGGCATAGGCAATAGAAGATAGCCTGCAAGTCAAAATACCGGACGTTATAAAAAGCACGAACTGATGTCTACTTCCATATCAACTTACTATCTTGGACTTGCTACTAACATCTGACTCAAGACAAAGAATACTGGAGCAACACACAATATTAGGCAGATATGAACTCTGTTTTGCTCTATTAAATAATTCCATTTTAACAGATCGGGGGGGGGGGGGGGGGGCATAAGGGGAGAAAACATTAAGTGTTCATCCAAGTAGGCTTTTTTAGGTCGTTTGGAATAAAAAAAAAAATTGCAAAAAAAGGGGGGGTTGGCAACATAATCCACTTCTGCTTATCTTAGATACCAACATAGCATCCTTGGCCAAAAATATGAGTCTACAAAGCCTGTTAATATAAATTGTGGTGTGAGGATATGCTTATGCCAGAAAAGCAACAAAAATAAAAACAAACGGATTAGACGCAAGTGTTAAACATGCAAAGAAAAAAATATTTTTTATATAAATATAAATAATGCACACAATATATTACTTTTTTTTTTAATGGCTCATGTTGCCATGGTAATAAGATCACTAAAATAAGCGAAATAAGCTGCATTATTCTTAAAGAGAACATTCAAAGGTCATTGGGAACATCCACAATTTCTCTATGATTATTTTTTTTGGTTTCCATCAAGCCAGGTGCTGAAATGTGCCCTTTAAACAGCCCACCATGTCCCGCACAGTAATGCATGCAGGGCAGCCCAGTCACCTTCCAGGGGCAGGGCATGGCCGAGGTGCCCGCACTCAGGGGCGTGTGATAGCCACATGGAGCTGCCATGGAGGAGGAGGAGGAGAGCTCCATTCAGCGAGGTGCTCCATATTTATCATCGCTGGGAGCGTGCTCGTCACGTGGCCAGGCTCCATCCCAGTGAGGAGGGGGTTAACGGGCTGCCATGACCGACTCACATGGTGGGAGCACCCAATACAATGAGCTCGGGCCTAGCCAGCTGCGGCAATAAACAAAGCCTGACTGACCGGGGGCCGGTACCGGACAGCGCGGGCCGGATGGGCGGGACACAGACACACGGAGCAGGTTGACCGCCGCTTACCTGCCAAGTTACAAAGGACGACAGATGACCGCCGTGAGGAGCGAGGGCGGGAAACACCGAGTGATCGGGGAGAGAGAGACGGGGAAGGGAGGAGGAGAAAGGGGGGAGGAAAAACAAGGGAGGAATGGGGAGGAAGGAGCGATCCGGAGGCGAGAGGCCCCGGGGAGGGAGGGAAGGAGAGAGCCGGGCGGGCGAGGAATGGCGACGGCGGGAGGGGCTGGCGGGAGCTGCGGCTTCTGCTGCTGCCTCTGCTGGTCTGGGAGGGGAGAGGAGGCGCTGGCCGCTATCAACCCGCCCTCACCGGAAGTCAAAGCCGGAACCACTGGCCGCCAGGGGGCGCTCTGAGAGAGAGAGACTGAGCGCGGGGGGGGGTCATTTTTTATATATATATATATATATATATATATATATATGTGTATGTAGAGTGTATAACAGGCGCCTTATTATAGACTATGGGAGACATAGAAATGGGGCTCCCTCAACGGCCGATCGACTGCCACTCCCAGCACGCTGAGCATGCCGGGACTTGTGTACCAGCCGCTGAGGGTCGCACTAAGAATCCGAAAAGCGCGAGGCCGATCTGCACACAAACAGAAAAATAACGGGAAAGTGGCAGACATTTTACTACACCCATTTTTGAATCAGACATTCGGAGGAAGTGGCGTAGAAGCCAATTGTTGGGTGTACAAATATGGCGACGTTATAACATAAAACGATTAATAATGACAACGGATTTTGTTGTTGTTGTGTTTTTTTGCCGCGAAACAAATAGAGCAAGCCTATTCTGCAATCTTTGAAAGGCAGTAACGGTTGTATTTAGCGTGCGGACTCTTGTAGCGGCGCGCGGCTTACAGTGTGCTAAGATGGCTGACGGGAAGGGGGTAAGGAGACTGCGAAGGACGCGCTCAATAGGACAAAATGGCTGCCGCTACACTTCCGGCGTCTATTAGCATCTATAGGAGGATGGTTCAAGATGGTGGAACGAGGCTGAAAAATACATTGTGGGAATGGCTTTATTTTAACCGTGATTTTGGAGGAGTAAAAGACACACCAGCTCCAGTAACGAGTAGTACTAATATTTCCCTGAGATAAAATATATTTGGGAGCAAGCTAAATTGTAATTAGGATTATCATATGTAAATGTAAGAACCTAGATCTCAGCTCAGCATTTACAGATCTGATGTATTAATATCACAAATTGGGAAATTATTTGAAGGACTTTTAAGGGATAACATAGGAATTTGTTGTGAATGAACATCCATATGAATTAGACATAATCTGGTCTTTCATCAAACCAAACTATCTGAATTGCATTCTACGGAGATGTGCTTTGTACAGCGCTACGGAATCTGATGGCACTATATAAATAATAATAATGTGACTTGCTCTGCTTGAAAGACGCGGCGGCATAAAAAATGGCGCAATAATGGCTAACATCGCCAGGAACATACACTGGGTGGGAAACTGGCATAAAAAGAGCAAATAAGTCTGGGGGCATGCACAGTGGCTGCTCACTGTTTAGTAGACATGTGCGAGTAGGGGCATTCGGGAGATTTTAATCTCCCTTATCCTATTATGGGGTCATATTAGCCCCCATAGAGGGAGGGAGAACATGGGCGACTTAAGAAGTGGCAGGGAGCAGTGCTCTCTGCCGCTTCTATTTTTACATATTCCAAGGAGGAAGCTGCATGCCGGTAGCTTCCTCCTTGTAATAAACCGAACAAAGAGGTCTTTGTTCATTCGTTTGAAATTTCTATTTATTTATTTGCCTTTCTGACGAATGAATGAATAGATTAAATTCCTGTTCGCATGCCCAAGTGTTTAACTGGGCATGCGCGGGAATTTCACAGCGCTATATAGTGTGGGTAGATGACGTGTCCCACAGAGACTTCATCTACCCACACAAAGATGGTAGTGCCCAGGACCTAAGTCCAGGCACAAAATAAAGATGCAAAATTAGGTAAGATGGGGGGCATTTGGGGGTGACTGGGGGGACAATTAGATGTAGTGGAGTCAGGAGAGGATTAAAAAAAAAGAACGGGATTCGGCCATGACAGGGCCGCTTTAAGAGGAAAGAGGGGAAAAGCGGATCCAGAAGATGCAGCAACTTTATGAATTAAATGTATTATTTGCCATTACCATGACTTAAACCATATTTTCTTTCTTTGTTGCTGTGGAAAAACATCCACTGAAAGTGATACATTTAACTCATACATCAGCCAGTGAGCCAAAGACTGTTTCTTGTTACTTGTAATCTCTCAGACCCCAGATATTTTTTCTACTTTTATTTTAATCTTGATGCTTTCTGTTGTCTTCCCTAAAAAGATACTTTGGTCCACATGCTCAGTTAGACTAAGATAGCCTGTCTAGTAGGATCCTACTACTGGTCCCTCTAAGTGTAGGACTTGTGACAAAATGGGTTTTGTTTACACTTGGAAAACTGCTTCACTATCCAGTAAATGTGGATTGGTATTTTGGTTTCTTTCTTATCAAAAGCATTTTTTTTCTGGTGTCACAGCTGAGATACACCATCGACTAAATATAATTTTGGCATATATTTTCTACAGTGTCTGAAACAATAGAATGTAATTTAGGAAACAAAACAAGCAAAAAGAAAGCAGTATGCAAGTACCCCTCTACATACAGGTTAGAATATGCAAAGTTAGAATACGCAAATGCTTGTCAAACTACGATTACACTATTAAAAAAAGGTTCTGCCGTAATATTGTAATAGTTCATCATTTTGCATCTATATCATTTGGTTACCAAAATATTACTCCACGTTTATACTTCCCTGCTGTACTTATTGTATTAGCGGAGTCTCTGATTTACACAATTTCCCCCTTCTGCTAGAAAACGGCAACAGATGGGACAATCATACTGCAGTAATTACTATGCTTCTTTTATGGGATCTCTGGCAACAGGTGGCCTCACAATAAAATGGTTATGCATGTTTGGTCACAAAAATAAACCCCCTGGCATCCAATGTTAGGATAGATACCCTACCTATCCTAACATTTTCACTTTACCATTCATTCTCTCCCTCACCTTGTCATTACAGAATTCACTTTTCCTATCTTTACATTCTTTCTAGTTAGGATTTGGATCAAACTAACTAACTGAACAGGGTGCAGTGCCTGATTAAAAAAATAAATGGAACCCAGACATACCACCAATGATTGCCTACTTTGACACCCTAAATACATTTTACTTAGTAGTAGTGTGGCAACTACTATTCAATATGCACAAAGTGGCATTTGCTTAAATGTCTTATCCATAGTGCCTCTAGACCAGGGCAGAACACTCCTAGTGAATCAATAATCATGAAAAAAGTCAGACTGGGCAAATACAGGTAGTGGTAGACAGATTTTATTGGAAATCCATACAATGTTTCGGCTCCCATGGGAGCCTTTCTCCAGCTTGAGAAAAGCTCTTCTGGGAGTCGAAACGTTGTATGAATTTCCTATAAAATCTGCCTAAACCCACCTGTATGGGCCCAGTCAAACTATGTGTACTTACACTGAACAAAATTATAAACGCAACACTTGTTTTTGCCCCCCATTTTTCATGAGCTGAACTCAAAATCTAAGACTTTTTTTATGTACACAAAAGGCCTACTTCTCTCAAATATTGTTCACAAATCAGTCTAAATCTCTGTTAGTGAGCACTTTGCCGAGATAATCCATCCACCTCACAGGTGTGGCATATCAAGATGCTGATTAGACCGCATACTTAATGCAAAGGTGTGCCTTAGGCTGGCCACAATAAGACATTTTCTCATTTTCAGAATGTGCTTTGAGAAATGTTTGCCATTTTTAAATGGTTTTGGTGTGTATCAAGATATACTGTCATCAAACATAAGTATCGATTTAATATTTTTAGATAAGCCTTTTAAATTATTTAATTGGGACAAATGGCTTATTTGCCCTATTTCCCTTTCTCCATTTTAGAACTTGCATCCCCATTTTGCTACCTTTGGTAGCAAAGGAATGCATGCAGGCGAAGAACTAGAGTGTATGTAGTTCATAATGCCAGGGCAGACGCATGATAATCTCATGATAGTGTTATATTGTAGATCCGTGTTCTACCATATAGTAACATGTAGGATTACAAGTGGGAAATGAAACCGCTATGCTAGTTATTGTAAAGTGCTGCAGAATAAGTTGGTTCTACATAAATACCAATAATAATAATAGTGCATGTGTAATGTGTTCAGTAACTCTTTGTCTCAGATGGCCTCAGTTAGATGCCATTCTGTCTGATGGGATTAGGAAATGTACCTTGCAAGCCATTGTACAATGTTTAACCAGCACAGTGGGAGGTGGGACTGAGTCAACTGTGTCACATCCTGCCTATTCTAAGCGTAAAGTAAGATGATCAAGAAGCCCCATGGTGTTGCAAGAGCTGGTTCTGGCCATTTTCCCACTGGAATTCGGGATTATTCTAACTCCTAGTGACCGAATAATCTAAATTTTATATATATTTGCTTATCTTTCTTTACTGTAACTCCCAGCAGCAAAGAAACAGTTAACAGCAGTGTAAAAAAGTTTAACCAATCAGAATGCATTACAGTAATATAAACTGTCATCAGGCTCCTCCCAATTCCTCTTTCTTGATGTAGCCGAACAGTCGTAGAGTCAACCATGTAAATGTAGAACCATTAAAACGATGAACAGGTAACGGTGTAGGTATCCGGTAGGATGAAGGTAGTGATCAACCCGCAGGTAGATTCGAGACAGAAGGCAAGTGATCTTCACACTAGGAGGAAGGAGAAACATCGTGAAAGTATGGTCTCTTTGGCAAGAGAAAAGCCAAATAAATGCAGTGAACTGACTTCCAATTTAAGTGCAAGCTCTAACTTATGATAATTAACTGAGTGGTATGTAGAATAAGTGACACACCTAGAATATAATGAACCAATGTACAATTGAAAGCGGGTTTAGCATATAATAACGACTTAATGAGTATAGGCTAGAGAAAAGAGAGGATGTTAGTCATAGTTAGAACTGGAGATAGTACAGGATACTTACCTAGAAGGGTGGGTAAAAAGAATCCAGGGTGGGAAAATATTCGTCTCCTGTCTTTAATAAAATTTAGATTATTCGGTCACTAGGAGTTAGAATAATCCCAAATTTTATGGCAAGACAGGAGGCTTCATATTTGCTATTTTAACGCACAGATAGCAAGGACAGAGAAACGTGTGGAGAATGTCTAAAATAAAAGGTACAGAAGGTGGATAGAAACATAGAAACATAGAATGTGACGGCAGATAAGAACCATTCGGCCCATCTAGTCTGCCCAGTTTTCTAAATACTTTCATTAGTCCCTGGCCTTATCTTATAGTTAGGATAGCCTTATGCCTATCCCACGCATGCTTAAACTCCTTTACTGTGTTAACCTCTACCACTTCAGCTGGAAGGCTATTCCATGCATCCACTACCCTCTCAGTAAAGTAATACTTCCTGATATTATTTTTAAACCTTTGTCCCTCTAATTTAAGACTATGTCCTCTTGTTGTGGTAGTTTTTCTTCTTTTAAATATAGTCTCCTCCTTTACTGTGTTGATTCCCTTTATGTATTTAAATGTTTCTATCATATCCCCCCTGTCTCGTCTTTCCTCCATGCTATACATGTTAAGATCCTTTAACCTTTCCTGGTAAGTTTTATCCTGCAATCCATGAACCAGTTTAGTAGCCCTTCTTTGAACTCTCTCTAAGGTATCAATATCCTTCTGAAGATAGGGTCTCCAGTACTGTGTACAGTACTCCAAGTGAGGTCTCACCAGTGTTCTGTACAATGGCATGAGCACTTCCCTCTTTCTACTGCTAATACCTCTCCCTATACAACCAAGCATTCTGCTAGCATTTCCTGCTGCTCTATTACATTGTCTGCCTACCTTTAAGTCATCAGAAATAATCACCCCTAAATCCCTTTCCTCAGATGTTGAGGTTAGGACTCTATCAAATATTCTGTACTCTGCCCTTGGGTTTTTACGTCCAAGATGCATTATCTTGCACTTATCCACATTAAATGTCAGTTGCCACAACTCTGACCATTTTTCTAGTTTACCTAAATCATTTTCCATTTGGCTTATCCCTCCTGGAACATCAACCCTGTTACATATCTTAGTATCATCCGCAAAAAGACACACCTTACCATCAAGACCTTCTGCAATATCACTAATAAAAATATTAAAGAGAATGGGTCCAAGTACAGATCCCTGAGGTACCCCACTGGTGACAAGCCCAAGCTTCGAATATACTCCATTGACTACAACCCTCTGTTGCCTGTCACTCAGCCACTGCCTTACCCATTCAACAATATTGGAATCCAAACTCAAAGATTGTAGTTTGTTGATAAGCCTTCTATGTGCAACAGTGTCAAAAGCCTTACTGAAATCGAGGTAAGCAATGTCTACTGCACCACCCTGATCTATAATTTTAGTTACCCAATCAAAAAAATCAATAAGATTAGTTTGGCATGATCTCCCTGAAGTAAACCCATGTTGTCTCTGATCTTGAAATCCATGTGTTTTTAGATGTTCAACAATCCTATCCTTTAACATGGTTTCCATCACTTTCCCCACTACTGAAGTTAGGCTTACTGGCCTATAGTTGCCCGACTCCTCCCTATTACCTTTCTTGTGAATGGGCACAACATTCGCTAACTTCCAATCTTCTGGGACTACTCCTGTTATCAATGATTGGTTAAATAAATCTGTTAATGGTTTTGCTAGTACACCACTAAGCTCTTTTAATAGCTTTGGGTGTATTCCATCAGGTCCCATTGACTTATTTGTCTTTACTTTTGACAGATGAAATAGAACCTCTTCCTCTGTAAACTCACGTGTAATAAATGACTCATTTATCCTTTTTTTTAACAGAGGTCCCTTTCCTTCATTTTCATCTGTAAATACCGAACAAAAATATTCATTGAGGCAGTCAGCTAGACCTTTATCCTCATCTACATACCTTCCTTCTTTTGTTTTTAATCTAACTAATCCTTGTTTTACTTTTCTTTTCTCATTTATGTATCTAAAAAAGGTTTTGTCCCCCTTTTTTACTGACTGTGCTATTTTCTCTTCTGTGTGTGATTTGGAAGCTCTTATAACTTGCTTAGCCTCTTTCTGCCTAATCTTATAGGTCATTCTGTCTTCCTCACTCTGGGTTTTTTTATAATTACTAAAGGCTAACTTTTTGTTTTTTACTATTTTGGCTACATCTGTGGAGTACCACAGTGGTTTCTTGAATTTTTTGCTTTTACTGACAAGCCTAATGCAATTTTCTGTTGCCTTCAGTAGTGCAACTTTTAAATAATCCCATTTCTTTTGGACTCCATTTAAATTGCTCCAGTCTGATAATGACTCCTTTACACATATTCTAATTTTGGAAAAGTCTGTTTTTCTAAAGTCTAAAACTTTTGTTTTTGTGTGGTGTGACTCAGTCACTGTTCTTATATTAAACCACACTGACTGATGATCACTGGATCCTAAACTTTCACCTACAGTAATATCTGATACCAAATCTCCATTTGTTAACACTAAATCTAGTATGGCCTCTTTACGAGTTGGCTCCTCAACGACTTGTTTTAGAGACAATCCCAGTAGGGAGTTTAGAATATGTGTGCTCCTGGCACAAGTAGCTATTTTTGTTTTCCAATTTACATCAGGAAGATTAAAGTCACCCATGATGATAACTTCCCCCTTCATTGTCATTTTAGCTATTTCTTCAACTAGTAGATTATCTAACTCTTCAATTTGTCCTGGGGGCCTATAAATCACACCTACACGAGTTACTGTGTGATTACCAAATTCTAACGTAACCCAAACTGACTCTATGTTCGCCTCACTAACCTTTATTAGGCTAGATTTTATGCTATTCTTTACATACAGGGCCACCCCTCCCCCTTTCTTGCCTTCCCTGTCTTTTCTATATAAAGAGTACCCTGGTATTGCTATGTCCCAGTCATTTTTCTCATTATACCATGTCTCAGTAACAGCGACTAAATCTACACTATCAGTTGCCATTATTGCCACAAGTTCATGGATCTTATTCCCTAAACTGCGAGCATTTGTAGACATGACTCTAAGCTTAGCATTTTTTAACACACTTGCTACAGGCACCTTCTGTCCTTGTTTTGGGGGACAATTGGATTGATGTTTTATCACCCTTTTGCCCCCCCCTCCTAGTTTAAATACATCCTAGCAAAACCTCTGAACTGCTCACTGAGAACATTTGTTCCCTTTTGAGAAAGATGCAAACCATCTTTTTTGTACAGTTTATTTCCATTCCAAACAGAGCTACCATGAGCAATAAAGCCAAATCCTTGCTCCCGACACCATTCACCAAGCCACAAGTTAAAGTCCCTAATACGCATCCGCCTGTCATTCTGAGTGTTATGCACAGGCAGAACTTCAGAGAATGACAATGTGGAAGCAACCTGCCGTATATCATTGGCAAAAACACTAAAAACTTCCTTAACCTCTGAAACCTCATTGCAAGCCAAGTCATTTGTCCCTAAATGGACAAGTACATCCAATTCCCCTTCCTGCTTTGCTTGCTTAACAATATTACAGATACGTCTCCTGTCTCTGTGAGCAGTAGCTCCGGGAAGACACCTCACAAGACCACCATTGTCCATCTCCACACCTCTTATGATGGAATCCCCCACCAACAACTGCTTTCTATTCGGCCTCACCATAGTCTTCAAGCCTCTCTGCACAACACCACTAGCCTCAGTGCCTCTCTGCACAACACCACTAGCCTAAATGCCTCTCTTCACAACACCACTAGCCTCAGTGCCTCTCTTCACAACACCACTAGCCTCAGTGCCTCTCTTCACAACACCACTAGCCTCAGTGCCTCTCTTCACAACACCACTAGCCTCAGTGCCTCTCTTCACAACACCACTAGCCTCAGTGCCTCTCTGCACAACACCACTAGCCTCAGTACCTCTCTGCACAACACCACTAGCCTCAGTGCCTCTCTGCACAACACCACTAGCCTCAGTGCCTCTCTGCACAACACCACTAGCCTCAGTGCCTCTCTGCACAACACCACTAGCCTCAGTGCCTCTCTGCATAACACCACTAGCCTCAGTGCCTCTCTGCACAACACCACTAGCCTCAGTGCCTCTCTGCACAACACCACTAGCCTCAGTGCCTCTCTGCACAACACCTGTAGCCTCAGTGCCTCTCTCCACGACACCACTACACTCTGAAAGTGCAGAAAATGAATTATGTAGAGCAACAGACTGTGCAATATGCCTTTTATCCACAACTCCAAGTCTACCAGATCCTACAGTAATCCATCTGCAATTCCTAGTATGTCTCTGCGGCAGTGGTTTTGCAGCAGTTCCAGCCTGAGTTTGTTTACCAGATAATTTACAAATCTCAGACTTCAAAAATACAATCTCCTGCCGCAAAATAGAGAACTGTCTACAGATTAGACAACAACCAAACCTCCAAAAAGTGGAACGTGAAACAAATGCAAAGCAACTATTACAATGAACTAAGTCTGCCATTCCAATGAGGTGAATAATTTAAATCAAACAAACCTTAACTTTTTATTTATCCTCCTGAATACCTCGGATTACCTCCAGTTTATCTCCAGAATCGTGAGTTTACAAAGTTCTCTGAGGAACAGAGTTTTGTAGAAAAGTCGACGAAGATGGGATTCGAACCCATGCATGCAGAGCACAATGGATTAGCAGTCCATCGCCTTAACCACTCGGCCACCTCGTCTAGACCAGGGATAGGCAACCTTCGGCACTGCAGATGTTGTGGACTACATCCCCCATAATGCTCTTACACCCATAATGCTGGCAAAGCATCATGGGAGGTGTAGTCCAAAACATCTGGAGTGCCGAAGGTTGCCTATGCCTGCTCTAGACCAATCAGCGGAGGATAGAATTTCCGCTAAGGAACCTCCAGCTATGAGTGCCGAGGAGGCGGCTGCACCTCTGATGTAGATTAATTTAGAAATAAACAAATATGTTTAAATGTCTATCTGTTCCTGTCCAAATCTGAGATGATTAAATTGCGTATACGCAGAAGTAAGTTCACACTGACACATGGAGTTCAGGTTAAAAGCACTTCAGAAAATGTAATGGCATCTGGTTAGAAAACGGGTATGCAGACCCTTTTAAAGGCAAAATGACATCATCATTGAATATCAGATAATAACAAATAAACATCATTAATTGGATTAAATGTTATGTGACTATATCAGTGTCCACCCATCAATATTATTAATTGGCTCAGGGATTTGAGTGACTAGCTAGGTGTCCTCCCACCGGGAGGTGGTATTGTTCTGGACACGGGTGTGGACAGAAGGCTCAAGCGCCATCTTTCCCAGCATGAGGTTTACTCGGTGGAAAGGGGGGCTTGAGCGTCATTTTACACAGTCAGTGATGTCAATCTTGTGGTCAGGTGCAAGGTTCTTTTATGAATAGAACATTTCATTAGTACAGTGTTCTCATGGCCTTGGCTCTGGCCTTGGTTATACTTTGTTGCATGTTACAGGAGATTCAATAATTCCGGAGTCAGCTATGTCTTTATAGAAAATACAGTCTCTGTTCATTGTATTAAATGTACTGGGAAATTCTGTCATGTAATGTAGTTTAAAATGGATTAAAATGGAGGATCTGTCAGGTAATGAGGACAAAATGGAGGGTTTGTCACAGTGTGAGGTTAAAATGGAGTTAGTACAATAATTCAGTACAAGTTCAATAAAGATTTTTAAATAATTCTACATCAGTCCCCCCTATGAAATGTTAGATTCTAAAAAAGATAAACTTTATTGGTTAGTTTCAGAAGACAGGTTAGCCCAAAGGCACAAAACCCTTTGAAGTAACGGTTCTTAAAGTCTACTTAGTTCTTCAGAGGGACATCATAAATAGACAAGCTTACATTACCATATGGACCTGTGTTATCTGGAGTATAGGCACAACAAGTCATGGTGACAGGTAAACGTTATTGGTTGCAATAGATATAATAAATGCGAATCAAAATATTATTATTAGCAGTGACGGTTGGGAAAAATGGACTCAAACTTTTCCTTTTACTGCAAAATCATCTGGTACCCCCCTTGGCACACCTATGGCATCAATATATATATGTGTCAAACTTTCCCTTTAGAGGGGTGCTCCTCTTTATGTTCTGAAGCATGAATGTGGTGTGTCAAGAGTACCTTGTCATGTATTATGTGTATGGACATAATAACCTTGGCTAGGGCACATTCGCTTATGCATTGTAGTATTAAACCTGTCCCACGCTACATCAGCGTAGGTGGACTCGGATCATTTAGTCAATATTAATATCACCACAAACTCAGGATGGGCAAATAATCCTGAGGAAGCTTGGCGTTTGGATCTCTTTAGCTTCACGAGGTCTCCTTTTGGGGTCCTCGGCTTTCCATCGATGGCAGGTGGTCAGGCATTATTATGGCCATCAAACACCTACTTGTTGGTATCTTTTTTTTTTTTTTTAACAAGTCATTTATCCTTTAGAGTCAAAAGTGTGTCAAAATCAACAAATGTTACTTCTCATGTTGCAGAGAGAGAGAGAGTCTTGAATCTGAACAATGAATCCACTGAGTGATCTCTGCAACTTTCACAATGCACTATTGGGTATATGGTCTTGGTTGTCACATTGATGACCGGCTAGGCTTCTGGCCATCCTGACAAAATGTCTATTATAACTAGTGCATATTTGACCCAGCAGCTCTTTGTCACCTGGATTCTTGAAAGGGATATTGAGAGTTAGCTAGGTGCTTTAGAGTATTTAGAGATCAAAGAGTTCATGAGGGTCTTGGATAGGTATAAAGTTCCATGGGCTCACTGCCCAGTACATGTTTTTGGGTAAACAGAGCTTGAGAGTGTTGGAGTACAGCCCGTCTTCAAGGGTTGCCCCTTTCTGTTTTTCCAGCTTTGTATTTCTTCAGGGTCAGCAGCTGCTTGTCATTCTTTCAGAAGCTTGAGATCTGTAGGTAGGATCTACATGGTGAGTATAGAAGTTTCTTTAGCGGACACCATTCTGTCCACTTCCCTTGGTGCACTTGTGGCTTGGTTGGCAGCTTTTAGTCAGCTGAGTGGTGCTTCTTATCTTCCAGATTGATCCAAAATAATGTGCTGCACCCAGGGCATATCTTGAGTCAGTGTAGGTATTGGCATGTCTTCCTTCAGGCATTTTGTATGCCACTGAGAAGGCTGTCAATTCAGCGTCTTGAGCAGATGTGAGTGAGGAAAGTGAAGATGCTTGACGTACCTGATCTTCTGTAGCAACAGCAAATCCAGTATGGTACCTTTCCTCTTTATCCGCAAACAGAGTGGAGTCAGGATCTGGTAAAGCTACTGCATGCTCTGTTGAAAGGTGTCTTGTTTCTTCTTTCATCTGTTCAAAGCAACCATGAGGAGCAGTAGAAGAGGTTTCCTCACCTATTTCTGTGTGAGATTGGGGGGTATTTGTCTTTCTATTTACAGTTCTCTTGCTGACCCCCCTCTGTAGAGAGTTGTAAATTGATTGTTCATGTTTTGTTCTAATGAGTCAGGTTCCTTTCATGAGATTTCTGGGGACTTAGTGAAGAAAAAACATGAGGGACAGCCACCTCCCTTACAGGTGTCTTACTTCCATGGGAATCTGGGTCAGGACCGCACTATTTCCTTGAGAGTGCCCAATACAGTTCTTTCATGTCTGAATAATTTTTCGTTAGAATAATTTTTCGTTAGTGTTGGATTCCCCCCTGGGAAGTGGCGGAAGAGTGGCCAGAGCAACTTTTCTTCAAAGTATAATGTTGTCAGGTAGAGGCAGAGTTGTCTATGAGCGGAGGAAATTGGTAAGAAATAAGAAGGGAGGAAGCATATAAAGGATTGATGTAGAAATGGTAGTGGGGAGATGGAGGAATGAGTAGTGGATAGAGCGAGAGGGGAAGAAGGTGGAGTAGGAAGGACAGGAGAAGTAGGAAGAGGAGAAGGTGGAGTAGGAGGAGGAGAAGGTGGAGTAGAGGGAGGAGTAGAAAGAGGAGGGAGGAGTAAGAGCAGGAAGAAGGAGTAGGAGGAGGAGAAGGTGGAGTAGAGGGAGGAGTAGGAGGAGGAGAAGGAGGAATAGAGGAGAAGTAGGAGGAGAGAGGAGAAGGTGGAGTAGAAGGAGAAAGTGGAGTAGAGGGAGGAGTAGGAGGAGGAGAAGGAGGAATAGAAGAGAAGTAGGAGGAGAGAGGAGAAGGTGGAGTAGAGGGAGGAGTAGGAGGAGGAGAAGGAGGAATAGAAGAGAAGTAGGAGGAGAGAGGAGAAGGTGGAGTAGAGGAGGAGGATAAGGAGAAAGTGGAGTAGAGGGAGGAGTAGAAAGAGGAAGAAGGAGTAAGAGGAGGAGAAGGTGGAGTAGAGGGAGGAGTAGGAGGAGGAATAGAGGAGAAGTAGGAGGAGAGAGGAGAAGGTGGAGTAGAGGGAGGAGTAGGAGGAGAAAGTGGAGTAGAGGAAGGAGTAGGAAGAGGAGGGAGGAGTAAGAGCAGGAGGAAGGAGTAGGAGGAGTAGAGGAGAAGTAGGAGGAAAGAGGAGAAGGTGGAGTAGAGGGAGGAGTAGGAGGAGGAGTAGAGGAGAAGTAGGAGGAGAGAGGAGAAGGTGGAGTAGAGGGAGGAGTAGGAGGAGAAAGTGGGAGACTGTAGATGAAGGGGAGGGATCGGTGGAAGGAGTAAGCGGGGGTGGGCAGGTAAGGGAGCAGACAGTAGAAATGCAATGGAGGCTGCAAATAGCCCATGTACAACAACTATTAACTGGCCATATGCTTTCCCTAGAGAAAAATAATAAAAGGCTAACATGCTCATCTTGTCTGCACAGGCCTCGAACGTTTCACTCCGTGGGTGTCCCGCAGCGGCTAGCCCACCACTTCTCCCACACCAGACTTGTGCCCGTGGAGACAGACGCTATCCCTGACTCTCGTTCTTTATTTTATTAATTTATATCCAACATCTCAAAATGTAATTCCTACTTATATCACAAATATACACTATCACAATTTTATGTCTCGCAAATTGGATAAAATTTATTCTACTCTTCACTGATAATGTATTTTTAAAACATCCAAAATAGACAAATAACATTGTCTTCTGCAAAATAAATGGAAAAGATAATGGAGATTTTGTTAAGCTTATAAATAGCTATACATTAATTCACATTTCTTGTTCTCCAGTTTCTGGCTGTTAATGACAATGTACAATGTAATAGAGCAGCAGAAAATGCTAGCAGAATGCTTGGTTGCATAGGGAGAGGTATTAGCAGTAGGAAGAGGGAAATGCTCATGCCATTGTACAGAACACTGGTGAGACCTCACTTGGAGTACTGGATACAGTACTGGAGACCATATCTTCAGAAGGACATGGATACCTTAAAGAGAGTTCAAAGAAGGGCTACTAAACTGGTTCATGGATTGCAGGATAAAATTCACCAGGAAAGGTTAAAGGATCTTAACAGGTATAGCTTGGTGAAAAGACGAGACAGGGGAAATATGATAAAAGCATTTTAAATACATAAAGGGAAACAACACAGTAAAAGTGGAGACTATATTTAAAAGAAGGAAAACTACCATAACAAGAGGACATAGTCTCAAAAATAGAGGGACAAAGGTTTAAAAATAGTATCAGGAAGTATTACATTACTGAGAGGGTAGTGGATGCATGGAATAGCCTTCCAACTGGAGTGGTAGAGGTTAACTCAGTAGAAGTGTTTAAGCATGCGTGGGATAGGCATAAGGCTAAGCACTTGCTGCTGGTAACAGATCTAGAATTAATACACTATAATGCCCAAAGTCTCAATTCCTATGCATATGCAATAATAAAATATCTGGGCTTACAACAAAAATTATGTTAGTCAGTCTTTTAATCTGGAGGCAAACATTATCCAGTAAAAAACAGATTGGAACACACTCCCACCTTATTCATTTGTTAATAGTTATGCTTAGAATGTTAACTGGTTCCTTTTCAATTAGATCAAAACATTTTGAAACCAATCCTTAATTGTATTACCATTTGTTCAAGAAATCTTTGTTTATTAGAAACTTCTTTTAGTAAATGTTCTTTAAGATAACCCCTCTTCCAGCATGTTATCAATTTTTTTTTTTACAAAGTTCAAACACACTTGTTACTTATACGCGAATCGATAGACATATATATATTCTATCTACATATTAACCATTACTTGTCACAGACACTTTCCTGATATAGGGAAACTAAGAGTAGGATAATTTTAGTAATTGTAACTTTTTGTTCATAATATGTGGGAATTAAGGAAGACAGCATGTCTTAGGATAAGATGAGCACGGTAGAAGTAGATCTCGAATTGACACGATATATGGGCGGATATGACCTCACTAAGGGCAGAGTGAGGGCAGGAGCCAGGACTGACGTGTCTCTTTCTAGGGGCCATTTTCTTTTAGGGCATTTCAGCTTGCAGTAGCTTTACACTAAATTATAGCTTAATAAAAATAAATCAGAGAAGCAACATTCTGTTAGGCAAAATGAAATACTAAACTATGGACAGACTTGACGGATTAAATAAGACAAATGAAAACATTATACATTTAACAGCCCGTGAAGCTTTGAAATAACATGGTGCAAAAATAAACTCACGGGATGCAACTAACCTCCCCCATCATTCACCAGCTATTAATCACCCAACACGTCCAAATACATATACAACGCCACGGAACCTGCTGGCGTCGCACAAATGGCAACAACAACAATACACAAACCCTAGAAACCTCCTATACGACACATCACTCCTATGTAAGTAGCAAAATACACAATTAGAATATTTTCTAGCAAAAATTCCATTGCTAAGTCTTATCAGTAGTAACTCTACGGAACACAAATCTGAATCTGCAAGCACGCACCCCCCCCCTCACGCAAACCCCCCTCACGTCTCACAGAAAGCAAGAGAGAGAGGAAGGCGGGGGAAGTGGGAGAGAGAGACTGCCAGCAGAATCTCTTTAACCATGTCAATGCTGTACAGTAACAAGACAGAAGGATAGCCACGTTACAGTTATTGCAAAAGCAAAGAGACACAAAAACACAACATTTAATAATACTCTCAGTGAAACTCAATACAAAACCCCCACCCTCTACCAGGGTAATGGCTAATACAAAATACAAAACCAATTATTATGATATACATACATTCTTAACCCTTTGTGATCTAGTTCTTCCTCAGCCCAACCTTCCTGCTGAATAGCATTGCTACTCTGTCAGTAATCTACGCCAGCTTTCTGGCTGCAATCTACCACATGAAGGCACAGCAATTTTACACACTTTAGCAATCTCTATCTTCAACTAGATCACACGCGCTAGCCAGCCCTTTATTGGGCTTTTCTAATCCCTGTTCCATTCCCCTCCTATACAGGCGTCCCAGATATAGGGGAAAAAGGTTTTAAACAGAGTGTCTACAATGGTGGACTGCCACTCGAGAGGGGTGGGTCCCCCCAAGTGCGTCTTCCCAAAACGTAGACTAGTCACTAATTGGAGCGAGGTGAGAAGTGTGTGACCAATCACTTCTCTCACAATAGAAATAGGAGAGGATAGTGTATATAACTAAGAAAGTATAGAAAAGGTAAAAAAGTAAAGTGGAATTTTAGAGACAGACACAGGAGTTTGAATGACTCCCAATTAAACAAAAAACACAACAGTTCAATTGAAATACAGTGCATGCATCACAGTTCAAATAAAATCAACAGTAATCCCTTTCCTTTACTCGTGTGACCAAAGTCACCTCCCTCAACCTCGTAGTGTCCCCGCTCTTTCGTAAGTCTCACTACCAGCGGCCACAGGAAACAGCAACCATCTCCGACCCGAATCCTGTATAGCCTCCCTCGTTATAGCAGTCCACAAAGTGTGGCCACCTCTATCCTCACTCCCGTAGTGCCCCTATGAACCCACTCATAAGTCTCACTACCACGTGGTGCGGGAGACAAGCAATGCCTGCTTGAATCCGCCCGCCATAAATAAAAAAATCAGGAATGACTCCAACTCAGCGCTCAAAGCTGGAGGGTACCACCGCTCTGCAGCAGAGCTACGTGCACAATGAGGCTAGCTAGGCTATCAAAGTGACACAAGAAGGATCACAGGAAATTATGAGTCTACACAATCTCCACAGTTCCAACACACCTCTTTTTCCATACAGCCACAGCCACGAGGCTCCTAAAAGAGGTAAACAGGCAAAGAAGACCCCCAGGAAAACTTCCACAGGTCAACCCCCCTTTTTCCATACAGCCACAGCCACGTGGCTCCTAAAAGGAGTAAACAGGCAACAGGACTCCAGGCAAATCCCCCGGGTCCACCCCCCCCTTTATCCCAAAAGGGGCAACAGACAAACACAGGACCCCCAGGCAAACTTCCACAGGTCCACCCCCCTTTTATCCCAAAAAGGGGAAACAAATAAACACTCAACCCGGGCACTTAACTAAAACAGGCCAATTCAAACACACCCAGGCAACAGATAGACTAAATGCAGGTAAACAAGTGAGTAACGAGACACCGGGCAAGATATTACCTGTCTTTGATGTCCTCCCGGGAAGCAGTCACAGACACGTGGACGGGTCAATCAAAGGGGCCGGAACATACCGGTGGCTCTGCAGAAGTCTCTACCGTGTACTTGGAGGTGATCAGTCTCCCTTCCTTCCCCCCGGATTCCCCCGTCCAACAGCGTCTTCCTTAGGACGGCTCACCGGCCAGACATAGCCCGATGCCCCACGTTGGAATGCGCCAAATTGATGTAGATTAATTTAGAAATAAACAAATATGTTTAAATGTCTATCTGTTCCTGTCCAAATCTGAGATGATTAAATTGCGTATACGCAGAAGTAAGTTCACACTGAAACATGGAGTTCAGGTTAAAAGCACTTCAGAAAATTTAATGGCATCTGGTTAGAAAACGGGTATGCAGACCCTTTTAAAGGCAAAATGACATCATCATTGAATATCAGATAATAACAAATAAACATCATTAATTGGATTAAATGTTATGTGACTATATCAGTGTCCACCCATCAATATTATTAATTGGCTCAGGGATTTGAGTGACTAGCTAGGTGTCCTCCCACCGGGAGGTGGTATTGTTCTGGACACGGGTGTGGACAGAAGGCTCAAGCGCCATCTTTCCCAGCATGAGGTTTACTCGGTGGAAAGGGGGGCTTGAGCGTCATTTTACACAGTCAGTGATGTCAATCTTGTGGTCAGGTGCAAGGTTCTTTTATGAATAGAACATTTCATTAGTACAGTGTTCTCATGGCCTTGGCTCTGGCCTTGGTTATACTTTGTTGCATGTTACAGGAGATTCAATAATTCCGGAGTCAGCTATGTCTTTATAGAAAATACAGTCTCTGTTCATTGTATTAAATGTACTGGGAAATTCTGTCATGTAATGTAGTTTAAAATGGATTAAAATGGAGGATCTGTCAGGTAATGAGGACAAAATGGAGGTTTGTCACAGTGTGAGGTTAAAATGGAGTTAGTACAATAATTCAGTACAAGTTCAATAAAGATTTTTAAATAATTCTACATCACCTCTAACCGAGCGAGCTCCGAAAGATGGATCAATGCCAGCCAGGGCTAGGAGCCATTTAATCCAATGTGCAATGGTAGGGCACGAGACTGGTTTGTGAGGTCGTACATAAGATACCAGGAGGGGCCCAGTAGGTGCTCTGAGAGGGGTAGTGCAAGCGATATAGTGTCTTATGCACCGGGCTACGCAGAGGAGGGGTTTCTCCGAGAAGTAAGGGTAGCTCACAGTAGATGAGTTGGTCTTGGTGCGTCTAGTGATATGAAAGTGTACCCCCTCCGGTATGAAATCGAGGGCATGAAAGTCGAAAGCCCTGATGTCGGAAACTCTTCGGAAGGAGACCAAGCAAAGGAGGAGAGCTAATTTGGCTGACAATTGGCGTAGGGAGAGCGCCTCGTTGTCCGGCCAAGCTTCCAAGAACGTGAGCATGATGGCCACGTCCCAGAATTGATTATATTTGGGATTCGGGGGTCTAGCGATGCGGATGCCCCGCAAGAGTCTACAGACAGACGGGTGTTTGCCTAATGCAGAACCTTCGATAGGAACGTGCGCTGCAGAAATAGCAGACCGAAACACGTTAATGGTCCGGTAGGATTTACCCTGGTCGAACAGAGACGACAGGAAATTGATAATATTAATTATAGATGTTGAAAAGGGATCAAGGTCCCTTTCCAAGCACCAGCAACTCCATAGGCGCCATGCAGAGATGTAAGAGCGTCTGGTTCCTGGGGCCCATGAATCCCAAAGGAGTCCCTGAGCAGTTGTCGAAAGGCCTGAGACATTCCAAGATCCCCTGAAACGGTCCAAGCCACTAGGAGGAGATGATCCTGGATTGCCAATGGGTGAAAGTTGCCTGTCGGGTCTCTGAGGAGGTCGCAGGTGTTGGGTAGCAGCAGGGGGAAGTCCACTGACATTTCCAGGAGGTAAGGATACCATGGTTGGGCCCGCCATAGCGGGGCCACTAGTGTTATCTTGACACCCTGAGTTTTGAGGTGCTGTAGTGTGCGTGGAATCATGGAGAATGGAGGAAACGCATATGCCCCGGACATCGGCCATGTCTGTAGGAAGGCATCGACTGCAAGGCACGCTGGGTCCGGCAACCAGCTGTAAAAAGCGTCCGTCTGCCTGTTGAGGCGAGATGCAAAGAGGTCCAGGTTGAATGGTCCCCGGCAGACCTGGAGACGGTAAGGATACCATGGTTGGGCCCGCCATAGCGGGGTCACTAGCATAGGTGTGCGCACGGGGTGTGCCGGGTGTGCCTGGGCACACCCTAATCCCCGCGGCACGCCTATGGAGTGATACCGGCAGGGGAGATCTCAGGATCCCCCCTGTCGGTCCATGCAGAGCCGGCGCTATCCGAGCGCCGGCTCTGCTCTCAGCCTCCCTCCCCACCGACCCACATGCAGGGAGGGAGGCAGGAGAGGACCGGCGGAGCTATTGCCAGCAGCTCCGCCGGGTTCCTCTCGCGAGATCTGAGCGTTGCCCGCGGCAACGCTCAGATCTCGCGTGAGTGAACTCTAGCCCTGCGGGGCTAGAGTTCACTCTCCACTGGACCACCAGGGAAGGATGGCAGCAGCAGGATCCCCCCTCCCAGGCATAAGGTAACAAGGGAGGGGGGATAACTGATCTGCCCACACCTCCACTGGACCACCAGGGAATGTAGCAAGGAAGGATCCCCCTCCCTACATAAAGTAAGAAGGGAGGGGGGATATTAAGTAATGTACCCCCACCTCCACCCCCCACAATAACCCACACACACACATACACAGCACCAACACACATACAGCACCCACACAAATACACAGCACCCATAGACATACACAGTACCTACACATATACACAGCACCTAAACACATACAGAGCACCCACAGACATACACAGCACCCACAGACATACACAGCACCAACACACATACAGCACTGACACACATACAGCACCCACACACATACACAGCACCAACACACATAAAGCACCCACAC
The DNA here is from genome assembly GCF_036172605.1 of Pelobates fuscus. Lineage (NCBI taxonomy): Eukaryota > Metazoa > Chordata > Amphibia > Anura > Pelobatidae > Pelobates > Pelobates fuscus. The sequence goes on from NC_086317.1 coordinate 415,478,961, forward strand.
ACATACACAGCACCCACAGACATACAGCACCCACAGACATACACAGCACCTACACACATACAGCACTCACAGACACATACAGCACCCACAGACACACTGCACCCACAGACATACAGCACCCACAGACATACAGCACCCATAGACATTCACAGCACCCACAGACATTCACAGCACCCACACACATACAGCACACACACACACACACAGCACCCTCACACACATTACACAAACCGCACCCTCACACTCACACAGCACACTAACAGTACCCTCACAAACACAAACAGGACCCTAACAAACACACACACAGCACACTACCAGTACCCTCACACGCAAACAGCACCCTCACACACAGTACATTTACAGCACCCTCACAAGTGCACACACACAAACAGCACCCTGACACACAGCACATTCACAGCACCCTCACAAGCACGCACACACAAACACCCTCACCCACATAGTACACTACCAGCACCCTCACATACACATCACACTAACAGCACACTCACACAGCTCACACACAGCAGTGTGTGTGTGTGTGTATATGTGTATGTGTATATGTGTATATATATATATATATATATATACATATATATATATGCGGCGTGTGCTTGTGCTTTAGGGTGCACACCCTAATGCAATAGGCTGCGCACGCCTATGGTCACTAGTGTTATCTTGACACCCAGAGTTTTGAGGTGCTGTAGTGTGCGTGGAATCATGGAGAATGGAGGGAACGCATATGCCCCGGACATCGGCCACGTCTGTAGGAAGGCATCGACTGCAAGGCACGCTGGATCCGGCAACCAGCTGTAAAAAGCGTCCGTCTGCCTGTTGAGGCGAGATGCAAAGAGGTCCAGGTTGAATGGTCCCCGGCAGACCTGGAGACGGTGAAATATTTGTGGATTCAGTTGCCAATCGCTGCAGTGTCGGGAGAACCAGTCTGCAACGAGGTTGTCTGATCCCGGTAGATATTCCGCTCGCAGGGAGATATTCCTGTCTAGGCAGAACTGATATAATTCTTTGGTCAGATCTGAGAGCATCTTCGATTTGGAACCTCCTAGATGATTCACGTAACGGACTGCGGACACGTTGTCCATCTTCAGCACCACGGAACAGTTGTAGACATCTTTAGCGAAACTGCGGATTGCGAATGAGCCTGCAATCAGTTCGAGGCAGTTGATATGAAGTGCTCGTTCCGAGTGGGACCAGAGGCCTCCTGTAGAGCTTTCCGAGCAGGTTGCGCCCCATCCGAGCAGACTTGCATCCGATTCCAGGATGAAGTCTAGTTGGGATCCGAAAATGGCTCTTCCATTCCAAGCGTCCATATGTTGTAGCCACCAATGGAGTTCGAGCCGGACTTCATCCGTGAGTGTGATCTGTTGGTCGTAGGACGTCGACTGATGTAAGTATTGGGTCTTCAGTCGTTGCAGTGCCCGGTAAGTTGAAGGACTGCTTGAACAGAGTCTATCTGGAATCCCAGGAATTGTATCGTCTGGGACGGTGTTAGAGATGATTTCTGGTGATTGATCACGAAGCCAAGATTCTGCAATAGGGCGGAGGTCATGCTTGTATGAAGGTGGAGAGTTTCTTGGTCCTGTGCCATGAGGAGGATATCGTCCAGATAGATTATGGAGCGGATTCCTTGGGAGCGCAGTAAGGCCATCACTGGTTTCATTAGTTTGGTAAAGCCCCAGGGTGCAGAAGATAGGCCGAAGGGGAGGCAGGTGAACTGCCATAGTGCTTGTTCCCAACGAAACTGAAGGAGGCAGCGGTGTGCTGGTGTTACCGGCACCGTGAGGTATGCATCCTTTAGATCGAAGCGGGAGAACCAATCTCCCTCGGAGAGTAGGTCTCTCAATAAATGGATCCCCTCCATTTTGAATTGACGGTATATGATGAACCTGTTCAGATCTCTCAGGTTGATGACAGGTCGTAGACCTCCTGATTTTTTCTTTACTAGAAACATGTTGCTTATGAAGATCTGTGGGCCAACAACTCGTTCGATCGCACCCTTGGTGAATAGATCGTCGAGTTCGCTCCGTAGAGTCGACTCGTCTAACAGTGACATTTTGATTGGGGTAGGAGGAGAATTTTGTATTGGTTCGACTGAAAAATCCAGGTGGAACCCGGACACCGTCTGAAGGATCCAAGGATCCTGAGTGAGTTGAGACCACTGTTGGGAAAAAAGGGTTAACCGGCCTGCAATAGGAATATGAGAATAAGGAAGGTCCATTACCTGTAGCAGTGCGACCGCGGAGGGAAGCGGATCCACGTCCTCGGATAGCTCCGCGAGAGGGAAAAAAATTGCCTGTGGTGGAATCGGGTATTGCCCGAGTTCCAGGTGTCTGAAGGTCGAGGCCTGTAGCCTGTGAAGGCGGCTCTGCCAGTCGCTCGGCCTCTATAGCGACCAGCTCTTCCGGAAAAACGCTGAGTGCGAAATACCTTGCGAATGGAGGATTGTGCCTTTGTCAGCATAGTAAAAACAGAGATGTGCTTACTTAGTTCTGTTATGAACTTGTCTCCAAATAACATGCCTTGAGCCTCTGGACCAAGTTCTTTAGTGCCCAATTCGGCAAGCTTGGCATCGATTTTATAAAGGACGGCCTTCCGCCGTTCAGTTGATATTGCCACATTGGCATTGCCTAAAAGGCATAAGGCCCTTTGTGCCCACTCTCGCACCATATGTGCATCAAATGTGCCACATGATAAAGCCTTGTCTGCAATAATGAAGATTTGTATGAACGGGCCCGCCACATCCATCAACTTGTCTTGAGTGGCTTTCAGACCCTGTTCTAGACCCTTACGGGGGTCTTTCCCTGACTTGGTTAGAAAGGTCAAAAGGAAAGGGTCGAATTCGGGTGTATTGGCCACCTTGTCTGGGATAGTGGGGCGTGGGCATTCTGCCCTTAATTTGGCTCTCACCTCTTTTTCTAAAGGCCGACGGAGCCACATTCTACAGTATTTGGCAATGTGGTCCGGGGGCGTCCATTCGGCCGATCTAGGGTGCCTGATGCATCTGGGGTCAAATAAAGGGCGGCCAGAGGTGTCAAATAAGGTATCCGTGAGATCAGACTCCAATTGGAATTCCTCTAGAGGTATGAGGGGGGGTACATTAGTAGCAGAATCGGAAGGGTAAAGGTCGCGGAATGTATTATGATGCAGAGCCTCAGTATCCGAGTGTTCTGCGTAGTATTCGTCTAATACTTGGAGATTATAATTAGAGGTTGAACCCTCAAATGCGTCAAAATCATGTTGGGAGGTGGTATGCTTGGGTTTAGAATAGGGCACTTTAGGGTGTTTAGCAGGCGCTTTGCCTTTACCGGCGGTGGCACTATCGCCCTTGCAAGGGCGTTTGCGAGGGGCTTCTTCCTGCTCTGAAGCGTGAGAATCCTCGGAGTCTGAGAGTTGGGCAATGGTCGCCGTAGGGGCTGGGATTGGCTGCCCTCGGAAAGCCGCTAAAGCTTTAGGTATAGATTCAGTAATGGAATTGAATAGCCAAGCCTTAAGTTCGGCAGAAACTGCTGGTTCTGGCACATCCGACATAATGTCAGTAACAGTGGGGTCACCACAAAAGAGATTAATTATTATATTTACAATATATATATAGTTTTTTTTTTTTTCTGCAGACAAACTAATTACAATGAGGCGGTGGACTTAGACTGAGAGCAATTATCCTGTAACAGTGGGGTTCGTCCACAATTTATCATTGGGGTTCACCCAGGGAGAGAAGGACAATATAGTGTCCAAGATCTAATAACAGGTATGTGCCTGTGTTATCATATAGGGATTACCCTGTATAGAGGCAGCAAAGGGGGTCACCCTTGAAGGAGAGGCTAGAGGGGGTCACCCTCAGAATAAAGGCTGGAGGGGGTAACCCTCAGAATTAAGCAAGGATTTGTGTAAGCTGTGTTGGTAGTTATGCGGAAAGCTGTCAAGAAAAAAATGGAAATTTTGAGTATTGGGTATGTACCTTTAATTTTTTAAACTAAAGGGTCTTTAAGAGGTAAAAATGTACTTACCGAACGGCTGGGTCGCGTTCTGCAGTGAGAGCCGAAATGCGAGGGAACTGCCGCGCATAAGCCTGCCACAAGATGGCGCTGGGAGGGAAGCCCGGGAAAAAAATGATAGAAATGGCCGCGGCATGAAAAAAAAGAAAAGGCGGGACGCGTCTCTATGGAGACGCCAGGGCAACACACATAGTGTGTGAGGAAACTGAGCGGTTGAGCGGACCGGCAAAATGCCGGGCGCTGCGGGGAAAGTGTTAGTAATTAAACTGACAGTACGATAAAATTAAAGAGTGAAGAAATGTGAGGTAATCTGAGTTTGTAGGTTGACTGGAGTGTCAGCCCATGTCACCTAAGTAAATAGAAGCAAAAGCACAGAAACAGATAAGGAAAACTGTATGAGAAATATTAAAATAATATACAATATATATTAGTCAGCTAAAATAGAGCATTAATAGGAGTATAATTAGAATAGACTCACCTGGGAGGCTAAGCAGCAAAGAAAGAGGAATTGGGAGGAGCCTGATGACAGCTTATATTACTGTAATGCATTCTGATTGGTTAAACTTTTTACACTGCTGTTAACTGTTTCTTTGCTGCTGGGAGTTACAGTAAAGAAAATTACTGCCATAAAATTACTGTACCTACATACTTCTCCATGTATTATGTTTTTAGTTAGAGTTTCCAGTAATACCCAGAGCAACTCTGCATTGTATCCTTCTTTGCTGAGGGATTAGCAACTCAAGTAACAGCATCTTAGTGCTTAAGGTAGAAGTTTGCACAGCCGATGCAAGGTCTGAACTGTTACGCCTTTGGTAACAGAGACGCCAAGACTGTATCGCTTCCAACTGAATCTCCAGCGTGCAGAGAAGCTGTGTTTACTGGCAGGAGAGAAGCAGTGTTTACTGAATCTCCAGCGCGGAGAGACTGGGAAGAATCCCATAGATGATACTAGGCCGCAACTGGTCCACCTTCATGGCCAGAGACGCCAGGGCCGTATCGTCACTTTAATAGTTTTCTGTAAACTTAAGAATACTTGTTTAAAAAATATTAAAATAGCAAAAATATATTTTAAAAAAATGTCAATTTATCAAAAACTATTAAACATTTTTTTCAAAATATTACATTAATATAATGATTATATTTTGTATTAATATTATTATATAATATTAAAATTATTATATATATATATATATTATAAAAGTTTATCCAAAAAATACAAGGCAATAATTCTTATCTAGTATTCATTTTGCAGTTATAAGGATTAAGTATTTTAATCAATAACATTTCAAAATTTTCTGTACTAGATCTTTCTTGAGTCATTTTATCAACTTGAAACATTGTTTGCATTTGAGTAGAAAAATTACATACTTGGCTGGATAACTTGTTCATGGACCGCACCACACTGCAAAAGAAGTAAAGGCCGACATCCATGCCATAGGAATAAGCACTACATCAATGGAGAGGCGCATGAAGCACGTGGTCACTGCCCACAACTGTGCTGCAACCCTCACTAATAAGCTCCTGCATAGATCCAACAGATCACGGAAGAACAATCTCTGTGTAAGAGGCCTGCCAGAAACAGTAGGAGAAACAGACATAGAAACTGGCCTTGTTATCTGCTTCTGACAAAGCTTGCCAGATATCCCTGACCATCTATGGGTTGTCCTCAGAGCCAGAGGCCTGAAAAACAGCCCACCCAGGGTTGTAATAATGAAATGGCACTACTTCAAGACAAAGGAGGCCATATTGAAATACAGCAGGACACAGGCCTACACACACAACAGGACGGAAATGCAGCTGTTTCAAGATGTCGCCCCATCCACTCTCCTCCGCAGGCTGGAATGAAAACCAGGGACAAAAGATAATGTGACTATTTCTGCTGACCGACCCAGGGCTGGGGAGAGGGTCCAACTGCCGGCGACACACAGACCAGAATGGGCACTTTAACCGCCCTCATGCGCACTGACCTCCCCCCCCCTCAGGAAGTGGCTGGCTGCGGACTGCCCTGAGGCCAGCAGGCAGCTCCAGGTGCCCCTGTTGCCCTCGGGTGCTCCTAGGTGGACACCCGTACCCCAAGAGCCTCTGTTACAGACCAAATAGAGATACCCGATGGTTATGGGCGGCACCCCTTCTCCAGGGAAACATACACAATGCTGGCTCCCACAAGTCGAGAGGTGCACCCCCAGCATGGAACCAGTCCCCCTCTATACAGGAAGTAACAGTTCATAGCCCCCGCTCCCCCATGAAAGTACATAAGAGCACTGACACCATGAACAAAAAAACTAACAAGACAACACTGATAACTAAAAAGACAAAGCAAAGGGCACCAAGTCCAGACCCCCATAAGCAAAAACAAGCTCTGAGACACGGACCCCACAGAGGAGTACAAGACCATAATAGGCAGAAACCACTTACCCCCACAGTTACGTTACAATGGAATGTTCTATATCGATGTTAGCTTCACTAGGGTGCCCGATGGCTGAGCCTCCCCTTCTCTTACATTCTACTCGGCAGCACATACCACTTACTCCTGCATCAATCTATTCCTCACCAACCAGATTGGTATGCAGTGGATCAAAACATCCATGATCAAACTCATATCCTGGTCCGACCACGCATATATACAACTATACGAACCCTCCATGGCGATTGATACTAAATAACTCCCTCCTTAGAGACACAGAGCAAGTCCAACAGGAAATCCAACGATACTTTCAGACAAGCACAACCCCTGATATATCACCTACAACGTTATGGGCAGCTTACAAGGCAGTCCTTTGTGGGCTCCTGATAAAAATCGTGACCCAACAAAAAAATATGACAAACTGACAGAACTGCAAAAGCAGTTGCATAAAACAGAAATGAAGCACAAACAGGCGGCAACCCCGACCGCGACCCTAGAATTGAGCGAGATCCGTAGAATGATCTGAGCCTTGCTGATAGATAACGTGAGCAGAGATGTTGTCCGATCAAAAAGACTATTCTATGTAAAGTCCAATAAAATGGACACCCTGCTCACAATGGCCCTTAGACCTAAACATAAAACACACATGATAACAGCCTTCAAAAACGCACATGGGACAGTCCTTAACAATCCCCAAGACATAAACGTGGAATTCACATGCCTTTTCGCCGAAGTATATAATAACTCCCCCACACTGAACAGAGGAAAACGGGACCTACAAGGCCACAGTCACGGACTTCCTAGACAAAGTCCAACTTCCGAGACTGAATGGGGAGCTGGTAGATCCCCTGGGTGCACCCATAGAGGCTGACAATGTGGATAGAGCCATTGTGGGACGAAAGGAGAACAAGACCCCGGCTCCAGATGGGTTAGACGGCACCTTTTACAAGACATAGCGAAAGGAATTAGTGCCACACCTAAACACAATGTACAGAGCTTGGATGGAGGGAGAGGGACCAAATCCCGACCTATCCACAGCAGATGCTACACTCATCCCTAAACCAGGGAGAGATGGAACAAACGTTGCCAATTACCGCCCCATTTCCCTCATAAACTTTGATCTAAAGGTATACACCAAATTGCTGGCCACCCGCCTAAACCCACTTCTCACCAAATATATTTATGCGGACCAAGTGGGCTTTGTGCACACGAGACAATTATAAGAAAACACACGCGGACGCAGAGAAGGCGTTCTACCGAATCCAATGGCACTATTTATTTGCCCTCTTGCACCGGATAGGACTACCGACAGGCTTTATGACAGTAGTCAAGGCTCTTTACACGAACCCCGGAGCCCAGACCATACTGCCTGGAGCAACAACAGCATTTTGTACTGCAGAATGGTGCAGAATGGTACACGACAGGGTTGTCCCTTATCCACTCTTCTGTTTATAATAGCCCTAGAGCCCCTGCTACGTCTCATTAGGACACACCCACACATTAAAGGACTGAAGGTAGTGAATGAGGAATTTAAAGTACCTGCGTATGCGGATGACTCACAGACCCAAACGTGTCGGTACCTAGACTACTGGAGCTGCTGGAGTCATATAAACAGGTCTCCAGCTATAAAATCAACTGGAAATGCCACTGATGATGTCGGAAGCAGAGGCTGCATGGCTTGGAACGGTAACCGGTCTCAAGATCAGTCCGCATTCTATCAGATACCTAGGCGTCAAGTTGATGTCGAACCCTAGTGACTTGTCAGGATTACTGTTTGATCCAGCACGTAGAACTGTATAGCACGGATGACAAATAAGTAACGTATTACCGGTCCTTAGAATGGCCGGATTTAACGTACAAAGAATAGTCAAAAATACTAGCCGAGGTCAGGGAACACAGAAAGGGACACAGCGATGAGGAAAGCCATGAGTCAGGATACCAGAATATAGAGAAGTCAATAAACAAAGCCAAAGTCAAAAAAACAGATAGAAAACTATAAACAGGAACGCGCTCTCGCACAACCACAAGGGAAACCACAACAGGGCACTGAGCAGGATGAGAACTGGGCCTAAATACCACTCCTCTAGATCTGATAGGCTGTAACCGGCCTTTGACCCCAAATTCAGTTACCAGGTTTCATTTGCATAATTGCTGCTCAGCATTAACCCTTCTGTGGATTAGGTTGCTGCTTAAATGTCATTAACCACATTTTTATATGCGGATGAATACGTGACATTACCCCCCACCTGAAGAACGCCCACCGGGCGGGCAGGACCAGGCTTGAGAGGAAATTTGGCGTGAAAAGTGCAGATCTTACGGCCCGCATGCAGGTCAGGAGCCGAAACCCAAGAACGATCAGCAGGACCATAACCTTTCCAAACAACCAAGTACTGTAAAGTGCCCCGAGAAAACCTAGAATCTACGATAAAAGATACCTCATACTCCTCCTGACCACCCACCACCACTGGAGGGGGAGGAACACAAGGAACAGTATATCTATTGCAGACAAGAGGTTTGAGTAAGGACACATGAAAAGTGTTGGGAACCCCTAAAGATGCAGGAAGAGCCAGAGAGTAAGACACTGGATTGATCCTACGAAGCACTCTATAGGGACCAAGGAATCTGGGGGCAAACTTCATGCTAGGGACCTTAAGCTTGATGTTGCGAGATGACAACCAAACCCGGTCCCCCACTTGGTACACCGGGTTGGCACTCCTACGCTTATCAGCAAAATGTTTGAAGTGTTCAGCAGCAGCTCCTAGAGCAGTTTGAACCTTAACTCAGGTATACCGAATGGAGGCCAGACGCTCATCCAGAGCAGGAATGGCAGTATCAGAAAATACCGCAGGGAGAACCGTAGGATGCCAACCATTATTGACAAAAAATGGACTGTGTCCAGAGGAGTCATGAACAGCATTGTTTCTAGCGAACTCGGCACCACGGGAGTAGTTCGGACCAATTGTTCTGTGTGCTATTAATAAAACAACGCAAATAAACTTCTAATGACTGGTTAGCCCTCTCAGCTGTACCATTGGTCTGTGGATGGTAGGAGGAGGAGAAGGAGAGATCAATCCCCAATTGTTTACTGAACGCCCTCCAGAACCTGGACACAAACTGAGAGCCCCTATCAGACACAATATTGTGAGGGATGCCATGCAAACGGACAATTTCACGTATGAAAATTAGGACCAATTCTTGCGAAGATGGCAACTTCTTGAGAGGAATGAAGTGTGCCATCTTAGAAAATCGGTCTACAACCATGAGAATAGTAGTGAACCCAGCAGAGCTAGGAAGCTCAACAATAAAGTCCATGGATAAGTGGGACCATGGAATCTCAGGAACAGGAAGAGGCTGCAATACGCCACAAGGAAGAGCATGAGTCACCTTAGAAACTGCACACACAGAACATGCCTGCACATACTCCTTTACATATTTCCTGAGTGAATCCCACCAAAATAATCTAGTGATCGCGGCAGTGGACTTATTGATGCCCGGGTGTCCAGCAGTTATATTGTCATGGAACACTTTCATGATATTAACCCTTTCACATAGGGGAACGAACAGTTTATCATACGGTTTACCACTGGGCGCCTGAGGCTGGGCCTCCAGTATGGTGCCAAGCAGTGGAGAAGACAGTGAGAGGACAGTAGTAGCAATAATACACTCTGGTGGAATAATAGGAGATGTCACCTGTTCTGGAGCTGACTCATTATCAAATTGCCTGGACAAGGCATCAGCCTTGGTATTTTTAGAACCAGGTCTATAAGTAATGAGGAAGTTAAAACGTGAAAGGAACAGTGACCATCTAGCCTGTCTGGAAGACAAACGTTTGGCATCCCCTATATATGCCAGATTTTTGTGGTCGGTTATGATCAACAAGGGATCCTTGGAACGCTCCAAAAGATGTCGCCACGCCTTGATGGCAAGAATAATGGCCAACAGTTCTCTATTGCCAATATCGTTGTTGCGCTCAGCAGGAGACATCTTTCTGGAGAAGTAGCCACAAGGATGCAATGGTGTTCCCTGGCTTTCTCTTTGAGAGAGAACAGCCCCTATCCCTGTCTCGGATGCATCAACCTCCAATATAAAAGGTTTACTGATGTCGGGATGTTTTAGTATGTCCGCAGAGGCAAATCTTTGTTTTAGAGTCTCAAAAGCATTCACAGCCTCTTTGGTCCATACCGTGCTACTAACCCCTTTGCGAGTCATAGTAGTGATGGGGGCTATTACAGAAGAAAATCCCTTGATGAATCTTTTGTAATAGTTGGAAAAACCAATAAACCTTTGAATGGCTTTTAAACCAGAGGGTAATGGCCAGTGTAGTACAGCCTCTAGTTTTTTAGGATCCATTTGAAATCCCGATGCAGAGATGTTGTAACCCAAAAAGTGGACTTCAGGCTGGTCAAATATGCACTTTTCTAATTTACAATAAAGTTTATTTTTCAACAACGTCTGCAGAACCTGTTTCACATGGGAGTGGTGAGTTTGAAGATCAGGGGAATACACCAAAATATCGTCCAAATAAACCAAGACAAATGAGTAAATGAATTCCCTGAGTACATAATTTCTAAAGTCTTGGAATACGGCTGGGGCGTCTTCCACTCATGATTCTCTTTAATTCTAACCAAATTGTAAGCGCTCCTAAGGTCAAGCTTAGTAAATACTTTAGCTCCCTGAAGTCTATCGAACAATTCGCAAATGAGTGGCATAGGGTATGCATTTTTTACAGTGATTTTATTAAGTGCCCTGTAGTCTATGCAAGGGCGTAACTCACCACCCTTCTTCTCAACAAAAAAGAATCCTTCACCAGCTGGTGAGGATGACTTTCTTATGTGTCCTTTGCTCAAGGATTCTTTGATGTATTCCTCCATTATTTTACTCTCCTGGGGAGATGAGGCATAAACTGCCCCTTAGGTGGCATAGCGCCTGGAAACAGGTTAATGGCACAGTCAAATGCTCTGTGGGAAGGCAATACATCAGATTGAGCCTTGTTAAACACCTCCTGAAGTTCTCAGTATTGTATGGGAACTCCAGGAGTTTGGGGAGTGTGTCAGGATCGGGGCAGGGATCCAACACGCAGAGTACAAAGAGTAGATAGATACGTATACCGGGCCTTAGAATGGCCGGACTAACGTAAGAACTACGTATAGAATGGTCAAAGACAAGCCGAGGTCGAGGGAAGGAGAAGACAGGTAAGCGATAGGTAAGCCGGGTCAAAGGATAACAGAGAAGCAGGGAAGTAATAACAAAGCCGAGTCAGAACCAAAAGACAATCAGGATACAAGAGCACTGTGTGACTATACTAGCTAGAACCACGACAGGGCAATGAGCAAATGCGGAAAGCTCCATTAAATACCCTGGCTCTAGAGAGTAATCACGCCTCCGATGAGCCCTGATTCGTGTTCCGGACTTGAGTGACAGGTCGGGCTGGATTAGCGTCATGACGTCGGCTATTGAGCGTCGCGTCATAAAAGGAAGTAGCTCCCTCGCGGAACTGGAGAAATAGAGTCTCTGGAAGGAAAAACGTCTAAGTCTCTACCCCTCTCAAAGGTAGAGACTACAGGTACCCTGACAGTACCCCCCTCTCAGAAACGCCCACCGGGCGGAAGGAACCGGGACGAGACGGAAATCGGGAGTGAAAAGACCTGCGAAGACGAGGAGCATGGACATCCTCCTGGGGTACCCAAGTCCTCTCCTCAGGACCATATCCTTTCCAGTCAACCAGGTATTGGACCTTCCCCCGAGAGATACGAGAATCGATGATGGAGTTGATCTCGTACTCCTCCTGACCCTCAACCTGAACAGAGTGAGGAGATGAGGCCTTGGAGGAGAATCTGTTACAGATTAGCGGTTTCAGCAATGAAACATGAAAAGAATTAGGGATACGTAATGCAGATGGAAGCGCTAAGCGATACGCAACTGGATTAATTCGAGTCAGTACCCTGTAGGGCCCAATGTAGCGAGGAGCGAATTTCATAGAAGGTACCTTCAAACGAATGTTTCTAGTGCTCAACCATACCCTATCCCCAGGCACAAAACTTGGAGCCGCCCTTCTGCGTTTATCAGCGTGTTTTTTGTAGAGTAAGGAATTATGTAGGAGAATTTGTCGAGTCTGATCCCACAACTTCCTCAGATTGGCAACATGAACATCAACCGACGGTAACCCTTGGGAAGAAGAAACCGAAGGAAGAATGGAAGGATGAAAGCCATAATTCATGAAAAAGGGGCTAGAGCGAGTTGAATCGCAAACGAGATTATTGTGTGCGAACTCTGCCCAAGGAATCAGACCGACCCAGTCGTCCTGGTGTTCAGAAACAAAACAATGCAGATATTGTTAAATTTTTTGATTGGTACGTTCAGCAGCTCCGTTAGACTGAGGATGATAGGCAGAAGAAAAATTAAATTTGATGCCTAGTTGAGAACAGAATGATCTCCAGAAACGTGAAACAAATTGGGAACCTCTATCAGAAGTAATTTCAGAAGGTATCCCATGTAAGCGAAAAACTTCTCTTGCGAATATTTCCGCCAATTCAGGGGAAGTCGGAAGTTTAGGTAAGGGTACGAAATGTGCCATCTTGGTAAACCTATCAACCACCGTGAGAATAACAGTCTGTCTTTTAGAAACAGGCAAATCCACAATAAAGCCCATAGCCAAACAGGACCAAGGTTTCTCTGGAATCTCCAAGGAATGTAAGAGACCATATGGAAGTGAATGAGGTAGTTTGGTCTTAGTACAGACCTCACAAGCTCCGATGAAATCCTTAACATCCCTCCGTAAAGAAGGCCACCAGAAATCCTTAGAGATCAAGGAATAAGTTTTGCGAATGCCCGGGTGACCAGCAACCTTACTCTCGTGAAGACACTGTAAGAGCTCCAGTTGGAGTTCAGGAGGAACGAAGTGTCTTGACGCAGGAGTCTGTCTAGGTGCCAGATGTTGCAACTTCATGATCTGGGCAAGCAGCGGAGAATGGATTTTGAGACTTGTGTTAGCGATAATATTACACTTAGGTACTATAGAGGACAAAACCGGCTCAAATACAGCAGAAGGTTCATATTGGCGAGACAAGGCATCGGCTTTAGAATTCTTAGAACCAGGTCTATATGTGAGTATGTAATTGAAGTGAGTGAGGAAAATAGACCAACGAGCCTGCCTTGAGGATAATCGCTTAGCCTCCCCAATATAGGACAAGTTCTTATGATCCGTTAAGATAGTAACAGGATGCAAGGTCCCCTCCAATAAATGTCTCCACTCCTTTAAGGCCATGATAACCGCTAGAAGTTCCCTGTCACCAATGTCATATCTGCTCTCAGTGCCGGACAATTTTTTGGAAAAATACCCACATGGATGTTATGGTTTATCCACACCTAACCTTTGGGACAGGATAGCACCTATCCCCGTCTCAGAAGCGTCAACTTCGAGTAGGAAGGGCAGAGTAGTATCAGGGTGTGAGTATGGGGGAAGTGTATGTGTGTGTATGTGGGCAGTGTATGTGTGTGGGATCAGTAGTGTATGTGTATGGTGGGCAATGTGTGTATGGGGGCAGTGTATGTGTGTGGGATCAGTAGTGTATGTGTATGGTGGGCAATGTGTGTATGGGGGCAGTGTATGTATGTGGGGCAATGTGTGTGTATGGGGGCAGTCTATGTATGTGGGGGACAATGTGTGTGTGTGGGGGGCAGTGTATGTGTGTGTTTGTAGGGTATGTGTGTGATAAGGATGTGGGGCTTTTTTTAATGGTTTTATTTAAATTTGATAAAATGTTTTGTTTTTTTTAAATATACATAATGTCCCCCCTCCCTTCTTACCTTTGTTTAGGGAGGAGGGGGGAACATTTCTCGATCCCTGGTGGTCCGGTGGGGAATCCCTGGTGGTCCATGTGGTGAGAGTGAACTCTAGCCCCTGTCTCCAGGGCTAGAGTTCACTCTCGCGAGATCCGGAGCGTTGCCATGGCAACGCTCCGTGCTCGCGAGAGAAGGACCTGGAGGTGCTGCAGACTGAGCTCTCCCAGGTCCTCTCTCTCTCCCTCCCCTGCCGGCGGCCAGCAAACAGTGCCTGCGGACCGGAGAGGGAGATCTCTGATCTCCCCTCCGGTCCATGAAGGCACATTGCAGGGCTGGTGCTTGGACAGGCCAGCCTTGCATTAGCCGGCAAGGGAGAGGGAGAACCTCGGATTCTCGGGGGGGGGCAATTGCCCCGTTGCCCCCCCTTGGATCCGCCAGTGCAGGGATGGCGGCCGCTGGAGGAACTTTTCTGGTGGCCGCAGGGGAAGCTGTGCTGTGTCTGCTCCCCCGCCCTCACACGCTACTGAATGAGACCGGGGCCGGAATATGACGTCATATTCCGGCCCCGGTCTCATTCAGTAGCGCGCTGGAGAGCAGACACAGCACAGCTTCCCCTGCGGCCGCCAGAAAAGTACCTCCAGCGGCCGCCAGCACACCCACATGTCTGCCCGGCCCCAGGTGCCGACGGCCCACCGGGAAATTTCCCGGTATCCCGGTGGGCCAGTCCGGCCCTGGGTGTATTACCAAACTCTATAAATTATTATGTACGCATACACATATAAACTCTGGTCCGTCTACTTTAACAAATATTTATTCAGAGACAAAACAACAACAACATACAAATAATGACACACAGTCTAACTAACTATACCAACAACAACAACAACAGCAACAACAGCAACAACAACCTACCGTAACTAACAATAACAACTAAATCTTATAAAATCACCAGATCCCACTCACAGTTCACCATGATAAAAACTAGCCCATGTCTGCTTAAGGGTCTGCTTAGTAGCACAGCCAAGAAGGAACAGGAAGGAATGGGGATAGGGGGAAGTGGTTATCTCTTTCCTGACCTGTAAAGGTATTGAATTACCATATCAAAGGATAAAGCTTATCCCAGTGTGAGAAAGGCATACATGAGCTTGGTCACATGACCCCTGGTCACCATATTAGTTTGATGACAGAATGTCACCACAACATCGTTCCAGTAATCCATGTCCTTAGTCTGCTTGTCTTCAGCAAACTGTTTGCGGGCTTTCTTGTGCATTATCTTTAGAAAAGGGTTCCTTCTGGGAAGACAGCCATGCAGACCAATTTGATGCAGTGTGCAGCGTATGGTCTGAGCACTGACAGGCTGACCCCCCTACCCCACTTCAACCTCTGCAGCAATGCTGTCAGCACTTATATGTCTATTTCCCAAAGACAACCTCTGGATATGATGCTGAGCACCTGCACTCTACTTATTTGGTCGACCATGGCGAGGCCTGTTCTGAGTGGAACCTGTCCTGTGAAACCGCTGTATGGTCCACCGTGCTGCAAGTTTCAGGGTCTTGGCAATCTTCTTATAGCCTAGGTCATCTTTATGTAGACCAGGGATGAGCAACCTTCGGCACTCCAGATGTTGTGGACTACATTCCCCATATTGCTCTTACATCCATAATGCTGACAAAGCATCATGGGAGGTGTAGTCCAAAACATCTGGAGTGCTGAAGGTTGCCTATGCCTGATGTAGAGCAACAATTCTTTTTTTCAGATCCTCAGAGAGTTCTTTGCCATGAGGTGCCATGTTGAACTTCCAGTGACCAGTATGAGAGAGTGTGAGAGCGATAACACCAAATTTAACACACCTACTCCCCATTCACACCTGAGACCTTGTAACACTAACGAGTCACATGACACCAGGGGAAAATGGCTAATTGGGCCCAATTTGGACATTTCCACTTAGGGTGTACTCAGTTATGTTGCCAACAGTTTAGACATTATTGGCTGTGTGTTGAATTATTTTGAGGGGACAGCAAATGTACACTGTTATACAGGCTGTACACTTACTACTTGTAATTTCTTTAGTGTTGTCACATAAAAAGATATAATGAAATATTTACAAAAATGTGAGGGGTGTACTCACTCACTTTTGTGAGATACTGTATGTTCATATATAGACATAGATAGATACATTCATTCAATCCGCCTAACCTTGTCTGCTTTACTCCCCTATCACACCCCACACCCATATATTTTATTAAATGATTATTTTTAACTCCATCCTGCTTGTTTCATTCAACAAATGGGATCATACTTGGGAATTTAGGTGAGAGAAGGTGCAAAAGTTGAGCATTTGTCCCATTAGGTTTTGGTGTATCTTTTGCTTCATAATAAGCTGGGCTGCAAGGCCTCTATGAGGGACTCATTCATGTCCCACTAGTGTCCACTACAAGGTCTTGCACCCAGATCAAAGTGAGGGAGAAGAGATGTAAGAAGTGAGTAGGGAAATGCTCAGCTCTCACATTCCTTCACAACGTTCTTGGAGACAGAATAACAATAGTTCACCTGCCCTCCCTAGCAGCTCCTGGGTGTCAGCTCTGTTGGGTGGTGTTCACGTAGTTATGGCACCTGCCAGAGAGACAGAAAAATTGGAAAGAAGTGTCCACATAAAGCCACTGCACTTTAGGACTGTAGGCCAGGTAGATACATCTGTGTGTGTCAGTATGTCTGTGTGTGTGTGTGTGTGTGTGTCTCAGTATGTCTGTGTGTGTGTGTCAATATGTCTGCCAGTATAGATTTGTGTGTCAGTATGTCTATGTATGTCAGTATGTATCTGTGAATATGTCAATATGTCTGTCTGTGTGTGTATGTGTCACTATGTCTGGCAGTATAAATGGCAGTGTAAGTATGTTTTGAATCTCTCTACTTTAGTTCCCCCACTGCAATGCAGTGGAAAGTGTGATTGGGTGTAATTGGGGAGGGGGGAGGTGCAGGGCCCAATCAAATGTTTTGCCCAGGGTCCACTTCATATTATAGACAGTCCTGATTATGATACATCTCAAACTGCTTATCAGTCACAGAACGATAACATGAGAGATTCTTAGTGCAGCTGCACTGCTTTCAGTGTAAGCAACCTTGTAAATCATTTATCTGCACCAGCTGTCCCATTCGGCAAAAATAAAATACTTCAAAGCATGTTTATTGTATTTTACTTGTAAACATTTCTATCTATAAAAATCTCTCTCTTTTCTGATCCATTTTCTATTTGTGCAAAAGGACCACTACAGTCACCCAGACCATATGATACCAATTATGTGGATTGGGTGTAAAACGTTGCAGACAGCCACTAGAGGCGCTTCTGCTGCTCCCGTGATATTTAATACAATGCATTAAATTCAAATGCTTTCCTTTGAGGAGCGTTAGATTGAAGCCTCACTGAAGAACCATGCCTTGTAGATGATGTCAGAAGAGGTGGAGAGGTAAGCAGAGGCAGACTTGGCACTGAAAAAAGGTAAGTAAAAAGTAAAAGAAAAGCAAAACCCACCTTATATAGTATATACCATGCCAGAGTCAAGATCTCCATGCAGCCCGATGATCTATCTGCCTGTTATACCGTTCCTGAACTTGCGCTGCCTGCCCTCGACCTTGGCTTACCCTGACTACGAGATTGTCTTATACCTAATTGGTACCTGTCCTATCAAATACCTAACAGTGCAATGAATAGCTTAATTAAAGTTGGTTATCTTGTGTGGATTTTTTTATTTTACTAATCTTTTTAGTTATTTTATTTGTATAACCCCCTGTGAGTGATGTTTTAGTTTCATAGTTTTTTTGGGACTGAGGTTGTATTGGTGCTTATGCTATAGGTTTGTTCCACTGCCATTTCCTTACCATACCAGTGTACATCCAATAAGGCACTGTAATTTATACTTACTTTGAAGGCGGTAGACGAGTTGGAGCACAATCAGTTTGCATACCTGGAAAACAATAGCTTGTTAATGTGGCTAAAAAATAAGTTATTGTCAAATACTGCTTATAAATTAAGTAAACAGTAGCACATAAATAGACATCTAGTGACTCTATGCTTGCGGGTTGACATGGCCCCTAGGTTGTCCCTATAAAATATAGGTTATTTATCAACTTGTCGGGTGGGGGCCAGACACCAAGGCCACCATCACCATCAAAGCAAAATGACCTGGGATAGTGGGTATGTAAGGTAAATTCAAAGGAGTTCATATCTCCAGCAGGGGCTCATCGCGTATTACTGATACATGAGCTGTTGCTTGCTATCCGCCATGTAGGCCAAGGTTCAGCCAGTGTGTCTAGGTGTCGGTGTACATCTGCAATCAACCTTGAGTGGAGAGTGTCTGCTTCTCTAGTTGTCTCTATTCCTCCATTTTAGTACTTTATACCAAAGGTGGAGGTGGTGGAGCATCCTGTTCTAGAGCCCTGTTTATATGTCTGTTCTGTTAAATGCAGACTATCAAATACAATCAATATACTGACCATACATTTTTTAACTTGATTGAGGTATTGAAGAACACAAAGAGCTGGATGAGGTGGATGACAGTGAGGTTATTCGAGAAGTAGAGTTGTATTGCAAGTTAGATAGCAGAGATATAGGAGTGCAGCATAGAGAACTTGGATTTCATAGCCAGATATTCTAAGCAGGAGATTTTTTGAAGGTACTATGATCATATCATTGTTATAGTGTCAGGTGGTGAATGGGGCAATTTTGTCAATGGCTGAGGAAGGTATGTTAAAATTAATCAATAGTGATGTCGCGAACATGAAATTTTCCGCTCGCGAACGGCGAATGCAAACTTCCGCAAATGTTTGCGAACCCGGCGAACCTTCATAGACTTCAATAGGCAGACGAATTTTAAAACCCACAGGGACTCTTTCTGGCCACAATAGTGATGGAACAGTTGTTTCAAGGGGACTAACACCTGGACTGTGGCATGCCGGAGGGGGATCCATGGCAAAACTCCCATGGAAAATTACATAGTTGATGCAGAGTCTGGTTTTAATCCATAAAGGGCATAAATCACCTAACATTCCTAAATTGTTTGGAATAACGTGCTTTAAAACATCAGGTATGATGTTGTATCGATCAGGTAGTGTAAGGGTTACGCCCGCTTCACAGTGACAGACCAAACTCCCCGTTTAACGCACCGCAAACAACCGCAAACACTCCATTTGCACAACCGCAAACTCCCCATTTGCACAAGGTTGGATACCAAGCTAGCCATGTCCCGTTCCTTGTCCTCACTGATGTCATTGAAGGTCTCTTCCTCCACCCAGCCACGTACAACACCAAGGGTCCCCGAAAGGTGAGAACAAGCCCCCTGTATTTTTTTTTTTAATGTACACTACTGTTACACCAGATATGAGTTGCACTGGTGTGACACTGTGCCCTGGCAGGCCCTGAAACGCACACGTGTGAAGGAAACTGACTGCTATTATATTACAGTCAAAAAAGTTTTTGTTTTTTTTAAATGCAAGCTATTGTGACACCAGATATGAGTGGTGGCACTGGGACCACCTTAAAAATATTGGATATCGCTAAAAATCATGATCACTATATACTTTCTCTACAATCCTCTTAAACGAACCAAACTACTCATCCATCCGCTATACCACTTTATCCCACCTAGAACTCGTGCCCAGTTAAAATACTTGACTCTTACTTACCCACACTCAGTCATGCCACACACATTTCACCACTACTCTCACTGAATCCCTCTGACTACGGCTAAATTCATCTTCTACATCAGAACACTACTCCTAAGATTGGGTTGTATCCAGGGCTCGAGTCCTGCAGGAACGCGTGGGAACGGCGTTCCTGCACTTTTTTCATGGCAGGAACGCCGTTCCCTTTGCTCCTGCAGGACAAGGGCAGCTGCCTCTTGAGCCCAGCCAGTGCTCCTCCTGAGCAGAGCCTTCACTATGCAAGCGGAGCGGCATCCTCCTCCTGAGCAGAGCCTTCACTATGCAAGCGGAGCGGTTTGGGTGGATGCAGATGGGGGCTGGGTGGTCGGAGAGGGGGGGTTTGGGTGGATGCAGATGGGGGCTGGGTGGTTGGAGAGGGGGGTTTGGGTGGATGCAGATGGGGGCTGGGTGGTTGGAGAGGGGGGGTTTGGGTGGATGCAGATGGGGGCTGGGTGGTTGGAGAGGGGGGGTTTGGGTGGATGTAGATGGGGCTGGGTGGTTGGAGAGGGGGGGAGTTTGGGTGGATGCAGATGGGGGCTGGGTGGTTGGAGAGGGGGGGTTTGGGTGGATGCAGATGGGGGCTGGGTGGTTGGAGAGGGGGGTTTGGGTGGATGCAGATGGGGGCTGGGTGGTTGGAGAGGGGGGGTTTGGGTGGATGCAGATGGGGCTGGGTGGTTGGAGAGGGGGGGAGTTTGGGTGGATGCAGATGGGGGCTGGGTGGTTGGAGAGGGGGGGTTTGGGTGGATGCAGATGGGGGCTGGGTGGTTGGAGAGGGGGGTTTGGGTGGATGCAGATGGGGGCTGGGTGGTTGGAGAGGGGGGGTAGGGTGGATGCAGATGGGGCTGGGTGGTTGGAGAGGGGGGGTTTGGGTGGATGCAGATGGGGGCTGGGTGGTTGGAGAGGGGGGTTTGGGTGGATGCAGATGGGGGCTGGGTGGTTGGAGGGGGGTGGTGGGTGGATGCAGATGGGGGCTGGGTGGTTGGAGAGGGGGGGTTTGGGTGGATGCAGATGGCGGTTGGGTGGTTGGAGAGGGGGGGTTTGGGTGGATGAAGATGGGGGCTGGGTGGTTGGAGAGGGGGGGTTTGGGTGGATGCAGATGGGGGCTGGGTGGTTGGAGAGGGGGGGTTTGGGTGGATGCAGATGGGGGCTGGGGGGTTGGAGGGGGTGGTGGTTGGATGCAGATGGGGGCTGGGTGGTTGGAGGGGGGGGTTGGGTGGATGCAGATGGGGGCTGGGTGGTTGGAGGGGGGTGGTAGATGGATGCAGATGGAGGCTGGGTGGTTGGAGAGGGGGTAGGGTGGATGCAGATGGGGCTGGGTGGTTGGAGAGGGGGGTAGGGTGGATGCAGATGGGGGCTGGGTGGTTGGAGAGGGGGGGTAGGGTGGATGGAGATGGGGGCTGGGTGGTTGGGGAAGGGTAGATGGAGAAGGGGGAAGGGTGAATGGAGGGGGCAGGGGGCTAGTGTAAAAATAAATCAAATAACCCTAATATCACCACATTTGTTTAACCCCTTAAGGACGGCGGGCGTTCTATGCTGTCCTTAGGGAACCGGATCTAAATGCCGGAGGACGGCATAGAACGCCCAAACAGTCCTTTAACTAAGTGTATTTTGATATTTAGACCGTGACGGTGAGGAGGGAGAAGAAGCCAAGCCAGCCAGCACCCCTGAGGCCAAGCCAGCCAGCACCCCTGAGGCCAAGCCAGCCCTGAGTCTTCAGAACTGTAAGTACATTTTATAAGGGGAGCTACTATTACTTGTTTGGAGGCTGGGTGGATGCAGATGGGGGCTGGGTGGTTGGAGAGGGGGTTGGAGTACACGTACAATGATATTAATTAAATATATATATAATTTTCATTATATATATATTTATATATAATATAAAATAAGTATGTAAATACGTTAAAAATAAAATAAAAATAAATAAATAAATATATGTGTGTGTAAATTCGTTCTAACTGTATTTTAAAATTAATATATATATATATATTGCTATCAAAATACACGTATAACTAAATAATATATATATATATTATTTAGTTATACGTGTATTTTGAAATTTTAATTAATAAAAATACCTAATTATGTAAAATTATTACATAAATATATATGTAGAATTATTATTTATATATATATATCTATATATATAATTTTTTCAAATTCTTTTTTATTTATATATAGGTATAGATAGTTATGTACATAACTATCTATACCTATATATAAATAAAAAAGAATTTGAAAAAATTATATATATAGATATACAGGGAGTGCAGAATTATTAGGCAAATTAGTATTTTGACCACATCATCCTCTTTATGCATGTTGTCTTACTCCAAGCTGTATAGGCTCGAAAGCCTACTACCAATTAAGCATAATAGGTGATGTGCATCTCTGTAATGAGAAGGGGTGTGGTCTAATCACATCAACACCCTATATCAGGTGTGCATAATTATTAGGCAACTTCCTTTCCTTTGGCAAAATGGGTCAAAAGAAGGACTTGACAGGCTCAGAAAAGTCAAAAATAGTGAGATATCTTGCAGAGGGATGCAGCACTCTTAAAATTGCAAAGCTTCTGAAGCGTGATCATCGAACAATCAAGCGTTTCATTCAAAATAGTCAACAGGGTCGCAAGAAGCGTGTGGAGAAACCAAGGCGCAAAATAACTGCCCATGAACTGAGAAAAGTCAAGCGTGCAGCTGCCAAGATGCCACTTGCCACCAGTTTGGCCATATTTCAGAGCTGCAACATCACTGGAGTGCCCAAAAGCACAAGGTGTGCAATACTCAGAGACATGGCCAAGGTAAGAAACGCTGAAAGACGACCACCACTGAACAAGACACACAAGCTGAAACGTCAAGACTGGGCCAAGAAATATCTCAAGACTGATTTTTCTAAGGTTTTATGGACTGATGAAATGAGAGTGAGTCTTGATGGGCCAGATGGATGGATTGGTAAAGGGCAGAGAGCTCCAGTCCGACTCAGACGCCAGCAAGGTGGAGGTGGAATACTGGTTTGGGCTGGTATCATCTAAGATGAGCTTGTGGGGCCTTTTCGGGTTGAGGATGGAGTCAAGCTCAACTCCCAGTCCTACTGCCAGTTTCTGGAAGACACCTTCTTCAAGCAGTGGTACAGGAAGAAGTCTGCATCCTTCAAGAAAAACATGATTTTCATGCAGGACAATGCTCCATCACACGCGTCCAAGTACTCCACAGCGTGGCTGGCAAGAAAGGGTATAAAAGAAGAAAATCTAATGACATGGCCTCCTTGTTCACCTGATCTGAACCCCATTGAGAACCTGTGGTCCATCATCAAATGTGAGATTTACAAGGAGGGAAAACAGTACAGCTCTCTGAACAGTGTCTGGGAGGCTGTGGTTGCTGCTGCACGCAATGTTGATGGTGAACAGATCAAAACACTGTCAGAATCCATGGATGGCAGACTTTTGAGTGTCCTTGCAAAGAAAGGTGGCTATATTGGTCACTGATTTGTTTTTGCTATGTTTTTGAATGTCAGAAATGTATATTTGTGAATGTTGAGATGTTATATTGGTTTCACTGGTAAAAATAAATAATTGAAATGGGTATATATTTGTTTTTGTTAAGTTGCCTAATAATTATTCACAGTAATAGTCACCTGCACACACAGATATCCCCCTAAAATAGCTAAAACTAAAAACAAACTAAAAACTACTTCCAAAAATATTCAGCTTTGATATTAATGAGTTTTTTGGGTTCATTGAGAACATGGTTGTTGTTCAATGATAAAATTAATCCTCAAAAATACAACTTGCCTAATAATTCTGCACTCCCTGTATATATATATATAGATATCTATCTATCTATCTATCTATATATATATATATATATATATATATATATATATAAAAATATATATATATATAAATAATAATTCTACATACCGTATATACTCGAGTATAAGCCGACCCGAATATAAGCCGAGGCCCCTAATTTTATCCCAAAAAACTGGGAAAACTTATTGACTCGAGTATAAGACTAGGGTGGGAAATGCAGCAGCTACTGGTAAATTTCTAAATAAAATTAGATCCTAAAAAAAATATATTAATTTAATATTTATTTACAGTGTGTGTATAATGAATGCAGTGTGCAGCGTGTGTGTATGAGTGCAGTGTGTGTATGAGTGCAGTGTGTGTGTGCATGAATGCAGTGTGTGAATGCAGTGTGTGCAGGGCCGGTGCAAGGATATTTGCCGCCGTAGGCAAAAAAATTTTTGCCGCCCCCTCCCCCCCCCATATGTCCTGACTTCCCCTCCTCCTCCCTCAGTGGTCCTTACCTCCCCACCCCCGTGTTCCTTCACTCCCCCCCCCCAGTGGTCCTGACTCACCCCTCCCCTAGTGGTCCTTAACCTCCCCTCCCCTAGTGGTCCTTACTTCCCCCTCCCCTCCCATAGTGGTCCTTATCCCACCCCCTCCCTCTCATAGTGGTCCTTATCCCCCTTCTCCCTCCCATAGTGTTCCTTATCCCCCTCCCATCCCTCCCATAGTGGTCCATATACCCCCCCCCTCCCTCCCATAATGGTCCTTATACCCCCCCTCCCTCCCATAGTGGTTCTTATACCCCCCTCCCTCCCATAATGGTCCTTATACCCCCCCTCCCTCCCATAGTGGTCCTTATACCCCCCTCCCTCCCATAGTGGTCCTTATACCCCCCTCCCTCCCATAGTGGTCCTTATACCCCCCCTCCCTCCCATAGTGGTCCTTATCCCCCCCTCCCTCCCATAGTGGTCCTTATCCCCCCCCTCCCTCCCATAGTGGTCCTTATCCCCCCCCTCCCTCCCATAGTGGTCCTTATCCCCCCCCTCCCTCCCATAGTGGTCCTTACCCCCCCCCCTCCCTCCCATAGTGGTCCTTATACCCCCCCTCCCTCCCATAGCGGTCCTTATACCCCCCCTCCCTCCCATAGCGGTCCTTATACCCCCCTCCCTCCCATAGTGGTCCTTAACCCACCCCCTCCCTCCCATAGTGGTCCTTATACCCCCCCCTCCCATAGTGGTCCTTATACCCCTTTTTTTTTTATTATTCAATTTTTTTTTATAATTTTATTTCTTTTTTTTTTTTTTTTCGTCCCCCCTCCCTGCTTGATATATGGCAGGGAGGGGGGCTCTCCTTCCCTGGTGGTGAAGTGGCAGTTCAGTGGGGGGGAGAGGGGGGCTGGCAGAGCTGTAACTTACCTGTTCTGCAGCTCCTGTCAGCTCTCTCCTCCTCTGCGCCGTCCGTGCAGCTCCTTCTATCAGCTCACACTGTAAGTCTCGCGAGAGCCGCGGCTCTCGCGAGATTTACACTGGGAGCTGACCGAGGTGCTGAACGGACGGCGCGGAGGAGGAGAGAGCTGACAGGAGCTGCAGGAAAGGTAAGTACAGCTCTGCCAGCCCCCCTCTCCCCCCAGTCTGTATTATGGCAATGCAAATTGCCATAATACAGACTCTGACTCGAGTATAAGCCGAGTTGGGGTTTTTCAGCCCAAAAAATGGGCTGAAAAACTCGGCTTATACTCGAGTATATACGGTATATATTTATGTAATAATTTTACATAATTAGGTATTTTTATTAATTAAAATTTGTGGGACCTGCCTGACAACCCAGGCTGAAAGTCCAGGGAATTTAATTTGTTAGCATTATATTTAACTGTAACTTTCCAAGACACCCTAAAACCTGTACATGGGGGCTACTGTTTTACTCGGAAGACTTCGCTGAACACAAATATTAGTGTTTCAAAACAGTAAAATGTATTACAGCGATGATATCGTCAGTGAAAGTGACATGTTTTGCATTTTTGTTTTAAATGGTTTTTATTGTGCTCACAAAATAACGTCAAAAACCTCTCAAGGGTGAAGTTGAGTGCAATGTTGCCTGCGCAGAGGCATATTATTCAGAAGGATTAGTAATGTACATGGGCCTGCGCAGAGGCCAATTATCACTTTATATTATATCAGAAGCGAATAATGCTCAGTTATCATGTCCTAATGTATATTAAACGTGCATAAACTTTACAGGTATTTATAAATCTGAACTTAAATCAAACATAGAAAGCAGCGTTTAAGTGCTGTGTTCCAACAGTTATAGCAGTATAAAGGCAATTGATAACATTTATCTGGCTCATTTCTTGGGCAAGGTAGTTGGTGTGGGATTTCACATCATGAAAGAGAAAAAAAAAAAAAAAAAAAATGAAAAGAAAAAAAAAATATATTAAAATATTTTTTATAATAAAAAAAAAAAAAAAAAAAAAAAAAAAAAGAATGATTATCGACTAAGTCTTGACTGAGGTATGTATATTATGGCACTAACAGGCCTACCTTAAGTAAAGCAATCAATAGTCCAGGTCAATTCTTAGTGAGCACTTAAGTGAAGGAAAATAATAGTTGCATATGTGCCTGCGCAGAGGCTAAATACAGTTGTACCACACAATATCAGTCATCTGTATGTTCCATGCTTATAAATTCTGAGCCGCTGACCTGCGATGCACCTTGTCTAGTGATGTTATTGCTAATTTTATGCAGTGTGGAATGCACTACATGTATCGGGCAGGTCAACGTGAGAAGCCCTTGGGTGCCTTCGCTGAGGCTTGCGTGACCTCTCATGTACACAAGATGGGCGCAACATGTAAAGGGAGCGGATATGTGCGTTGCGGATTGACAGACTGAATGCCGGGAAAAACTAAAGTGTGGTGCTGCGCGTCTGGATAATTGCACCTATGCATCCTTATAGTAAAAGCGCATGTATAAATAATTGGGCTCCTGATTAAAAATGCTAAAACTTTAGCTCATGCAGGTATTACAGCATAGGTAGCGTGTACTTGACTAACGCACTATACTGGGCTGCTGTCAGGAGGCAATGAGGAGTCATCGCTGTCTGTTGTGTGGCAGCGCCCAGTATAGTGGTGCATAGTGGACGCATAGTTACACCGTATTATGTAAAGAGACTGGAAGGGAACGCAAAAATTAAAGGAAAGAAAAAATAATAATAATAGTTTGCTAGATTTGAGCTATTCTTTCAGATTGGGGCCTCTGGTTTTTGGTTACAGGTCTATACATGCATCCATATAGGTATCTTGCGGAGATTATGCATAAGTTCAGTCATTGAATTTTTAACAAGTATAACATCTATGTCAAACCGAAGAAGAACATCCAATTATGCGGAATATGCGATAAGTAGAGAGGAATGCATAGATATGTAAACAAATAAAATAAAATAAAAAGAAATAAATAAAATAAAAACAGAATAAAATAAATAAAAATAATTAAAAAAAAAAAAACACGAAACAAACATGCTATATATGGAATTCCTAATGGTTTCCTTCCTCTATCCCTTTCCTTTTCTTCTTTGCTTTTTGATCAAGTCCACTGGTTACAGGGGGGCCGTAGGTAAGACACACACGTGCAGGGGAACCACCCGTAGCCGCTGCCGCGGGAGGCCCGCGGGGGCGCCAGCCATCAGCCAGCATCTCTCCAGGCCCCGCCATATTACCAGCCGAGAGCTCAATAGCGCGGCGGGCACTCGGAGACCCACCAGTCCACAGGGCCCCCCCACCTAGGGTCTGCGTGTCAGTCGGCTCCTGCACCCCCACCTCACCACCAGAGTCCCAGCTCAGCGGGGCGAAGGCCGACGCTTGTCTCACCCAACACCGGCCTCTCAGGGCATGTGACGACTGTCCTCTCAGCTACCGGTCTGCCGGAGGTCGCAGTGTCCCAGATCCCCAGGGCTCACAGCGCTGGGGACAGCTGCCTCCAGGCCCCCCTCAAAACCCAGGGGCAACGGCTCCCCGTCCCCGGCATGGCGTAGTCCCAGAGCCGCCACCTCAGGCCAGCACATCTCCCGGGCATCGCAGCAGCGTCCCATCGGGCCCCACCACTTGCGTGCATCTCCCCCAGCGCCCCACCTGTCCTGCGGGTGCCGGATCAATATGAGAGCTTCTCAAGGCGAGGCAGGCGATCCTTTCAGGGAGAGGCAGTGGAGCTCATCATGAGGTTGGCTGTGTGAGCAAGTCTTCCGATTTCGGGTGTCATTTCCAGGCGGGCCACATCTAGGCAGCCTGTGCCTGTACAGGAGAGCAGCATTGTCTCCGGGCGGCGCTTCCTGCCTCGGAGTATGGCGCCTCCATGGGACCGGGTTCGCCCCCACCGGCCGGGGGGGGGGGCGGAGCGGGGCCGCGTCTCTCGCCAATATGGTCCCCCATCAGGACCCGTGGAGCTGGTGTGCTTGTGTATCTGGTCGGGTGATCAGTTGCCGGTTCATACTCAGCGGCTGTCCGTGCCTGTAGATGGTGTATAGGCCGGGCTTAACAGCTCCGGTGCTCCCGGTATGTTTCTGGCCCCGGTCTGGTACCGAATAGAAGCTCGGGAAATTCCCAGTGTTAATGCGGTGAGTAATCCGGTTTTGGAGTAGTCTGCAAGGGAGTTTGTCGCCTTTTTCCGGGGCTCGGGCGAGGAGCCCTGGTGCTTTGCTTCCATGCGGCTTGGCGGCCCGGCCCCGCCCCCCTGTTTTGCATTTTTCACACACAAATGGCACTTACACGGACGATATAATTGTTGTGATACGTTTTACTGTTTTTAAACACTAATATTTGTGTTCATCGAAGTCTCCCGTGTATAACAGTACCACTCATGTACAGGTTTTATGGGTTTTTTAAAAGTTACAGAGTCAAATATAAGGCTTGCTTTTCAGTTTTTTTTCTAATTGAAATTTGCCAGGTTGGTTATGTTGCCTTTGAGACTGTACGGTAGCCCAGGAATGAAAATTACCCCCATGATGGCACACCATTTGCAATAGTAGACAACCCAAGGTATTGCAAATGTGGTATGTTCAGTCTTATTTAGTAGCCACTTAGTCACAGTTACTAAAAAAGCCTGGACAAACCCCATTGCAATACCTTGGGTTGTCTACTTTTGCAAATGGTATGCCATCATGGGGGTAATTCTTATTCCTGGGCTACCATACGGTCTCAAAGGCAACAAAACCAATCTTGTGAATTTCAATGTGAAAACACTGAAATATGTAACACGCTATATTTGACCTTGTAACTTCCAAAAACACCATAAAACCTGTACATAGGGGGAACTGTTTTACACGTGAGACATCGCTGAATACAAATATGTGTATATTATTGCAGTAAAAGCAAACAGTATCATGACACTCACAGTTAAAATGTCATGTAGAACTAAGATTTGTTTTAAAATTCTTATTTTTCCAATTTTTTTATATTTTATTCATATTAAATTATGTTTCATACCTAAATATTTGATGTTAAATGAAAGCCCTGTCTCCCCTGAATAAAATTATATATAATAAGTGTAGGTGCACATAATATGAAGAGGCGAATTACGCCTGAACAGACATATATAGCACAAATTCCAGTTTTTGTTTACGTTTTGTTTTGATCACAACGTGTACATTTGGCTCAGTCCTTAAAATAACTGATATCTGTGTACCATCCACTGGACTGGAGACTAATATGTGAGACTAATTGTTAGATCCTTTTTTTTTTTTTTAAATAATTTTTAGAATAATGATTCATTTTATTTCATCCAATTGTGCTGATTTGTGCCTTACCCTGCACCTCACAGTCACCGGACCACCCCACCACTGCCAGCAGAGACAACAGAGGAAAGAGTTTTTCTCAAAAAGAGGTAATAACAGAACGGATGGGGAATTCTTTACCTAAAGAGGTCTTTTTATCATACATTTTTTTAACACCATTTTTTTTTTTAAATTGTTTTTATTTGTACATAAATGAGCAAACGAAAAAGCAGCATTACGGATTTCTTCACGAAGGCATCCAATAAAAAATCACATGCTGATTCTGCAAGTTGCTCCACTCAGTCTGAGCCTTTGCTTCAGGAGGTGGTGTCCGCTGCAGAAACTACACCAGTCAGTGAATCGGCTGTAGTGGACATGGTTACTGATGTAGCTGAAGATGCCGATGTCAGTGATAACATTCTTCCAGAATGTTGGGACCAGAATCAGTGGCTAGAATTTAAAAAAAGTACCCTTGGCTGTTTGTAGACAATGGTCTTTTAGGGTGCAAAGTGTGTCGCGAGGTTAAACACCTTGGAGTGTCTGTTTCACAGGGTGTATCCATTTCTAAAGAATGGAGCACTGGTACAATTACACCATATGGCAAAACAAAAAAAGATATGTTGACCTCACTACGTAAAAAAATCCACATACATAAGATTTCAGAAGCACATGTAAAGGCAGGAGATATCCAAGCAGTATCCAGAAAGGAGATTCTGCAATCCAGTATTGCTGAACAGCAGAAGCATAAGTTTGCGTCCACTACTAAGGTATTTCGCACTGCCTACTTTTGTGCGAAAAAAAATCGCCCGTTCACAGACTTCAGAGATCTTATCAGCTTGCAGGTTGCAAATGGAGCTGACTTAGGATGTATTCTCCATAGTGAGTACACAGCAGCACAAATAATAGATTTCATTGCTAGTGAAATGAGAAAAAAGCTTTGCAAAGCAATTGTTGAGCAGACTCCAAAAATTTCTGTTTATATTGATTAGTCTACAACCGTTTCTACCCATTCAGTGTTAATAGTTTATATTCGTGCCTCTGTTAACGTAAAAGACCCAGTCACTTCCTTTCTCGATTTGCTTGATCTGCCTAAAGCAGATGCACAGTCTATTGAAGCCACTCTTCTAGGTTGTCTTTCTAAATTTGGGTTCAGTAATGACTTTCTTACCGAGAACTGGATTGGGGCTTGCAGTGATGGTGCAAGTGTAATGCTTGGAAGAAAGTCGGGTGTTCTGGAACGACTCAGTCAAAAATATCCAAAGATTGTGAAATGGCACTGCTTGTGTCATAGGCTTGAATTGTGCATTTCAGATACAATTGATTCTATTCCTGGTCTTCATCATGTAACATCATTTTTTGAGAAGTTGTATGCTGTGTATCATCAGTCACCAAAAAATCTGGCAGAGCTCTCAGAATGTGCAAAAGAATTAGAAGTGCAAATTCTTAAAATTGGAAAAGTTTTTTCAGTTAGATGGGTTGCTTCAAGCCAGAGAGCTATACAAGCAGTTTGGGAGTCATACCCTGCCCTACACAGTCATTTCTTGAAAGCAAGCTTAAGCTCAGCTCATAACAGTAAGCAGAAATTCCCAGATTTTACTAGTAACATGCCGTAAAGTCATGATTTTATTAAAGACACGGAGGCGAGTATTATGCATAACTCTTTCTTTATTTCCTCAGCAGCAAAGATAGAGGAATATAAATATTATCAAAAGTGAAAAAAAAAACTGAACAGGCACAACAGGCAACCAATCACATAGTAGAGGAAGTAGCTATATAAGTCCTGTGTCTCCCACAATCCCCCTCTTTCTTGCGAAACCGAAGACCAGGTAAGATGAACGATGTCCCACTTGATCCAAACAGGAAACGGGAAACAATGTGATAACTTCAAGCTAAAAGAGATAGAAAAATATGGTAATTTCCAAACTCAAAACTGTAGACTTACCAAACTTAACTGTGAGGAGTCACAAATAAAAGAACTGGATTCTGGAATAGAGAATATATTAAAATTAGAAACCAGCATAAAACGTACAAAATCATCTAAAACATGATATAAACATGATATAAAAACAGACCTAATTGAAAACATACCTGAATAGTATCGGAGCATCTCCTATCCCAAATCCACACCGGGAGGGTGGGAGGGAATAATACTCGCCTCCGTGTCTTTAATAAAATCATGACTTTACGTCATGTTACTAGTAAAATCTGGGAATTTTATTAAAGACACGGAGGCTCATATTATGCAAGTTCAAAGCTGTGCAATCACCCGAGATGCGATGTGTTCAATTGGTCTGAAATAGAATTCTCGAAAGGTCGATTCCCGCGACCAATCTGCTGCCCGCATAATGTCTTCCATACGACAACCGACCGTAGATGCCTTCGAAGCCATCGCGCCCCAGGGTAGTTCCTGAGGTGTGAACAGGGTGTTCCTGAGGTGTGAACACCGAGGTGTCTATACCTGCCGAAGACAATAGCCATCGTAACCAGCGTCCCAGGGTAGGTGTCGAGACCGGACGGTGGGACGATTTATGTGAACAATGCATGTAGTTCTGATGAACGTAGGGGGCGTGTAACATCCAGATAAACTTTGATACAGTCCACCGGGCAGAGCGCCGGACAACCAGAAAACCTAGGGTAAGTAAACGACTTGGATGTGGATTTAGTCCTTCTGGATATGTCAAAAGTAACGCCTTCCGGAGTAAAGGCAATGGCGTCCCAATCCAGGGCTCTGACATCAGAGACCCTCTTACAAGAAATCAAACAGAGTAGCATCACTAGTTTGGACGACAACTGTTTAAGAGTCAGATCTTGGTTAGGATACCACGATGATAGAAACTGCAACATAATGTTGACATCCCAAAAGGCAGAGAAACGAGGTCGAGGGGGACGAGCAAGGCGAATACCCTTGAGAAGGCGACACACAAAGGGATGTCTGCCAACAGGGGAACCGTTCAAACCCTTATGACCGGCCGAAATGGCCGATCTGAAGAGGTTGATCGTGCGATAAGCCTTGCCCGAGTCGAACAGGAACGTGAGGAATTCCAGGATCAAATGTAGAGGGGCAGATACGGGATCCATTGCCCGTTCCAGGCACCAACCAGACCACGATCTCCATGAAGCTCGGTAAGCTGCTCGTGTACCCGGAGCCCAGGCGTTATCGAGGAGCATGAGAGTTGATCGCGGAACGTCTGGGACAACCCAGGGTCCCCTGAAAGGAACCACGCCATCAGGGGTAATTGGTGTCGTAACACTAGTTCGTGTGAGTTCCCATCCGGATCCAGAAGGAGTTCCCGGGAAGACCGGTATCAATCGAGGGTAGTCTATCGACAATTCCATCAACCGAGGGAACCATGGTCGAGACCTCCATAGAGGGGTGACAAGTGCCAGACAGCAGTCGTGCCGAACCAACTTCGAGATCGTGCGAGCGATCATGTTGAATGGGGGAAATGCGTACAGGCGACCCCGAGGCCATTCCTGGAGAAATGCATCCGTCGCCACGGCAGCCGGATCCGGCCTCCAACTGAAGAATTTCGGGAGCTGCGTGTTCAGTCTCGAAGCGAACAGATCTAACCTGAACATTCCCCATAACTCGGCTATGCTCCGGAACACAGAAGCGTGTAAACGCCAATCTCCAGAGTCTCTTAAGTGTCTGGAATTCCAATCTGCCCCCGAATTGTCCAGACCTGGGATGTGCTCTGCCGTCACCGAGACATTGTTGTAAAGGCAAAACTGCCAGAATTCTTTCGCTAGAATCGCCAACATCTTGGATTTGGTCCCCCCGAGGTGATTTATGTAACGTACCGCTGACACGTTGTCCATCTTGAGAAGAACGCAGCAATTCGCCCGCTCTGGGGTGAGGCTGCGGATCGCGAAGGCCCCCGCCAGGAGTTCCAAGCAGTTGATGTGAAGCAACTTCTCTGTGTCGGACCATCTGCCGCCTGTGGAAACGTCGCCACAACGAGCACCCCAGCCGTGCAAGCTGGCATCGGACTCTATCACCACGTCCGGGGCGGAACCGAAAATGGCTCTCCCGTTCCACGCCTCCATGTGTGCCAACCACCATTCTAACTCGTCTCTGGACTCCGCGTCCAAGCGTATCCGAGATTCGTAGGAGTGGCCCAGTCAAAGGTGTGACCCTTTGAGCCGTTGAAGGGCTCTGTAATGTAGTGGGCCCGGGAAGATCGCCTGAATAGAGGCTGCGAGGAGGCCAATAATTCTCGCCAATTGTCTTACTGACAAGTCCGAGACACGAAGAGCCCTCCGGATTTCCTTCTGGATGGCTTTCATCTTGGAATCCGGTAGAAATAGAAACTGTTGGACGGAATCCACTTTGAAGCCCAGAAATTCTATCGACTGGGCGGGGGTCAGGACCGATTTGTCCCAATTGATCAGAAATCCCAAACCTTGTAAAAGGTCGGTCGTCCATTCCAAGTGTAGTAGGAGGTCTGCCTTTGACTGGGACAAGATCAGAATGTCGTCCAGGTAAATAATGAGGCGGACCCCTCGGGTTCGGAGGAATGCCACCACCGGCTTCAAGAGCTTGGTGAAGCACCAAGGAGCCGAAGAGAGACCGAAAGGCAGGCAGGTGAAGCGCCATCGTCGGCCATGCCAAGTGAAATGTGGGTAGTCCCTGCAGTCTGCAGCAATGGGAACCGTGAAGTAAGCGTCCTTCAGGTCCAGTTTGGCCAGCCAATCCGACTGGCGTAGAAGGTCTCTGAGGCAGTGTATGCCTTCCATCTGGAAATGTTGGTAACGCAGGAAAGCATTGAGAGGGCGAAGATTTATCACGGGGCGAACTCCACCCCCTTTCTTTGGTACTAGGAACAAGTTGCTCGTAAAGCCTCTCGCGGCGAACGGCAGTTCCTCTATTGCGCCCTTGGACAACATTTCCACGACTTCCGCGGAAATCATCTCGTCCTGATCTGGTGGAAGAGACAGTTCTCTGGGGGGACAAAACTGGACAGGCATTGAAACGAACTCTAGGCGATATCCCCTTACACACTGTAGTACCCAAGCACCTGAGGTCAGTGCCACCCACCTGTGATAAAACAAGGCTAACCTCCCCGCTACCTGAACCTGAGCGGGAGGGGAAGAAGGGGTACTCACCGTAAGGACGTCTGTTTGGAGCGCCACTGTGGGGGTATCTGGAACCCCAAGCTCTGCCTCTGGCTGGGAAGAAGGTGGGTGCTCTCGGGTCTTGGAAGCCTCGTGATGGAAATCCTCAGTCTACAACCGATATATTCCTCATCCCGAGAAAGAAATGAGGAAAACTTTTAAAAGTTTAGCTTTGTAAATTTGATGCAATAAGTGTGTTTTTCTTTAATACATTTTCACCCTCTTTGCATGAACCCGATTTACATATATTACTATTAGGTTTCTGAACATATATATTATATTATTCACTCACTCACTCTCTCGGCCGGCCTAAGACATCATGCTGCCTAGGTCCAACGATAAATGACTATGGGGGATAATGTATAATAAACACAGGTTATTGGCTATGGGGGGATAATGTCTAATAAACACATGTTACTGGCTATGGAGGGATAATGTATAATAAACACAGGTTACTGGCTATGGGAGGATAATGTATAATAAACACAGGTTACTGGCTTTGGGGGATAATGTATAATAAACACAGGTTACTGGCTATGGGAGGATAATGTATAATAAACACAGGTTACTGGCTATGGGGGGATAATGTATAATAAACACAGGTTACTGGCTATGGGAGGATAATGTATAATAAACACAGGTTACTGGCTATGGAGGGATAATGTATAATAAACACAGGTTACTGGCTATGGGAGGATAATGTATAATAAACACAGGTTACTGGCTATGGGGGGATAATGTATAATAAACACAGGTTACTGGCTATGGGGAGGATAATGTATAATAAACACAGGTTTCTGGCTATGGAGCATAATGTATAGTAAACACAAAAAAATACAAAAAAAAAAAAGAATGCAGCTTCAGAATTAATCTAAATTGTATGCTGTCTAGGAGGTGGGAGAGTCTGGGAGGGAGGGTCTGCTGCTGATTGGCTGGAATGTGTCTGCTGACTGTGAGGTACAGGGTCAAAGTTTACTCAATGATGACAAATAGGGGGCGGACCGAACATCGCATATGTTTGCTGTCCGTGGCGAACGCGAACACACTATGTTCACCAGGAACTATTCGCCAGCGAACCATTCGGGACATCACTATTAATCAACTGAATAATTTTTGCAGCTTCACAACTTCCCTTTTAAATGCACGTTTAATGTTTAACAAGGAACAGTTCTTCCAAGAGATAACAATGTATACACAAATTTCATAATATCAAAGTTCACTACATCTGTGGAAGATTTGTCATCACCATTGGGTGTGATGCACCAGAGGGTATGATTCATTAATTAAATAGTATATGTAGTAATCAACTGTGTGAGTTTTCAATATTTTATTTAGGTTTTTTTTTTATTCTTTATTTAGTTGTGCATTTAGGGTACAAGTAGGCAAGCAATGCCCCAACAGCGATTGCTAGCGTAGCAGTCAACAATAGTAAACATTCGATGGCATTTAAAGACATAGCACATTTTATATTTTAAATACATTAAACAAGTCAAGAGTAGGTGACATCGATTGTGGTACCCCTTGTGGGTGTGGTAAAAGTAGAGGGCAGCCTGATGGTACCTACAATAAATTTGTACCTCCTTACACTAGGCTATGTGTACGGCATTTAAAAGTTGGTTCTCTGGGAGGAGGGGATGGTAGTAGTAGTAGATGAGCGGCAGTGGTTACTCAGCCGTGCAGTATGCAGGGCGCTAGTGAACAGGTCAGTGCGTCCT
Organism: Pelobates fuscus; assembly: GCF_036172605.1. Classification (NCBI taxonomy): domain Eukaryota; kingdom Metazoa; phylum Chordata; class Amphibia; order Anura; family Pelobatidae; genus Pelobates; species Pelobates fuscus. The sequence goes on from NC_086317.1 coordinate 415,515,228, forward strand.
CTCAATGTGCTCGTTACTCTCTCATGGTACAGTGTGATTGGTCGCTTATAGGACTATGAGGCTTTGTTAATTTGGTACAGGATGCGCAATAAAAAGGAAAAGAAAATTAAAATAAAGAGAATAAACAAATATAAAGGAGAACATCAAGGCATATTAACAAAAAAACATTCTCTAACTGTGGCAATCATGGAGGTTATTAATGGTGGAACACAAAAAGTCCCCATGGGTGTTTCAGCTTCTGCTCACTCAGGTGATGGAGCTATTTGGTGGGGCTCCTCGTTGCCCTCTCGGGGTAAAGACCCGAATGGTGGCCGGATTCAGCGGGGACAGTCCCGGTTTACTCGGCGGTGATGTCTGCCAGATGCCTGCGGATTGTAGGTGTGCTTCTAGCTCCTTATACTCCTGTGCTCTGAGGATAGTCCCGTTGTGTAAAAACATGATAGCTCGTGGTGTACCCCATTTATAGGGGATATCTTTGGCACGAAGGTGTTGCAGGAGAGGTTGTAATGATTTCCTCCAGGTAAGCGTGCTCCTGGTGAGGTCTGGGAAGACTGTAATTGAGGAGCCCTCGAATGAGATGGGCATTTTATTTCGCAAGGCTGTTAGGAGTGTGGCCTTGTCGGAGAGTGCTTGGAATCTGAGGATGAGGTCAGCCGTCGCTGTTGCCGGCGCTCTGGCCGGTTTAGGCAGCCGGAACATGCCGTCAAGCTTCAGGGATTTAGCCTGCCTTGGTGGAAGCAACCTTTCTATGAAGCGCCACACGTAGTGAGGTAAGTCAGCGATGTCGACCGAGTCGGGTATCCCCCTGACCTTCAGATTGTACCGCCGCCTCTGATCTTCAATAGCGTCCAGCCTGTCTGATGTGGCTAGTTGTTGCCGTGCCAAGTCTGCTACTTGCTTTTCCACCTCTGTGAGCCTGGTGTCTTGGGTGGTAGAGTGGGTCTCCAGCTGGGAGATTTTGGCTGTGGCCCCTGCTATGGCCTCTTTATATCCAGCTATATCTGTTGCTAGGTCTTTGCGGAGAATCGCCAGCATCTTTTTAATTTGGTCTGCAGTGACCGGGTCCCCGGTCCTCTGAGGCGCCGTTTTGCGGTCTGGTATGCAGCCATAAGGTGGTCCATCCAGGAGGTCTGGTGTGAAGTCCTCCGAGGAATAGGAGGTTAAGTCGTCGGCCGGCGCCATTTTGGACCACGCGTCCTGCTGCGAGTTCCGCAGCATGTCACCGATGTCTCTCCCCTGGGAGCCTTTGTCTGCTTTCGCTTTTTTTGTTTTGCGTCCCATAACGCTTCAGCCAGTTGTAGGCAAGGTCTGAGGTGTCTTTGAGTTTTGGGTTCCACCATAAAAGCTTCGTTAGGGCGAGTTAGAGCAGGAGCTCCAAGAAATACGACCGCTCTGTTGCCTGGCTGCAATATTTTATTTAGTTGATCAGACCAGAGTACAGAAAAATAATGAGAAGTAAATGGACAGCACAGTTTGAAGAAGGTACTTGCTGTCATACCATCAGGTCCTCTTATTAGGACACAATCTTTTAAAATGGTGATTCTCTACAAAGACACTCATATGTTCAGAGAGTGCAATGGTTTACAAAAGGGGCAGTTGTAGATGCTCTGAATAAAGACATGATTATAGAAGCCAAAGAGTACATTTGTGGTTGAGTTCAAAGACCCGTGGGACCCCACAACTCAACATCCTGACTTTTCACTTCTTTGAAGAGAAACATATATGCTTTAGTCACCACTGAAAAACGATATATTTATACATGCATGATAACTGTCTGACGCAGACATGTCAAACTCAAAGTCTAGCATGGGCCACATAAACAAGGTTTAAGTTTATGTGGGCTGCAAAAAAAAAAAGCTAACTTAAATTTTCATAGAAACGTAGGTTTATTTTGAAAAATACAGTATAAAAAAAAAAACAGCATCCCCCTCTACTAAACCATAGCACCCCCTCTACTAACTCCCAGTCCCTCCCCCTCTACTAAATCAGAGTCCCCTCCATATACTAAATACCAGTACCCCCCACTAGCCAACAAGCAGACTCCACTCACATTGCCGCTGCCAGTATGCGACTCCAGAGTCCAGCCTCTGGTATATCCCAAATGGTGCCATCCACACCCTGTGCCAAATATGATCCTCCCGCTACTTTTTGAAACCCTGTGAAGGTGGAGCACGTCGATGTCACGTCAGAATGTGGTGTACTCCACTGTCAGTTGCAGACAATGCAACACTGACCAACACACACACTCACTGACAGACATACACAAACACTGACAGACACACACTCACTGACAGACACACACAGACACTGACAGACACTCACAGACAGACACAAACAGAGAGACACACACTCACTGACAGACACACAGACAGACACACTCACTGACAGACACACACACACTCACTGACAGACACACACTCACAGACAGACACAAACAGACAAACACACTCACTGACAGACACAAACACACACCGACACACTCACATGTGGGGAAAGCAGGTGCCTGCTCTGCTATAACACTGAGCTCACCGGGCCGCAAAGATGCCTATTGTGGGCCGCAGGGCCGCATGCGGCCCATGGGCCGCGAGTTTGACATTCTTGCTCTAACGTGTATCAGTGAGCTATAGCACACTGCTGTACATTTACTGGAGGATGTGATATATAACTTTATATGTTGCAAATTACATTTGGATCCATCAGGTAAAATGCATGGATACAGATTTACCCATATCCTCATGACCTCTTGATCCATTACTTGTTTTATTTGTCTGTCCCTCAGTGGACTTTAACCTTTGTTATACACTTTTACCTGTCTGCTCTTTCTTATTCTGATTCTCTGTAACTTGAGATTTTTATTGGATACTCCGCAAGACTCACAGCCATACAAACCTGTGAATTCAGCTCCTGGTAAGAGTATTCAGAGGGTTAATAAGCCCACTTTAGATTTATAGTTTCACCTCCTCATTAAGGGTTTTGTACCACACCAACTGCACAAGGCAGTTGCCCCATTAAAGGAACACTCCAAAGACCATAGTTATGGTGTCAGGAGTGCTCTGGCACCCTACTCTCTCACGCCCCTTGAAAATAGTTGAAACGGTTTTAAGCCATTTAAGCAGTGCAGGAAAAGGGTGCCTGGCAGACGTGAGACGAGAAGTCTAATTGTGTAAAAATGGTTTGACCACTTATAATATGGGACACAACATGCTGTACTGGTTATGGTGCTTAAAGCGTTCCTTTAACCATATTAACCTATAATCAATGTATCAATATCCAAGGAGAATCTTTATATAAATATGATTACATTCTTCAAGGGACAATCTATGCACCAGAATCACTAGCTTAATGTAGTGGTTTTAATGCAAGGAGATTGTCTGCAGTCTTTCATTTGTAAATACTGACTTTTCTTTTATCCCTAAGGTCACTGTCACTCACAGCATTACTAGAGGTGCTTTCTATTACAGTCTTAAAATCTTTTGCAGGACTGACATTCAGCATCTGCACACTCTGCATGAAGACGCTCCCTATAGAAGTAGATTAAGGAGATGTTAGGAGATGCTAATTGGCGCAGAGTGGCCTCCCAATGGGGAAGTATTGGTTTGGGTAAGATTATCGTCAATGATGACCTCAGCCAGGGGAGGAGTGATGGCCATGAAGAGACTGGCACGACGTGGAAAGAAAGATTTTATTTCAGTTTTACGAGGTGGAGGGGGCAGACATTTAAAAAGCCAGGAGAATAACAGATGTAATCTAAGAGAGCCACTATATCAGGGCAAAGCGAGGGATAACTAGTAACACTATTTTTTGTATTGCCCACAAGAACTAAAACAAACCCACAGACTTCATCGCCACAAATGAAATACGTGTACCTCATTGATGCAATGTAAAATGAAAATGTACTGGATGACATCCCCTTTTTCCTTTCTGTGCCCCCTACCCCCGTTCTAACGAAAAAATAAAATAAAGAAAGAATACATTTTTTTTTTTTTTAAAAGGCCAGGAGAACACGCTTGTGTTTGAAATGCATATGTGTATGTCTTTCTACTGATTGCTCCTTTAAGATTAATCTGCTAATCTTTGTATTTACATGCACTTATTAAGGACACAGTACCAGAAATGTATTCACAACATTTAAAACAATTTAGGTATATCCTCTGAAACAGCGAATTAGAACGGGGATAGCTATCTTTGGTACTGCAGATGTGTAAAGGTTAAAGGACCACTATAGGCACCCAGACCACTTCAGCTTAATGAAGTGGTCTGGGTGCCAGGTCCCTCTAGGAGTAACCCTTTTTTTTTATAAACATAGCAGTTTCAGAGAAACTGCTATGTTTATAAAAGGGTTAATCCAGCCTCCAAATCCTCTAGTGGCTGTCTCACTGACAGCCGCTAGAGGCGCTTGCATGCTTCTCACTGTGAAAAGGTAATACACTCACTGTCAAAGGTAATACATTAACCACAGGAAATTGGAGATCTAACATGAGTTGAAGGTTACATTGGAACAAAGACAATGCATCCTGCCCCTCCTCCTCCAAAAATGTATCATTAAAGCAGTTCTGTCATTTCTCATATTCCTTAAGATACTATCTTTAATAAATATGCTTACAGCGTTGGAATTTCATTAAAATTCCCACGCAATGCAAGGCTACTGTAAGGCAAAGGTTGACAAACATTGACAAAAGGTGGAGCTCTGCTGTCAAAATGTGTCCAATCCCAGCAGCAGTCACAAGAGATGGCTGTGGGATTTGTGTATTGTCTCGCTCATCGCGAGTCATGATCTATGGAGGCAACTAAGGTCATGACCTCTGATAATACCAGCAAGCCCAGACTGGCCATCGGGCAAACCAGACAAATACACACACAGCCCCTATGCACACACTATGCCCTCTACAAACACACTCTCTACAGCCCCTAGACATGAACATTACTGTCCCTAGCCACACATACTACATCACAAACGCCACACAACAGAAACTGACCTATTTTTAAAAAAAACACTACGCAATAAAAAGCTTACTCTACATATCCACAATTCCACCAGCCCCCTCTAAACACATGCACAATACTCTTTCCATGCCCTTTTGTCTTCTGGTATCCCACTTATAGAGACACTTGAGACAAGTTACAAGAAAACACAGCTCAAGCATGGCATTAAATTTGATTTTGCTGTGCAGAACAAACATACAGTTTTTCTTCCATGTAAAAGTTGTTTAGAAGGGCTCTGTGTAAGGGGGAGGGATTTCTTGTCATTAGTAATGATAATCATTGCCTCTTGTATGGGGAAGGCTTGATACCGGAGAAACTGACGGAAGCCAAGCACAGAGAGATGGACACAGGTTTCTTCAGGAAGGAAGAGATTCTTTATTGGATCACCGATCGGGACTCAGAGGGACTAGCGTCACCAAAATACAGCAAATTCTGAGCCCCGGACAATAGTGCAGGCTCCTTATATAGGCATATAACTCCTCCCATATTAAGCTCCACCCGCACATTCTCTTAACCAATCAATACAAATAAGAATTAACTTCCTGTTTGACCGCATGGCTTGTCCAGCACAATGGAGGAGGGGGAATACTACATCCTGTATTCTTGCACATGCTCCGTACACTACTGATCGTATCTTGCCTCGTGCAACCAACTGATCGATACGTCAGCATATGCACGTACACATGCCACGTGGTAATCTCGGCCTACTGAATTTATTTTTACCGAGATTCCACCACATTCCCCCCTTTGATGCCTCTTGATATTTTACAATTACTTGAGGCATCACATAACCTTAGTTTGCTTACACCGCAAGTTACCTTGAACCAGACCAGACTTATCTCATGATGTGAATCTTCAACATTCATCTTCTTGCATTGGTTCTCCCTGATCTAGAGCCTTATATTTATATATCGCCATTATCTGTGCAGCAGCCTTCCTCTCTGCTATACTTCCTATCAGGCTTTGCACAGACCTAACTACTAAGGGTATAAGACACGGTAGGAGTAAACACAACAGTAAAATCAGTAGGACTCCACCTACCACTGCCTTAAGCCCTCCAAACCACTCATACCAGCTACCAAACCAACTACTTGGATTGTACCCTTTCCATACCTGAGTAGGCACATGCGCTAGTTTAACCATATGGCTAGTAAGCTCAGCTATTGCTTGCCCTTCATCATCTATTTGAAGACAGCAATTGCTTAGGTTAAACTTCCCACATACACCTCCCTCTACTGCCAAAAGGTAATCCAAGGCTAATCTATTCTGGTATACTGCTGTCCTCATCCTGGTATTATGTTTCACTAGAAGATTGAGCGCTTGTGATGTCTCATTTGTGATAATCTCAACCACCGCCTGTAATCTTATAATACGGTTGAGCATATAAATAGGGGTTCTATAACCAAAGGTACCATCCTCAGCCCACGTGGCTGGCCCATAATAATCTATGATACGCTGGGGAGGCCATTCATTATCTTCCCAGGTACCTATCTCTAAGGGCCCCCTTTTCTTCCTATGATTCACATCATACACTTTAACACCTAAAGTCTCACCTGTTTCAATCGGTAACAAGAAGAAGGATGGTTTGAGCATACCCAACACACATGCCCCTTCCCAGTCCTGTGGCAACTCCGAGTAGGCTTTCTTACCACAGATCCAGTACAAATTTGCTGGGGCTCTCCAGGTAGATGTGATGGATAGATCAAACCACACATCCTTTAAATTGGCGTATCTAGCAAACGGGTTAGATGGTTCTGAGACATTTGAAGCCGACCACCAAGTTGTATTTTTAGTATCATCATCATAAGCTTTTTGCCCTAGACAAGTTAATTCTCCTACAGAAGTATTATACATTATTCCTTTCCTTGCTATGCAAACATAACCTATGATGGAGGTCTTTAATCTCCACTCAGATTTACCTCTAACACTCAAATGATAATCGGCTGGTGCAGATATTAGTTGGTCAACTGCCTCAGAACCGGACATTACCTCCTTTGCTTCCCAAGGCCATTGGTCTCCCATGTTAGTACCTCCACACACATAGCAGTTGGTAACATTAAGACTACCGGCAATACTTTCGGCTAAATCTATGAACAGGTTTTTAGCATTATGGGGGATCTTATTATCTATGCTCATCTCTTCATAAAAGGAATGGTATACTTGATGAGTCTGGGAGGATACCGTATCAGTCTCTATCCCTATAAACAATAATGTCCCAGGATCTAAACCCGTCCCGTATATCTGAAACCCAAATAAATTGCCATACTTATCTAAGAACTTGTCGGGGTTATTAATAAGTATATGGACTGGGTTACATTCCATAGACTTACAATATGGGCTAGTCGGCAACTTAGTCACTATCATGTCTTTATCTACTGTCTGTCCCCAAGTCGCCCACCCCACACAAGACCAATATGGGCAAAAGTTATAGTCTTTATTTGGGCATCTAGGACTTACATACTTATTTTTACTACTGGGACAAATATATTTATCGTTAGATCCATACGTCCTCTCCCATCTAAGATCCCCACATACATTCCACGGCTTTCTACCACTCGATATCGCTTTACACGCATCAAATAGCAGAACACCCGAAGAATGTACGGATTCTAACACCGTCTTATTAATTAGGGTCCCCTGAGGATCTCCATTCCTGAGAGTCAACCAAATTGTACGAGGCTGATACTCCGGACTGAAGCACTTAGGTTCTCCTACTCCTAAATGGCACACACTATAATCTATATTTAAGTATCTACATCTCGATACATCTCCTTTACACTCGTATTGTGAATGCCAGATTAGGGTTTGGGAAATATGGTTACCTGTTCTCGTAGTCTTAATGCATACCTCACAGCTAGGAGTGTCGGTACCTCTACCTTCCTGAATATAAAAACACATGTAAATAAACACAATCAAAAGCACATCTTTCGCCGTCATCCTCAGTCTTCGTCCGTGCGATGGAACCTCAGCTTCCAGGATGTGAGGGCTGCAGGGAATGGAGTTCTGCTCGTCTTCACAGGTGTCCCTTCGGGACTTTCCTGGCTTATACACTATGTGATGGTAAGAGGACAGGCTTTATTATGGCCTTCTCACTTACACCTGTAACAATAAAATTTGTAATCCACAATAATTCCTCGTTACTCCGACTGAGTAGTGCGTTTCAACCGGATCTTGCAGGGATTCTCTGGATCTGCTGTAACTTGCCAAGAATCGACTGCTGCTGGTTTAACCCTGGAGTGATGTATCCACGGAGTCACTTCTGCTACTTTTATCGCTGTAGGGGTAGACAAAAGAACAACATAAGGACCTCTCCACTTGGGCCCTAACGGTACATTATTCCACTCTTTAATCCACACTTGGTCTCCTGGATGATAATTATGAACAGGGGGATAAATATTCACAGGTAATCTATCTTGTACCCATTTCTGTACCTCCTCCATAGTCTTACCCAACTCTACAACCTGCTGCCGGGTAATTCCTTCTCCCAACTGACTCAAGTCCCCCCTTAAGTTACCAAGTACGGGAGGTGGTCGCCCATACATGATTTCAAAAGGAGAGAGGCCCATCCTTCTGGTAGGGGTACTGCGGATTCGCAATAGAGCTATAGGTAAGAGAACGTTCCACTTAAGTTGGGTTTCCTGACACATTTTAGCCAACTGGTTCTTAATAGTTCTATTCATTCTCTCTACCTTACCAGAACTCTGGGGTCTATATGCAGTATGAAGCCTCCACTTTATACCAAGCATATGAGTCAGTTGTTGTAGGCACTGGTGAACAAAAGCTGGACCATTGTCCGATCCTATAGAACAGGGTAGTCCATATCGGGGTATTATTTCTCGTAGCAGGAATCTCACAACTTCTCCTGCTTTCTCTGTACGAGTAGGACATGCTTCTACCCAGCCTGAATAGGTGCACACAATTACCAGCAGGTAACGATGTCCACCCGATTTAGGCATCACTGTAAAGTCTATTTGTAGATCGGACATGGGGAGTCCCCCCATAAACTGGACTCCTGGTGGCTTTACTGGTCCTTGTCTTGCATTATTCTTAGCACACGTTACACATCTGCGTACAATGGCCTGAGTCAAGTTGGACAATCTTGGTATGTAGAAATGTTTCCTGAGAGATTCTTCAGTACTGTCTCTCCCAGAATGTGTCCCGTTGTGATAATTTTGGACAATTTCTACTGCTAGTGATGCTGGTATAACTATTCTCCCATCTTCTAGCTGATACCACTTGTTCTCCAAATACTTTCCCGGTTCAGTCTTTAACCACTCCTCTTCTTGAGTTGTATAAACTGGAGTCCATTGAGACAGTGGGGTTGGTATTAGAGCAGCTATATGCCCCACATACTCCTGTCTTCCTGATTCAGCAGCACGCTTAGCTGCACTATCTGCCATCCGATTTCCCTTAGTTACATCACCATCTCCTCTCAGATGCGCTCGACAATGTATAATACCGACTTCTTTCGGCTCCCACACTGCTTCCAATAGTTGTAGGATTTCAGCTGCGTACTTGATTTCTTTGCCTTCTGAATTCAGTAGTCCTCTTTCTTTATACAGAGCTCCGTGGGCATGAGTGGTTAAAAACGCATACTTAGAGTCCGTATAGATATTTACTCTTAAACCTTCAGCCAATTGTAACGCTCGTGTTAGTGCTATTAATTCTGCCTTTTGTGCTGATGTTCCTTTCGCCAGTGGCCGAGCTTCTATCACCTTGTCTATTGTTGTTACTGCATATCCTGCATAGCGGATCCCTTCTTTCACATAACTACTGCCATCGGTATAATATTGAACATCGGGGTTCTGGATGGGAAAATCACGAAGATCTGGTCTACTTGAGAATACTTCATCCATTACTTCCAAACAATCATGTTGACTTTCAGTAGGTTGTGGCAAAAGGGTAGCTGGATTTAAGGTGTTTACAGTCTCTAAATGCACTCTTGGGTTTTCACACAACATTGCTTGATACTTGGTCATACGGCTGTTACTAAACCAATGATTTCCTTTGTAATCCAACAACGTCTGTACTGCATGTGGAACTCGTACATAAAGTTCTTGACCCAGAGTGAGTTTATCGGCTTCAGCTACTAGCAGGGCGGCTGCAGCTACTGCTCTTAGACAAGGTGGAAGTCCGCTGGCCACTGCATCCAATTGCTTAGACATGTAGGCAACAGGTCTTTGCCATGATCCCAAGTACTGTGTCAATACTCCCACAGCCATTCTTCTTTGCTCGTGTACATATAAGTAGAATGGTCGTGTGTGATCAGGTAGACCTAATGCTGGGGCACTCATCAAAGCCTTCTTCACATCTTCAAATGCCGTTTGCTGTTCTTGGGTCCATAAGAAGGGGTCGTGCTCTGTACCTTTGATAGCTGCGTACAGAGGTTTTGCTAGTATCGCATAGCTGGGAATCCATATCCTACAGAAGCCTGCTGCCCCCAAGAATTCTCGCACTTGTCTTCTATTCTTGGGTATTGGTATTTGGCAGACAGCTTCTTTTCTCTCTGGCCCCATAATCCTTTGACCTTCAGAGATATGGAATCCCAGATACTTGACAGTTGGCAAACACAACTGAGCCTTCTTTCTAGACACCTTGTATCCTGCCTTCCAGAGAATGTGTAGTAGATCGTGCGTTGCTTGCTGACATTTTTCTTTCGTAACTGCTGCTATCAACAAGTCATCTACATATTGTAACAAGACACACTCTCCTGGGATGGACTCGAAATCCAGTAGATCTTGACTTAGGGCTGAGCCAAATAGGGTAGGTGAATTTTTAAACCCTTGGGGCAGTCTTGTCCAAGTCATTTGGCGTTTTGAGCCCGTTACAGCGTTCTCCCATTGAAAAGCGAAAATACATTGACTTTCTGCGGCAATTCGGAGGCAAAAGAAGGCATCTTTGAGATCTAAGACTGTGAAGTAAGTAGCCCCGCCCGGAATTAAAGCAAGCAGGTTATATGGATTGGGTACGACTGGATGTATACTAACAACCGCATCATTGACTGCTCTTAAGTCCTGCACAGGTCGATACTCATCTGTACCGGGCTTTTGAACAGGCAGCAATGGGGTGTTCCAGGGGGAAGTACAGAATTTTAGGATACCATACCGTATGAACTTATCCAGATAGGATTGGATGTTCTTCTTAGCCTTCTGTGGGATGTGGTATTGTCTTAGGCTCACTGGATAAACCCCAAGTTTCAGTTCAATTTTTATAGGTGGAATATTACGGGCCAGTCCTGGTGGGTTGTTCTCTGCCCAAACTCCTGGTATGTTAAACAATGTCTCATCACTCCTAGGGTTTTGGCTAGTCAACACTGTATAAAGTCGCCACTCTTCTTCCTTTGGTACGGATAAAGTCATAATACCTGAAGGTCCATTAAACTTCAAAGATGTTGTTCCATTTGGTAGGAACGTAATCTGCGCTTGTAATTTTGATAGCATATCACGTCCCAGCAATTGGACTGGACATTCAGGCATATAAAGGAATTGGTGTTTTACTACGTGGCCTCCCAATGTACAGAGTCGACTTTTAAGAACCGGTCTTTCAGCACTTCTTCCAGTTGCTCCTATCACAGTAATAGTCCTTCCAGATGGAGGAGCAACTAGATTAGTCACCACTGAATGTTCGGCACCAGTGTCGATCATGAACGCACTCCTTTCCCCCCCTATTGATACATCGACCATAGGCTCCGCTCGACCAAGGGGGATGGAGCCCGGTCGGTATCAATAGTCCTCCATGACCGTGTCAGCCAATCCTACGAAGTCCCTACCTTCTCTATCGCGGGACCTTTGCGCTGCTGGAATATACCTGTCTTCCCTAACACTTCCTCTGTTCCCATTACTCCCTCTATAACCATTACTCCCTCCGGGACCTCCTCTACCTCTCGCTCTGCCTCTAAAGTTTCCGTAGCCTGCCCTGGGTTGGTCTCTCTCGTACTGCTCTCTTTGCGGACATTCGTTCCTCCAATGCCCTTCTTCCTTGCAATACGCGCACTGATCCCTACTCAAAGGCTCCCTACTCCATCTATTATTGCCTCTATCTGGGCCCCGTTTATCTACGCCTGCGATTGCTACCGCTAGCATATCAGCCTTTTTACGCATCTTGCGCTCTTCCTCTTTCTTATTTTCTGTATCCCTGTTCATATAGACCTTATTTGCTACCTCCATTAGTTGGGTGATGGACATACCTGCAAACCCTTCTAACTTTTGTAGCTTGCGCTTAATATCTCCGTATGCTTGGCTGACAAAGGCGGAGTTAACCATTCGGGAATTGTCTGCGTCTTCCGGATTAAAGGGGGTGTACAAGCGGTACGCCTCCAATAATCGGTCATAAAAGACACTGGGTGCTTCATCGCTTTTCTGAATCACCTCAACTGTCTTCGACATGTTAATGGCTTTCTTTCCTCCTGCTTTCATGCCAGCAATTATAGCGTCTCTATAGGCTCTGAGTTGAACCATATCAGCACTATTTACATTCCAATCGGGATCAGTGTTGGGATAATGTGTTGCGGCCCATGCTGCTGGATTAGCTTGGTTCAAAGCACGGGCTCTATCCTCTAGTGCTTTAATGGCTGCTTGATTAATCCTTGTCCTTTCCTCATTGTTAAATAAAGTCATTAGTAACTGCTGGCAATCAGCCCATGTCGGATTATGCGTCTGTACTATTGAGGTGAACAGATCAGTCATGGCTTGTGGTTTCTCAGTATACGAGGAATTATGGGTCTTCCAGTTTAAAAGGTCGGTAGTGGTAAATGGGACATATACGAAGACTGGGTCAGCGTGTGCCATTTGACCTGCGGCATCGATATAAGCTGACCCGGGATTCAGACGAAGAGGCATCTGATAGTGCTTTAATTGTTGGGCACCAGTCAACTGTCGGGTTTGGATGGGGCTACGTAGGGAGGCGTCAGTCATGGGTTCCGGTCGGGGAGAGATAGGGTATGGGGATGTGGGAGGTTGGTTTTGGGAAAAGGTGGTAAATAGAACACTTCGAGCCGAGCTAGATGAAGCTTGACCGGAAGTCTGAAGTGGCGCCAAATCAGGATATTCGTTTCTAATGGGGGTGGGTTCTGGTTCCGGAAGGGGAGATTTAGTACAAGGGGGGGTGGATCCTGTACTGGAGGAGGAAGCGGAAGTGGATGAGGGTAATGAGGGGAGGGGTGCAGGACTTCCTGCGTTTGCGTCACTTCCTCTTAACGGAAAGTAAGGGGGCGGCAAAGGGATCTCGGACTCAGGGGGCGTGTCCAAAATGGGCCTAACACCAGTCCTAGTGGACGAACAAGTCCTAGCTACCATGAGGCGACACTGCTCCTCGTGGCATGTCTGGAGCCATTTTGGCGAGTCATTTACGGCCTGTCTCCAACAGTCAATATAAGGAAACTGGCCGTAAAGTTCAGGCCTACCTGATACAGCCACGTGTAAGCGCTGTACCAGAGTTGGATCCAAACTGCCACGTGGCGGCCATGCCGCAACCAAAGTAGGCCACTCCCTAGTGCACAAAGTAACTAAATGCACAGAAGACATCTTAACCCCAAAATCACAAACCTTGAATCCCTTTTTAAAATTCTTAACCATACATCCTAAGGGATCCGGAATCGTTGACTGCGACGCACCCATATTTAACAATGGAACGTCGTCGACAACGATTACTATACACGCGTACTATTCAACAGTCACACCCGTTTCCTCTGGCAACAGCACCACGTGGTACGGTTACCAAGTGAAACGTACACAATAACACAATAAACACTCAGGGAATTCCCGTACACACACAGCTGCTACACCAGTCACTATATAATCAATATTATGCCCTTTGGCGTAACTATACAGTCACCCACGCTATAATTCTCTATATACGAATTACCCGTCTATAACACACCCCAGTAACATCGTCTTTTACAAATAGCGGTTACAGTACGGTTAGCATAGGTCAAAGCACAAGTTAAGGTCACAATACAATTATTAGTGGTTATGGTGTTAAAACATGCAATTGACGACAATGATTAGTACTTATTATACAATGTCAGTAAATATACAGGGTTATGGTACCGTGCACTATAATACAGCAACACACTATTAACACTCTCGCTAGACGGCTGAGCTCGCGCTATCTAACAAGATATACACTTTACTAAAACAATCGTTAACACATTTACAATTCCCAACTAAACTATTGGCCAGTACCTTGAATGGACTACCTAAAACTATATACACCCGTTTTGGTTAGCCACACTGCCCAATCACCACATATATAGCGAGCTAGAGAACCGAATTTACACAGGCGCCTCTTAGTCGCACTATACAACGAGCTAGAGAACCGAATTTACACAGGCGCCTCTTAGTCGTACTATCAAAAGTCTAGTGGGTTCCAAATTTACACGCCTTCCCACTTAGCCCAGATAGGATGAGAACTAGCGAACCGAATTTACACAGGCGCCGCTTAGTCTCCCGGTCCCTCCGACCTAGCGAACGTAATATACACCCTAGAACGCTAGTCTAGACAAGACACCGGTGTCCGGCTAGGGCTATTTACACCAGGACCCCGCCTGACTAACCAAATCAAACGGTCTGACTAAAGAGCGTTCGATCGAGCGGTGCGCCTTCGCTCCTTCCCTCCGACAGAGGGGGCAGATACAGATTCAAAAACCCCTTTGGGCCTACCGCACAATCGGTATACCCCTAGCGGGTCCTGCCGTCTAAAACAGCAGTTGTCTTACCTCCTCGTTCCTGAACCTGAGTTCACACTCATCGACGGGGACACCCCAGCACTTCTCACGTAGAGGCCGATGATCTCCTGGACAACAGACCAGTGGCGCCGAGACGAAGGGAGGTCCACGCAGAAGTTCAGGGGTGCAGCCGTAGAGAACGTGGGCAAAGATAGACCGTCTCACGCCTCTGCCTCTCAGCTACCGTTGAACGATGAGCTTCCCGGCCAATGCACCAAATGATACCGGAGAAACTGACGGAAGCCAAGCACAGAGAGATGGACACAGGTTTCTTCAGGAAGGAAGAGATTCTTTATTGGATCACCGATCGGGACTCAGAGGGACTAGCGTCACCAAAATACAGCAAATTCTGAGCCCCGGACAATAGTGCAGGCTCCTTATATAGGCATATAACTCCTCCCATATTAAGCTCCACCCGCACATTCTCTTAACCAATCAATACAAATAAGAATTAACTTCCTGTTTGACCGCATGGCTTGTCCAGCACAATGGAGGAGGGGGAATACTACATCCTGTATTCTTGCACATGCTCCGTACACTACTGATCGTATCTTGCCTCGTGCAACCAACTGATCGATACGTCAGCATATGCACGTACACATGCCACGTGGTAATCTCGGCCTACTGAATTTATTTTTACCGAGATTCCACCACAGGCTTGCTTGTCATTAGTAATGACACAACACACTGCCTCTCTTGCCCCATCCTCTCCAACTGGGCCACTGTGGGTGAACAATGCCCAGTTTGGCCCTGACTCACAGCATTAATGTGTACATATACTAAAAGCAAAAGCAGCCAAAAGAGACATTATTATTATTGCCATTTATATAGTGCCAACAGATTCCGTAGCGCTTTACAATATTTTAATAGGGGGGATTTAACTATAAATACTGATATCGGAGAAACTGACGGAAGCCAAGCACAGAGAGATGGACACAGGTTTCTTCAGGAAGGAAGAGATTCTTTATTCGATTCACCGACCAGGACTCAGAGGGACTAATGTCACCAAAAAACAGCAAAGTCTGAGCCCCGAACATACAGTGTAGGTTCCTTATATAGGCATATAACTCCTCCCATAATCAGCTCCACCCACACGTACTTTTACCCAATCAACCGAACAAAGACCAACTTCCTGTTTGACCACATGGCTTGCCCAGCACAATGGAGGAGGGGAATTCTATATCCTGTATTCCTGCACATGCTCCGTACACTACTGATTGTATCGTGGCCACGTGCAACCAGCCGACCGATACATCAGTATATGCACGTACACATACCACGTGGCAATCTCGGCCTACTAAATGTATTTTTACCAAGATTCCACCACATTCCCCCCTTTGGTGCTTCTGATATTGTAGCGGTACTTACCTTATCCGGGGGCCGGCCGCGGTCCTCTCTTCAAGCCGCGCGCGGTCCTGCGGCTGCACGAGCCGCGCGCGGCTCATCCGACTCTCCTAACTGGAAGACGGGCAGTGACCGCGAGATGC
This sequence comes from Pelobates fuscus, assembly GCF_036172605.1. Classification (NCBI taxonomy): domain Eukaryota; kingdom Metazoa; phylum Chordata; class Amphibia; order Anura; family Pelobatidae; genus Pelobates; species Pelobates fuscus. The sequence goes on from NC_086317.1 coordinate 415,531,422, forward strand.
GGTCACGTGTCCCGCCTGTAGCTAAGAGCGCGCCGCGAGTCTCGGGCGCGCTCTTAAAGAGACAGTGGGAGCCTAAATTGCAAAAAGGCTCCCATTGGCTCCTGTCATGCCAATCACCCCATACACTTACCTGTTGGGGGTGTGGAAGTGACAGGAGCCAATCACATTAGTTTGAAGGCTACTTATACTCACCCTTTTCCCTTAGTTCCTTGCCCTATCGTGGTTTCTGCTACCGTTCCCTTTAGTGCTTGTTGTGTTCAGTTGTGTTTCTCCGTATTTGACCTTGGCTTTGTATTCTGACTTCGTTTTCGCTTTATCCTTGTCTGTACTGTTTGCCGGCTTGCTGATTCCTGTGTACCAGACCCCAGCTAGTTTTCGTTTACGCTGTCTCTTTGTGCCCTTGACCTCGGATCGTTCCTGACTCTGTACTTCTCCTATTACGTCGAGTCCGGCCACTCTAAGGTCCGGTAGACGTATCTCTCCTCTGTGCTGTCTTCTGTTTGGCTGGATCCTGCGTGTAGGGGTATATACTCGTTACAGATATTTTCTTAATTCCAAATGCATCACTTAATCAGAGTTTGCTTACACCTCCAGTTGCCATAAACTAGACTTTGCAACTCTCTAAAGATACGAATCCCTCAGCATTCCTCTTCCTGTACTTGTTCTCCTTGATTTAGAGCCTCATACCTATAAACAGCCATTATCTGTGCAGCAGCCTTTCTCTCTGCTATATTCTCTATAATGCTCTGCACAGACCTAACTACCAAAGGAATCAGGCATGGCAGGAGAAGGCATAGCACCAAGATTAGCATGACTCCGCCTACCAATGCCTTGAGTCCTCCAAGCTGCTCATACCAGTTACCAAACCAACTACTCGGATTATACCCTTTCCATACTTGAGTAGGCACATGTGCAGGGATGTATTTACCACAAGGCAAACAAGGCATTTGCCTAGGGCGGCACTTTCAGGGGGGGCGCCAAAAATGCTACCCCAAGCTCCCAGACAAATGCCTTGTTTGCCTCGTGTTCTGGGGCTGTCCACCTTACTGTGAGTGAGTGAGTGTAGCTGTCAGTGTGTGTCTGTGAGTGAGAATGGGTGTGCCTGTGAGTCTGTGTCAGTGGGTGTATGTCATTTTATGTGTATCTGAGAGTGTGTGCCTGTCAGTGAGTGGGTGTGTCAGTGTGTGTCTGTCAGTGAAAGTGTGTGTTGGTTAAACAGTGTGTGCCAATGACTGTATGTGTGTGCCAATGACTGTGTATCTGTCAGTGAGTGTATATCAGTGCATGTATCAATAAGGGCATGTGTCTGTCAGTCAAAAAAATGGCCTTGACACAAATTGGGGGGGCAAATTTAGATTTTGGGGGTGCCCGAATTTAGTCGTGCCTAGGGCAGCACAAATCCAAAATACACCACTGCACATGTGCTAGTTTAACCATATAGCTAGTAAGCTCAGCTATTGCTTGCCCTTCGTCATCTATTTGAAGACAACAATTGCTTAAATTAAACTTCCCACATACACCTCCTTCTACTGCCAGTAGGTAATCCAAAGCTAATCTATTTTGGTAAACGGCTGTCCTCATCCTAGTATTATGTTTTGCTAGGAGATTGAGCGCTTGCGATATTTCATTGGTAATTATCTCAACCACTGCCTGTAACCTTATAATACGGTTGAGCATGTATATTGGGGTTCTATATCCAAAAGTACCATCCCCCGCCCACGTAGCTGGCCCATAATAATCTATAATACGCTGGGGAGGCCACTCATTATCTTCCCAGGTACCTATCTCTAGGGGTCCCCTTTTCTTCCTATGATTCACATCATATACTTTGACTCCCAAAGTCTCTCCTGTTTCAATTGTCAACAAGAAGAAGGATGGTTTGAGCATACCTAATACACATGCCCCTTCCCAGTCCTGTAGTAACTCCGAATAGGCCTTCTTACCACAGATCCTGTACAAATTTGCTGGGGCTTTCCAACTAGATGTAGCAGATAAGTCAAACCATACGTCCTTTAAATCGGTATAAATTGCAAACGGATTAGGTGGTTCTGAGACATTTGAAGCTGACCACCAAGTTGTATCTTTTGTATCATCATCATAAGCTTTTTGCCCTAGACAAGTCAATTCTCCTACAGATGTATTAAACATTATTCCTTTCCTTGCTATGCGAACATAACCTATAATGGAGGTCTTTAATCGCCACTCAGATTTACCTCTAACACTCATTTGATAATCAGTTTGAGAATCTATTAACTGTTCAATTGTCTCAGAACCGGAATACATTACCTCCTTTGCTTCCCATGGCCATTGGTCTCCCATATTAGTACCTCCACACACATAGTAGTTGGTTACATTAAGACTACCAGCAATACTCTCGGCTAAATCAATAAATACGTTTTACGCATTATGGGGAATCTTATTTTCCACACTCATCTCCTCATAGAAGGAATGGAAAACCTGATGAGTCTGGGGTGTCACAGTATGGGTCTCTATCCCTATAAATAATATTGTCCCAGGATCCAAACCTGTTCCATGTATCTGGAACCCAAATAAATTCCCTGTGTTACACTCCATAGACTTACAATAGGGTTTGGTAGACAACTTAGTAACAATCATATCCTTATCTACTGTCTGTCCCCAGGTTGCCCACCCTACACAGGACCAATATGGACAATAATTGTAATCTTTATTTGGGCATTTTGGATCTATGTATTTGTTCTTACTACTGGGGCAAATATACTTATCGTTACACCCATAAGTTCTTTCCCATTTAAGATCCCCACATACATTCCACGGTTTTCTACCACCTGATATCGCCTTACATGCATCAAATAGCAGAACACCTGAAGAATGTATGGTTTCTAGTATGGTCTTATTTATCAGGGTCCCCTGTGAGTCTCCATTCTGAATAGTTAACCAAATTGTACGGGGTTGATACTCTGGGCTAAAACACTTAGGTTCTCCTGCTCCTAAATGGCATACACTATACTCTATTCCCAAGTATCTACACTTAGATACATGTCCTTTACACTCATATTGTGAATGCCAAATAAGGGTCTGAGAAATATGATTACCTGTTTTTGTAGTCTTAATGCAAACCTCACAGCCTGGTGTGTCGGTACCTCCACCTTCCTGAATAATTAAAAACACAAATATACACATTATCAAACACATCACTCCTGACATCTTTATCCTAATTCTTCGACCGTGCGATGGCACCTCAGCTTCCAGGATGTGAGGGCTGCAGGGAATGGAGTCCTTCCTGATCTTCACTTTTCTTCACAGAGATCCCTTCAGGACACTCTGACTATGTAACATAGGTAGGTGGTCAGGCTTTATTATGGCCGTCAAAACACCTACTTGCTGATCTCTTTGATTACTCTAGAAGTCCCAATAGTTCCTTGTCACTCCGACTGAGTTGTACGCTTCAACCGGATCTTGCAGGGATTCTCAGGATCTGGTGTAACTTGCCAAGAATCTACTGCTGCTGGTTTAACCCTGGAGTGATGAATCCACGGAGTCACTTCGGCCACCTTTATAGGGGTAGAGAAAAGAACAACATAAGGACCTCTCCACTTTGGCCCCAACTGTACACTGTTCCACTCCTTTATCCAAACTTGATCTCCTGGATGATAAGAATGGACAGGTGGATAAATATTCACAGGTAACCTATCTTGTACCCATTTCTGTACCTCCTCCATTGTTTTACTCAACTCTACAACCTGCTGCCGGGTAATTCCTTCTCCCAACTGACTTAAATCCCCCCTTAAGGTACCAAGTACGGGAGGTGGACGCCCATACATAATTTCAAAAGGTGAGAGACCCATCCTTCTGGTAGGTGTACTACGAATGCGCAACAGAGCTATTGGCAAAAGAACATTCCATTTAAGTTGAGTTTCTTGACACATCTTTGCCAATTGGTTCTTAATAGTTCTGTTCATTCTTTCCACTTTCCCAGAACTCTGAGGCCTATATGCCATATGAAGTTTCCACTTAATACCGAGCATATGAGTCAGTTGTTGTAGGCACTGGTGAACAAAGGCTGGACCATTATCCGATCCTATAAAACATGGTAGTCCATATCGGGGTATTATTTCCCGCAACAAAAATCGCACAACTTCTCCTGCTTTCTCTGTACGAGTAGGACATGCTTCTACCCATCCTGAGTAGGTACACACAACTACCAGTAGGTAACGATATCCACCGGATTTAGGCATTACCGTATAGTCTATTTGAAGATCGGACATAGGGAGTCCTCCCATATACTGGACTCCCGGTGGTTTCACTGGACCTTGCCTTGCGTTGTTCTTGGCACACAACACACATCTTCGTACAATAGCTTGAGTCAAATTGGACAATCTTGGTATGTAGAAATGCTTCCTAAGAGATTCTTCCATACTATCTCTCCCGGAACGTGTCCCATTGTGATAATTCTGGACAATTTCTACGGCTAGCGATGCTGGAATAACTATCCTTCCATCTTCTAACTGATACCACTTATTCTCCAAATATTTTCCAGCTTCAGTCTTTAACCACTCTTCTTCTTGAGCTGTATAAATTGGAGTCCATGGGGACAGAGGGGTCGGTATGAGAGCAGCTATACACTCCACATATTCCTGTAGTCTCGATTCAGCGGCACGCTTAGCTGCATTATCTGCCATCCGATTTCCTTTCACCACATCACCATCACCTTTCAGATGCGCTCGACAATGTATGATACCAACTTCTTTCGGTTCCCACACGGCTTCCAATAGTTGTAATATCTCAGCTGCGTACTTGATTTATTTACCCTCTGAGTTCAGTAGTCCTCTTTCTTTATACAAGGCTCCATGGGCATGAGTGGTTAAAAACGCCTACTTTGAGTCCGTATAGATGTTCACCCTCAATCCTTCAGCCAATTGTAACGCTCGTGTGAGTGCGATTAGTTCTGCCTTCTGTGCTCCTTTTGACAGTGGCCGAGCTTCTATCACCTTGTCTATAGTTGTCACTGCATATCCTGCGTAGCGAATCCCTTCTTTCACGTAACTACTGCCGTCCGTATAGTACTGGACATCGGGGTTCTGGATGGGAAAATCACGTAGGTCCGGTCTGCTTGAGAATACTTCATCCTTCATCCATCACCTCCAAGCAATCATGTTGACTCTCAGTAGGCTGTGGCAAAAGGGTAGCTGGATTCAAGGTATTGACAGTCTCAAGATGCACTCTCGGGTTCTCACATAACATAGCTTGATACTTAGTCATGCGGCTATTGCTGAACCAATGATTGCCTTTATAGTCTAGCAACGTCTGTACTGCATGCGGGACTCGCACATAGAGTTCCTGACCCAGAGTGAGCTTATCAGCTTCAGCTACCAGCAGGGCGGCGGCAGCTATGGCTCTTAGACAAGGTGGAAGACCACTGGCCACTGCATCCAGTTGTTTGGACATATATGCAACAGGTCGTTGCCATGATCCCAAGTACTGTGTCAGTACTCCCACAGCCATCCTTCTTTGCTCGTGTACATATAAGTAGAATGGACGTGTATGATCAGGTAGACCTAATGCTGGGGCGCTCATCAATGCCTTCTTGACATCCTCAAATGCCTTCTGCTGTTCAATAGTCCACAGGAAGGGATCGTGTTCTGTGCCTTTTATAGCTGCATAGAGAGGTTTCGCCAATATCGCATAACTGGGAATCCATATCCTACAGAAGCCTGCTGCTGACATATCTCTCTTGTAACTGCCGCTATCAACAAATCATCTACGTATTGTAATAGTACACATTCTCCTGGGATGGACTTGAAATCTAGTAAGTCCTGACTTAATGCTGAGCCAAATAGGGTAGGTGAATTCTTAAACCCTTGGGGCAATCTTGTCCAAGTCATCTGGCGTTTCGAGAATGCAAAGATACACTGGCTTTCTGTAGCAATTCGAAGGCAAAAGAAGGCATCTTTGAGATCCAAAACAGTGAAATAAGTAGCCCTGCCCGGAATTAAAGCAAGCAGGTTATAGGAATTGGGCACAACTGGATGTATACTTACTACCGCATCATTGACTGCTCTCAAGTCCTGCACAGGGCGATACTCATCTGTCCCGGGCTTTTGAACAGGCAACAATGGGGTGTTCCAGGAGGAAGTACAGAATCTTAGGATACCATACCTTATGAACTTATCCAAATAAGACTGTATGTTCTTCTTTGCCTTTTGTGGAATATGATATTGTCTTAAGCTCACTGGATAAACCCCAAGCTTTAGTTCAATCCGAATAGGTGGGATATTGCGAGCAAATCCTGGTGGGTTACTCTCTGCCCATACTCCTGGTACATTAAACAAGGATTCATCACTCTTAGGGTTTTGGCTGGTCAACACTGTATAAAGTCGCCACTCTTCTTCCTTTGGTACTGATTTTGTCATTATACCTGAGGGTCCATTAAACTTCAAGGACGTCGTTCCGTTAGGCAGAAATGTTATCTGTGCTTGTAATTTCGACAGCAAATCTCGCCCTAGCAGTTGGACTGGACATTCAGGCATGTAAAGGAACTAATGTTTTACTACGTGGCCTCCCAGTGTACAGAGTCGACTTTTAAGAACCGGTCTAGCGGCACTCCTTCCAGTTGCTCCTATTACGGTGATAGTTCTTCCTGAAGGAGGAGCGACTAGGTCAGTCACCACAGAATGTTCACCACCAGTGTCAATCATGAAAGAACTCCTTTTTCCCCCTATTGCTACATCGACCATAGGCTCCGCTCGGCCAAGGGGGATGGAGCCCGGTCGGTATCAATAGTCCTCCATGACAGTGTCAGCCAAACCCACAAAGTCCCTATGTTCTCTCTCTCGGGGTCTCTGCGCTGCTGGATAATACCTATCTCCACTAACGCTACCTCTGTTATTCCCACTATTTCTTCCAGGGCCTCCTCTTCCTCTCGCTCTGCCTCTATAATTATTGCTATACCCTGCCCTTGTTCTATCTCTCTCTCTCTCATGTTGTTCCCTCTGTGGACACTCACTTCTCCAATGACCTTCTTCCCTGCAATACGCGCATTGGTTCCTACTTAAAGGCTCCCTATTCCACTTATTCTCGCCTTTCTCCGTTCCCCTATACACTTCCTTTTCCCTTCTATCTACGCCTGCGATAGCTACTGCTAGCATATCTGCTTTCCTTCTCATCTTTCGCTCTTCTTCCTTTTTCGTCTCTGTCTCCCTATTCATATATACCTTATTCGCTATCTCCATTAATTGAGTAATAGACATTCCTACAAACCCTTCTAACTTTTGTAACTTCCTCTTTATACCTCCATAGGCCTGGCTGACAAAGGCAGAGTTAGCCATCCGGGAATTCTCAGGAGCCTCTGGATTAAAGGGGGTATACAAACGGTATGCCTCCAATAATCGATCATAAAAGGCACTGGGCAACTCATCACATTTCTGCAATACCTCAGCCGTCTTCGACATATTAATCGCCTTTTTCCCTCCGGCTTTCATGCCAGCAATAATAGCGTCCCTGTAAGCTTTTAAATGGGCCATGTCTGCGCCATTGACATTCCAATTCAGATCAGTATTTGGGTAATGGGCTGCGGCCCATGCTGCCGGGTTGGCCTGATTCTGAGTACGGGCCACTTCTTCCAGCGCTTTAATTGCCGCTTGGTTTATCCGTGTTCTTTCCTCGTTATTAAACAATGTCATAAGCAATTGCTGGCAATCAGCCCAAGTAGGATTATGTGTCTGGATAATGGAGGTAATCAAGTCTGTCATGGCTTGAGGTTTATCGGTGTAAGAGGAGTTATGGGTCTTCCAGTTAAATAGATCAGTTGTAGTGAAGGGAACATAAACAAATACGGGATCAGCGTGTTGTAACTGGCCATCACCGTTAATATGTGTCAGGCCAGGTGTCAATCGGAGAGGCATTTGATAATGTCGGGGTTGGAGGGTACCGGTCAGTTGTCGGGTTAGTATGGGGCTTCGTTTAGGAATGTCAGTTAGGGGTTCCGGTCGAGGGGTAGTAAGACGAGGGGAAGGGGACACTTTCTCTTTACTGAAGGGAAGTTCAGTAAGTAGAATGTTCCGGGCCGGGCTGGGAGGTGCCTGACCAGGAACTAGAAATGACGTCAAATCTGGATAGGTGGGGTTAATTGAGGTAGGTACCAGAAGGGGAGGGTTTAAACCAAGAGGGCTAGGCTCTGAGCTAGAGCAGGGGGTGGGTGGGGACAACGGAGCAAGGGGAGTAGCGTTACCAACAGCACCTCCTCTTCCTCTTCCTGTAGAGGAGGAGTAAGGGGGCGGCATAGGGATCTCAGACTCAGGGGGCGTGTCCAAAATGGGCGTAATCACGGCCTTAGTGGACAACCGAGTTCTGGCCACCATGAGGCGACATTGCTCCTCGTGGCATACCCGGATCCATTTTGGCAAGTCATTTACGGCCTGCTTCCAACAGTCAATATACGGAAACTGGCCGTAAAGTTCAGGCCTACCTGATACAGCCACGTGTACGCGCTGCACCAGATTAGGATCCAAACTGCCACGTGGTGGCCATGCAGCCACCAAAGTAGGCCATTCCCTACTACATAAAGTAGTCAGGCGTGTTGGAGACATCTTTACTCCATAATCATACACATTATATCCCTTTTTAAAGTTTTTTAACATACATCCTAAGGGATCCATAATCGTTGAATCCGACGCACCCATACTTAACAATGAATCGTCGTCTCCAACAGAAAGCAAACAAACACACTTCCAACGGTCACACCCGTTCCCTTGGCAACAGCACCACGTGGTACAGTTACTAGGCCAAACGCACACAACAAAACATACAGGGAATTCCCGTACACACACAGCTGTTACACCAGTCACTAAATAACTATTACTATACCCTTTGGCGAAACTATACAATTACCCACGTTATAATTCTCAGTATCTGAATTACCCGTCTATAACACACCCCAGTAACATCGTCTTTACAAACAGTAGTTATAGTACGGTTAGCATTGGTTAGAATACAATATTAAGGTCACAGTTCAATTAGTAGTGGTTATGGTGTTAAACATACAACATAAATGACAATTATTAGTAGTTATTTACAGTATCAGTAGTTATCTCACGCTATCTAGCAAGATATACACTCTACTACAATAATCTTTAACACATTTACAATTTCCCAACTAATCTATTGGCCAGTACCTAGATGGACTACCTAAAACTATTTACATCCGTTTTGGTTAGCCAGCTCTGCCCAAACACCACATATAGCGAATTAGAGGGCGGAATTTACAACAAAACCCTTTTAGTCTATGTACTCTATCAAAAGTCTAGTGGGTTCCGGGGCGTGGCTTGGCGGCGCATGAGAGCAGTCGCCTGAACACGGAGCTCTCCCGCCGACGGGTGCAACAGCGAGAAAATACAGCGTGTTTATACCGGCAACCGAGCACAAAAAGAAGGTACACCTTCACTACATCATGTCCACCAAAATTACCAAAAAATTCCGGCAGAAAACGCTTCAATTGCAAGCAGCAACATCGCCGAAGAACGGAGCAGAGGAACAAAATGGCGCCGGCCGGCACCAGACACCAACCGCGTGTACAGCAAGGGGTGAGTCTGATCACGCCACAGACAACATGCACACCCCGGTCACCAATGCCTCCATACATGACATGCTCTCAGGCTTCCAATGCTCCATTAAAACAGACTTACAACAAGTTGCAGCAGAAATCAGGGCAGACATACATGCACTGGGCGAAAGGACAGCTCGCCTGGAGGAACAGGCAGACAACATAATTGACGCACATAATGGTCTCTCTGAAGCCCACACGGCACTCTGTGACAAAGTTCAACGCCTAGAGGCTAAAATTGCAGACCACGAAGATAGGGACCGTCGTAACAATATTCGGATTCGGGGAATACCAGAATCTGTCAACTCTCAGGACCTGTCCCAATATGTGCAAGATCTCTTTAAGGCTTATGTCCCTACTCTAACTGACAGTGACCTGATCTTGGACAGAACACACCGTCTCCCCAAGCCGAAACACCTACCAACAACAGTACCGAGAGATGTTATTACGCGCATCCACTATTTTACCACAAAAGAGCGCATAATGCAAGCATCCAGACGCCAGACACAACCTCCGGAGCAATTCTCTCAAATTAAACTGTTCATTGATCTATCCTCTGCTACCATGATCAAAAGGCGCTCCTTTGCGCACATTATAGCGGCCCTAAGGGCAGCAGAGGTGCAATACAAATGGGGCTTCCCGACTAAACTATTGGTCAAGCGCAATGGCATTGAAAACCAGATCCTCGACCCAGACTCGGGCACAAAACAGCTGCACGACTGGAACATCCCTATCCCCGAGGTCCACCTCCGATCCACAGACATCGGCTCTACAAACAAACTCCACAACGAGTGGCAGAAAAGGCCACGCTCCACGAGCTCACACAGATACCACAAGAGGACTCAAGACACCTAAATGCCATGGACTGATCTACATATATAATGGACAGGTCGTATACATAAACTGTACTCATACGTATCCTTTCCTTCTTATATCATGCCGGACTTTTAGATTACTCGCACCTGTCGAGAGTCAACCTACGACACTTAACAACCGTTTTTACCTTTGTTGTTGTTAAACCTGATATCTAGTTTTCTCTAACCACCCCCAAGTGGCTGCAACTCAGAGCCACTAGAGAACCCGTTATAATTGACACTGCACTACCAGGGTGCAGTGAACGGAAAAATGTACATAGTTGACCTAAGGTCCAAATGTTTTATTGATTTCTTTTCCCCTTTGCATATTATTTCTTTCATATACAGACCCACGGATAATAAATCCCATCCCGCTACTACCAGCTGGCCTCATAATTTGGGGTTTAAACGTCTAAAAAAGTCGCACCAGCTACCAATTCTAGCCACGACCAAACCCGCCACATAGATGGCACTCAAAATTTGCTCCCTAAATGCCAAAGGGTTGAATTCCCCTCATAAACGCCGCTTAGCCTTACGTGAAGCCAAGTCACTGGGTGCCCATGTAATGCTGTACCAGGAAACCCATTTTCTATGGAGTAAAAGACCAAAATTTAATTCCCCGCAGTACCCCATAGACTTCCACTCCTGCTACTCTGCGAAAAAGAGAGGAGTATCTATACTAATCAGTAAAGAGGTGGCCTTCTCCTTAATACGCAAAATAGGGGATAAACAGGGTCGCTACCTTATCCTACAATGCTCCTTGAATAATAATGTGTACACTATTATTAATGTATATGGTCCTAATGTCAATCAAGGTGATTTTGTTGATGTTTTGATGGGATTGATGTCTGCTCATTCACTAGGGGAAGTGATCATAGGGGGTGACACGAACTTTTTGTTAGATAGCGAATTAGACTCCTCGGGAGGCACGAACCTAACCGCACAAACACGAAAGAACAGGGCCAAACTGACCGCGATCATCCGCAACAAACTGAATGCACACAATCTCGTAGACCCGTGGCGAATTAACCATCCCATGGAAAGAGACTATACGTGCCACACCGCAGCCCATAATAGCTACTCCAGAATTGACAGATTCCTTTTACATTCCTCTTCCCTTATGAAAGTAGAACATACCGATATAGGATTAGTCACTTGGTCTGATCACGCCCCAATTTCGTTACATTTCAGAGAACAATTCCCAACCACGGGAAAAGCTAGCTGGAGACTAAATGAGCGACTACTAACTGATCCTGAAGTTGTCAAACAAATAGATCAGGACTTGAAGTTTTACTTCCAAGAGAACAAAACTCCAGACTCTCCTCTCACCCAAATCTGGTTGGCACACAAAGCCTTCATAAGAGGCTGTTTAATAAAGCATGCTAGCTTTGCAAAAAAAAAGAGGCTGGCAGCATACACGGCCATACTTACCGAACTAACCACCCTAACACACTCCAACAAACACTCTCCCGCAACCACCCACGCTAAACTATTATCATTACAATCACAATTACGAGATCTGGAACTAGCAAAAACGACCTTTCTCACGCGCAGGCACAAACATGGCTTTTTTGCAGCAGGCAATAAAGCTGGGGCCAAGCTGGCCGCCCAATTAAAACAAAGGGCTGCTAACTCTAAGATCGCATCCATAAAAAACACCAAAGGTACCACCATTCTAAACCCACAGGGAATAGTGGACGAATTTGCACATTATTATGAAAAACTTTACAACCTAAAAGATGACCAACAGACCATCCACCCCACCAAGACAGACATTGACTCCTTCTTCTCAGACGTAAACCTCCCAACACTGTCTATCACAGACGCAGAACAGCTTGCTAAGCCCTTCACATTAGAAGAGATCACTTCGGTGGTCTCCACACTCCCGCCACATAAGTCCCCGGGCCCGGATGGCCTATCTAATATATATTATCGTACTTTCCTACCCACGTTAATTCAACCTCTCCAGGCGGTGTTCAATCACTGCAGAGAAGAGGGGACATTGCCTGCAGAGGTGACGATGGCACATATATCCACGCTTCCTAAACCAGGCAAAAGCAAAGACCAATGTAAAAACTTCAGGCCTATTTCACTGCTTAATAGTGACGCCAAAATATACGCTAAACTGTTTAGCGAACGACTGGCACCGCTCCTACAAAAATTAGTGCACAATGACCAATCGGGATTCGTAAGGGGTAGACAAGGCTCCGACAATTCAAGGAAAGTACTAAATATCATAGCGGGAATGGAAAAGGGACAACTCGGAGGTCTTTTTCTGGCGTTAGGCGCCGAAAAGGCCTTCGATAGGCTAAACTGGCAATACATGACGGAGGTACTACGCTTATATAAGTTCCCAGAGGGGGTCATCAAAGGGATAATGGCACTATACGCGAAACCCAGCGCTAGGGTCTCTCATGGAGGCTTCCTATCGCGAATATTCCACATAACAAATGGGACACGACAAGGTTGCCCATTGTCCCCTCTACTGTACATACTTTCCCTAGAACCATTAGCTTGGAAGATAAGACAACACCACTCCATATCCGGCATCAAACTACGCGACAAGGAATGCTGTCTAGCGATGTTCGCAGATGACATCTTTGTTACTATCTCACACCCTGAACAATCACTTCCCCAACTGCTAGCACTACTGAATGACTTCGGTACAGTCTCCTATTACCGCCTAAACAAAGACAAAACACAAGCCTTACCAATTAACCTACCAAATCTGGTCGTCACTGCGCTTAAAAGGTCATTTGACCTAGACTGGAGGTCGTCCTCCATAACGTATCTAGGTGTTAAAATCGCCACCTCTATTAGCAATATCATAAAACTCAACTACAAACCCCTCATACATATGTGTAACACAGAATTGCATAAATGGAAGAACGCAAAACTGTCATGGCTAGGCCGTGTAAATGCCTATAAGATGATGCTCCTACCGAGGTTATTGTATATATTCCGCATGCTCACAATAGATGTCCCGACTGTACTCTTTAAAACACTGCAGGCCACTTGTAGTTCCTTTGTCTGGGGAGGCAAGAGATCCAGATTACCCCTGAGCCTTTTACAACAAACAACAAATAGGGGAGGAGTAGGACTGCCTAATATTGCACTCTATTACAAAGCCTCTATACTTGCTACGAACATCCACCTTCACGCTCAGAGAGGAACAACACAATGGGTAGATATGGAACAAGACCAAATCCGACACACAACTCTCACCAGTTACATGTGGACACCACGCTCCCTAAGAAGCCCTAAAGTAGATCTCTACCCTACTACAAAAGCATCGATCAGAATATGGGATCTATATATGTCCTCTCTGGGCTGGAAGAAGCTCTTCCATCCAGAGGCCCCCCTAACCGCACTTCAGGCGGTGAACCCCACAATCCCCTTAGCTAGATGGACACGGCTAGGCATATCCCAAATTCATACAATATGTAAAGGTCACCAAATCATGGACTTCCCTGACATACAAACAAAATGGGGAATACCAGAAAAGGATATCTTCCCCTACCTACAATTGAAACATACTATCACAGCCCACGTTCAGACTATAACACCCACTCCAATTGCCACTACGATTGCAGCCCGATTGATACCTCACAGGTGTTGGACTGCCCCCACGAAACCCAAAGCCCTCTCACTTTGCTATAAAGCACTGCTAGAACTAGTCCCGCAGAAACCACTGACATGCAAACAGCATTGGGAATCAGAGGTGGGAAGCAAACTATCTGAAGACGAATGGCTCCTAGCCCTTAATGGGATCAAAAAATGGACCAGATGTTACTCACATATTGAAGCGCACCGCAAATTACTTTATAGGTGGTACATGACTCCCGATAGGCTGCATAAAATATATCCAGAAGTCCCAGCCAAATGCTGGAGATGCGGCATAGCCGAAGGGTCTTTACCACACATATGGTGGAAATGTGGGGGGATACAACCGCTCTGGGGAGACGTCCAAAACCTACTAACTGAACTCGCAATTACTAATTTCCCTATGGACATGGCATCATGTCTGCTACTGAGATTCCCTGACAACCTACGCCGGAACCAAACCCAACTAGTGGGCATAATCCTCATGGCCGCCAGACACCTAATAGCCTTTAATTGGAAATCACACAAGTGCCCAAATAAACAACAACTAATAGATAAGGTCCAACAATTCTATATCTATGAAAAAATGTCCACTGAGTCAACTAAATCAACAAAAGAATTTAGAGAGGCATGGGAGGTTTGGAATAGGTGGTACAAGGGCAGGGCGTCCCGAGGGACATAAGAGGTACCGAATGAGGGCTTGGTACGGGGAAGGGTCGTTTATGCCACAACTGGTAACAACATGTGCAACAACGAAAGAATGAAACTCCGTGGACGTCTGAAAATTTGTTTGTGTAAATACATTTGTTGAGTTAATTTTTCATTTTACCAGATATCTTATCGAAGGAAATAACTGTAACCCACAGTGCAAGTTAATGGAATGCTAGAGTGTAACTAAAAACAGACATGAACATTATGTTACGTTGATAACCACTGTATTACCCAAATCGTACATTTTATATACTTGTTTATGTTGTTATGTAACCCAACTATGTACTGGAATCAAAAATTTTGAAAACCTTCAATAAAAACTAAATATTAAAAAAAAAAAAGTCTAGTGGGTTCCAAATTTACACGCCTTCCCGCTTAGCCAAGATAGGTTGAGATCTAGCGAACCGAATTTACACAGGCGCCGCTTAGTCTCCCGGTCCCTCCGACCTAGCAAACGAAATATACACCCTAGAACGCTAGTCTAGACAAGACACCGGTGTCCGGCTTGGGCTATTTACACAGGACCCAGCCTGACTCCAAACCAAAATTAAACGGGCTGACTACAGGGCGTTTAATTACGAGCGGTGCGCCTTCACTCCTTCCCTCCACTGGAGGGGGCCAATTCCATACACATATAACCCCTTATGGGCCTACCGCACAATCGGTATCCAATACCCCTAGTGGGTCCACCGTCTAAAACAGTAGTCGTCTTACCTCCTCGTTCCTGAACCTGAGTTCACACTCGACGGGGACACCCCAGCACTTACTACGTAGAGGCCGATGATCTCCTGGACAACGGAGCAGTGGCGCCGAGACGAAAGGAGGTCCACGCAGAAGTTCAGGGGTGCAGCCATAGGGAGCGTGGGCAAAGATAGACCATCTCACGCCTCTGCTTCTCAGCTACCGTTGAACGATGAGCTTCCCGGCCAATGCACCAAATGATACCGGAGAAACTGACGGAAGCCAAGCACAGAGAGATGGACACAGGTTTCTTCAGGAAGGAAGAGATTCTTTATTCGATTCACCGACCGGGACTCAGAGGGACTAATGTCACCAAAAAACAGCAAAGTCTGAGCCCCGAACATACAGTGTAGGTTCCTTATATAGGCATATAACTCCTCCCATAATCAGCTCCACCCACACGTACTCTTACCCAATCAACCGAACAAAGACTAACTTCCTGTTTGACCACATGGCTTGCCCAGCACAATGGAGGAGGGGAATTCTATATCCTGTATTCCTGCACATGCTCCGTACACTACTGATTGTATCTATGCCACGTGCAACCAACCAACCGATACATCAGTATATGCACGTACACATACCACGTGGCAATCTCGGCCTACTTAATTTATTTTTACCGAGATTCCACCACAATACCGTATATACTCGAGTATAAGTCGAGTTTTTCAGCACATTTTTTTGTGCTGAAAAACCCCAACTCGGCTTATACTCGAGTCAATTGTCTGTATTATGGCAATTTACATTGCCATAATACAGACAGGGGGCTGTGGGGGCTGCAGAGCGGTTACTTACCTCTCCTGCAGCTCCTGTCAGCTCCCTCCTCCTCCGCGCCGGTCCGTTCAGCACCTCTGTCAGCTCCCAGTGTAAGTCTCGCGAGAGCCACGGGGTCATAGTGCGGCTCTCGCGAGACTTACAGTGTGAGCTGACAGAGGTGCTGAACGGACCGGCGCGGAGGAGAAGGGAGCTGACAGGAGCTGCAGGGGAGGTAAGTAAGAGCTCTGCCAGCCCCCTCCTACACAGTGCCCATCCACTGGACCACCAGGGAGTGAGAGCCCCCCTCCCTGCCATGTATCAAGCAGGGAGGGGGGACGAAAAATAAAAAAAATAATAAAATAAAAAATAATAATTAAAAATAATAATTAAATAAAAGAAAAGAAAAAAATAATAAAGAAATTATTAAAATAATTTTAAAAAATTATAATAAAATTGCCCACCCCCCACCAAGGCTCTGCAACACACACACACACTGCACTCATACACACACTGCACTCATACACACACTGCACTCATACACATACGCTGCACTCATACACACACGCTGCATACATACACACACGCTGCACTCATACACACGCTGCATACATACACACACTGCATTCATACACACACACTGCATTCATACACACACACTGCATTCATACACACATGCTGCATTCATACACACACACTGCACTCATACATACACGCTGCACTCATACACACATGCTGCACTCATACACACACGCTGCACTCATACACACACACTGCACTCATACACACACGCTGCACACATACACACACTGCACTCATACACATGCTGCACTCATACACACACTGCATTCATACACACACACTGCATTCATTATATACACACACTGTAAATAAATATTCAATTAATATAATTTTTTAGGATCTAATTTTATTTAGAAATTTACCAATAGCTGCTGCATTTCCCACCCTAATAAGTTTTCCCAGTTTTTTGGGGTAAAATTAGGGGCCTCGGCTTATATTCGGGTCGGCTTATACTCGAGTATATACGGTAGGACAATTACAAGACAACTTACAGGAACGATAGGTTGAAGAGGACCCTACTCAAATGAGCTTACATTCTATAGCCATGAATACATCTGGAAGGAGCACATATGTAATTTTAAAGGAATAGAGATGATTTAAAGGAACTCTATAGTTTTAGGAATACAAACATGTATTCTTGACACTATAGTGCAGGAATCAATGTTTAGGTGTCCATCCCCCCTCTCTATGTAGATGAAAGAGTTAAACGTACCTTTTTTTTCCACGCAGCGCCGTCTCGCTGTGGCTGGCCCCACCAATATGGATGAGATCATATATCTTGATGATCTCAGCCAATCCAATGCTTTCCCACAGGAAAGCATTGGGAGGCTATTGCGCTGCACCAATCAGCATCTCCTCACAGAGATGCCTTCATGCAGAGTGTGGAAACGTTGAACATCGGTGCTGCACACTATGCAGCACTGGACTAGGAAGCACCTCTAGTGACTGCCTCAGTGACTGCCGCTAGAGGTGTTATTAGCCACCAATGTAAATACTGCTTTTGCTCTGAAAAGTGAGTGTTTACAGTGCTAACACTGCAGGGACAGGCTATAGACACCAGAACAACTACATTAAGCTATAGTGGTTTTGGTGACTATATTGTCCCTTTAATATTTCTCATTTCTAATGTGAAGGATCCGATCCAATAGCTATCTACTTCTAATTATATATAAAGCAACAACCTGTTAAAATTACATCAAAAAATAACAGAAAAAATTAAAAAAGACAGACACGTAACCTATTAGGTAAATATTAAATGACTGAACTAGATGTAAGGCCATATAGTAGGCAAAATTAAAATAAAAGTCTAAAGTCTGTTATTAGTGCTTCTGATAACATCTTGTAGTGATTGGCCAAGATAATATATAAGACAACCACTTTACCAGGGATATTCACTAAAGTGACAATGGTTTGGAATTAAAACATATTACAAAGTATAATACACAGCTTAAATAGCTGAATGAAAACACAGCTGACTAAATGTGTACTTCACTTTGAATTCCCAGTTTAGTAAAAATGCTGCTTGTGTCAAGAAGTATCAAGTCCAAGTTTGGGTAAAATCCGCTTATATAGGTGTTCCTGATTGATGAAATTTAGTCCTGGTGTGATTTCGCTTCCTACTTCCGGGTCGCGCACGTCGCCCGGAAGTGACATCATCGTATCTTTCCGTGGCATGCTGGGACATGTAGTCTCCCGCCGTTTGTGTTGTATGCAACACGGAAGTGACGTGGGTATGGCTCCTAATGCCTTATGGGGCATGTAGTTCGTATTATCCTCTTTCTCATAGGTACAATTTCGTCACCCGGAAGTGACGTATCGCAATGCACAGTACCATGGGATTTGTAGTTCGGCAAATTGCCGATATAGAATACAGTGTATACGGAGGGGAAAAATAATAAATAAATAAATAAATAAGCATGATAATATCTCAAAAGTACCTGTGGCATATATTAAAAAGATAACCAATAAACAAAAATAATAAGAATATCAAACATAGGAAATATGGGCATGTATACAGATACATAAAAGGTGGACACAATTATAATAAAAGAGACAGCAGGGGCATATATCAAAAAAGGTGGCCAACATTTATAGAGTAAAAATATGGACAAATAGTATAAGTATATATAAAAAATATATATACAAATATAAATATAAAAGCGGTGGACATAATTTTAAAATACCATGCATAAAGTGAACCATGCATAAGAGTTCTTAAAGTGGTACTCAAGAGGTGGTGTATCTACAATAGAAAAAATAGAATACAAAAATAGAATAAAAAATGCAGAGCTAATATAAATGTTAAAAAAATATAATATAAATACTATAAAAAGTTAAAAAGGTCAAACTCTGCATTTAAACCTTTTGGGTGGAGTGTGTCTAAAAAATAGACCCACTCCATTTCTTTCTTGCCCAATTTATTGATTATATCACCACCTCTCCAGTGTTTAGACAATTTTGAAATACCCATAAATTTTAAGTGGCGTGGATCGTTGCCATGTAGCTCAAAGTGTGAGGATACCAAGTGGGTTTTTAGCCCTTTTTCTATGTTGCGGCAGTGTTCTCCAATTCTGATTTTTTTTTTTTTTTTTTTATAAATCTTTATTAGACAAAACATTTTTTGATTTTTTTTTACATACAACAAATATGCAGGAATTAATACTTAGCAGCATATATGCACATCTATCCATTTAACATGCATAACACGGATTCACAAATAGTAGTCTCGTATTCACTTATATTCCAGCATATCAATACTAACATACATAGTAAAACAAACAAAAAAGCAGAAAAAAAAAAAAAAAAAAAAAAAGAAATCCACCAAC
Source organism: Pelobates fuscus (assembly GCF_036172605.1). NCBI lineage: Eukaryota > Metazoa > Chordata > Amphibia > Anura > Pelobatidae > Pelobates > Pelobates fuscus. Next base: position 415,551,071 of record NC_086317.1, read on the forward strand.
TCAGAGCACATAATCAAAATATGTCCTCTTCCACCTGTACTGGGGTTATTGACTTCTGTTATCAGTTTTAGAGATCTTTCTCTATTTATATAGATGTCGATATGTCTCTTATGCCTTAAATTGAGAGATAACCATCTATGAGGTAGTTATCCAAATAGTGAGCTGTATTTATCTAACCATTCACTATACCAATTGTTTTTCCTAGAAGTGGCAGTCGCATTTTTGATCATCTCATATTCCATTGATATTTGATACCTTACTTGTTCTATCAGTGATCGTTTATTAAACGGCTTGGATATTTTCCAATTTCTCGCAATAATAATTTTAACAGCGACTAAACAATGGATAGCCAGACATATCTCTTTTTGAGAATCAAAAGGCAAATTCAAATGTAAAAGAGCCGAAGCGGCATTCTCCGGAATTCTATCTACGGTTATAGATGTAAAAATATTGAAGGCCCAGGACCAAAGAGCTTTAACAACTGGACATGACCACCAGATATGTATGTAGGTGCCTAAATGGCTTCCACATCTCCAACAGGTTGGCTCGGCAGAATGAAACATTTTGGCTAATCTAACAGGTGTATAATACCATCTGTAGAGAACTTTGAAGTGGCATTCTGACAGATTTAAACAGTGGATATATTTATTTACCCGAGTTAAAGAGGAGTTCCAGTCATCTATCGAAATTTGCACTTTCAAGTCTAGTTCCCACGTCTTGATCACTCTATAGGGAGACTCCTTAAGGGATTCCAACATTGCTGAGGCAGCAGACATGCTCTTTTTAATAGATTGCATCTTAAACATAACTTCCAAATTTTTAGCAAAAATGGACGTCGATTTGAGCACGTTTTTGTGTATAAAGTTTTTTATCCGCAAATATGGGAAAATTTCTCTAGATGGAATATGAAAAGTATCGCTTAGGGACTGAAATGACAAAATATTATCGCCTTGCATAATTTGTAATATCTTAATTTTATCTGCATTAGCCCAGTTCTTTAGAGAAAAATCTTTTATAAGGCTTTGCAGTATATCTAGTGTACATGTCTTGGGTATCTTATTCATTAGGCCTAATTTTTTCTTAATTGTTATCCACTCTTCCAAAATTTGAAGTAATATCGTAGAGTTCTTAAACGTATTGATTAAAGAATTATTTGTGACTGTCCACATCGAAAATTGCAATGTGTCAGATTGCACCATTTCAGACTCTAAAATATACCATGGTTCGAGGACCTGCACTGGGTCCTGAAGGAGATAAATATGTCTAATAACATTTGCATAATAACTGTAGGTAATACTAGGGTAATTTAATCCACCATTGGACAGTTTTTTAGTTAAGATCTTTTGAGCAATTCTGGGTTTTTTGTTATTCCAAATGAAATTGTTAAAGCTGGATTGGATCATAGCCAACCAAGGCCCCGGTACTTTGAGTGGCATCATAGAGAACATAAATAGCCATTTAGGCAAAATATATGAATTAATAATATTAATTTTACCTTGCCAGGAAGTTTCTAAATTTTTCCATCTTTTAAGTTTGAAATTCATATTTCTCATGAAAAACATTATATTCCTCTCCATTATGTCTGTCACATTGGCGGTTATGAATAGTCCCAGATAGTTTAATTCTACATCAGTCCATATAAATTTATAAGAATGGGTTAAGGTATTTACCAAATCACTGTCGAAATTCAAAAACATTGCTGTGGTTTTAGTTACATTTAATTTAAAGTTCGACAAATTGGAGTACCTTTTGATTTCCATCATTAGCGTTTTTAAAGAGGACTCTGGAGATGTAAGAGTGAGTAACGCATCATCCGCGTATAATGATATCTTGATATCCATCAAGTTCGTTTGGACACCTTGGATTAGGGGATTATTCCTAATATTAATTGCCAAAGGCTCAATAGACAATATATACAGCAGGGGGGAAAGAGGACAACCTTGTCGTGTACCGTTTTTGAGTGCAAACCACCCTGCTGTAATATTTGGACCCACCGTTCTAGCAGTGGGGGAGGAATATAGGGCCATAATGGCGTTATGTATCCAGCCAGTGAACCCAAAAGCTATAAGGAGTTCACTGAGGTAGCCCCACCCGACCCTGTCGAAAGCTTTTTCAGCATCTAATGACAGGGCCAGGAAGGGCTTCCTATTTCTATTAGCCCAGTCCAAAGTATCGATTATTCTCCTAATATTGTTGGATACTTGCCTACCCGGCACAAACCCTATCTGATCTGGATGGATCAGCGTCGCAACAATAGACTTGATTCTGTCCGCGATAATGGCCGCATAGATCTTCATATCCACATTAATCAAGGCTATAGGTCTATAGTTACTAGGATTGTGACTGGGTTTATCAGGTTTCAGTATCGGAATAATATTGGCCTGTAGTAATTCAGTTGGAAAAGATTTATTTAAAGCTATTTGATTAAACATATCTGTTAAAGGATTAATTAATAGGGACTGCATTTGTTTATAATATTTATTCGTGAAGCCGTCGGGGCCCGGAGTTTTGTTAGTAGGAAGTCTATTTATTTGAAATTTGACTTCATCAGCCGAGATAATCCTATTTAAAATTAGTAGATCCTGCGGTGTAACTTTTGGGATCTGGGTATCGGCAAGATAGTTTTGAATATCTTTTTGGTTGGGCGACAATTTAAGATTATACAGATCTTCATAGAATTGATTGAATCTGTCCCTTATTGCAGCAGGTGTCGAATAGATCTTTTGGCCATCAATCAGTTGTTCCACCCTGTTTTTTGCATACTGATTTCGTAGTCTTTTAGATAAGTTCTTATTGGCTCTATTACCAGTATAGTAATTTTTTAGTCTTAGTTTATGGATATTTAATTGAATTTTTTGTTCCACTTTAAGATTAATTTGTTTTTGTAACACATTTAACTTAGTTTTTGTTTCTGCAGATGGATTTTGTTTGTTTAATTTAGATAAATTATAAAACTCAATATATAAATCAGTTAGGGTCTTCCCATTTTTGGACCTCATTATATGTGCTAATTTAATTAGGTAGCCACGCATAACTGATTTGTGGGTGCACCAATTGTTTGCAGGCGAAGTATCGGATGAGTTGTTTTCTAACCAAAAAAATTTTAATAATTGGGTTATTTCTTCCTTATTCTTCGGGTCATTTATGAGAGCGTCATTCAATCTCCAAGTATTATACACCCTTGGGGATTTATTACCAAAGTCTAGTAAAATAAGGCTATGGTCGGACCATAGACTCTCTTTGATTTCACTTGAGTTGCATAAGGGTATCGCTTTGGCCTCTAATAAACAAAAATCAATACGAGCGTATGAACCATGCACGCACGATTGATGGGAATAGTCTTTATCCGTTGGATGTAATAATCTCCATATGTCGTGAAGATTATATTGTTTACAAATATTATTTAGTTTCTTAGATTGTTTGACAGTTCTTTTATCATTTGTAGTAGCAGAGATATAAGTTTTATCCATTATGGGGTCTCCCACACAATTAAAATCTCCCGCTATTATTAAATACCCCTTAGATACTTTGTCCACTCTATCCATTATTGATGCAAATTTTGTCATAGGGTCGACATTCGGTAAATAAACGTTTACTAAGGTATAGATCTTTTTATCCATTACGCATACAATAATTATATATCTGGCTTCTAGGTCTAATTCAATATATTCAATTACCAATTCAATATTACTATTGAAGACGACTGCAACTCCTCTTTTTTTCTTGTCTTTTAAAGAAGCGTGTACAATATTGGTAAATTTAACCCCGCCCCATCTTTGTTTAGGATCTTGCAACCAGTGAGTTTCCTGTAAGAATGCCACTTGAATGTTATGTTCACTAAGGGTATCATATAATCTACTCCTTTTTTTGTTCGTGTTTAAACCTTGAACATTTAAAGATAAAAATTTTAACATCTGTGTCTATCAGAAAATTAGACAGGTGTATTTATATTCAAACCCCCAGTCACCCCAAATAGGAGTACTATTATCATTTTTTGCCATTCCTTTGTCAATGAATTCATAAGCTCTGAGCGTGGAATAACACAAACAAACATAAAAGGAAAAAAAAACAACCAAAAAACAAACTACAAAAAACTCTATCACATTAAAATTGGATCGAAAAAGATCCAACATGGTCATCCAGCATACAGCTAGATTTAGAGAGAAGGTGGTTCTTTCTACTCTATTTTAACCGTAGATTTCCGATAGTATTAGAAATCAACGTCAACAATGTAGTATCACTACACCAAGAGGGGCGAGCCTACCACCGGGCCCAGGAAAAACGCCTTGGAGGAAACCACTTTACCGCATCGAAGGGGAGATAAAAAAATAAATAAAAAAAAATAAAAAAAAATGGATAAATAAGATATATAATTATACATTTTCTATACATTCTTTGCTGCCTACATTTATTACTTACTTAAGGTATTCCTTTATGGACCATTCATATAGAGTATATATTAAACATTGTTCGGAACACCTATATATTGACGTTTTACATCCATACAATAATTATCCCCAAAAAAAAAAAAAAAAAGTCCCTTTAAGGACATAAATCATCATATATATATCATTTAAACCAAATCAACTTCTCACGTTAATATATTAATGAGACTCTTGTATAGCATCTATTTTGTTGGTAATAAACAGAAAATGTCAATTAGCCTCACACGACTGTCAAATCATATCATCTATTTGAAGTATATATACACTGTGTTTTTTCTTTGTGTTATATCATTCTTTCAGTGTGTGTCTAAGTATACCCCTTCTTATTGGTCTACAGAAAATTGACCTACATAGTGCAAGTATATGTGGTAACAACTTATGTAATATAAAACCACACTAGCAACAATTTCCAATCCTATCCCAATTACAGAAGATTATATCCCCGTGTGGATTTATATTTATCAATGTACCTCACTGAGGTCTTTTCTTATTTCTCACTACTGTGTCTCTGTGTTGTATTAAGTTGTATCCTTATTCCGTGTATCTTTGTATCCGTGTATATCAATATATTTGTGTTAGGGGGGCGTGGTTTGGGTGCCGACCAAGATGGACGCGTGAGAGAAGAGCTCCGCTCCACTATCCCTCATAACAGCTTTTACAAAGCGCTTACTAAGGCTAAATGGGTCGCACGAAGCGGCCAGACAACCCCCAGACTCCTAGGAAACAAACTCAAAGACCCCTGGACAGTTTTCTGCACCCGCATTCTACCGCGAGCGGGGAGCCGAGCAGCCCCAAAATGGCGTCGCCGCCCGCGGCGGATCCTGGCACTGCTCCCTTCGAGAGGATCGAGGAGAAGCTGCAGAGCCTAACAGCAGCAATGGTCACTAAAACCGACCTGCAAACCCTTACCACATCCATCCAAGAGGCGGTCCGAGCAGAACTGGCGGGGCTCCGCGCAGAAGTGACCGCGCATACAGGCCGCATTACCGCTATGGAGGAGTCTGCTGCGGCCTTCACTACACGCCTCCAAACTACGGACACGGCGGTGGCACGCCAGGGAGGGATGCTCCTGTCCATGAGGAGACACCTGGAGGATGTAGACAACAGGGGCAGAAGGCGTAATATCCGAGTCCGTGGCGTGCCTGAATCGGAGAGCTCTGAGAACGTGGTGGAAGTACTAACGGAGCTATTCAACTCCATACTCCAGACACCCACACCGCAAGTGATCGAATTCGAACGAGCTCATAGAACACTGCGACCACGTACAGTGGAAGACGGCCCGAGAGACATCCTTTGCTGCCTACATTCCTTCCCGACGAAAGATGCCATCATGCAAAAGGCACGGGACCGACAGTCATGGCCCTATAGGGGGACGCAAGTGTCGCTATTTAATGATTTGTCCCCATTCACCCTGGAGGCACGCCGAGCACTCCGCCCGGTCACAAATGCCCTCAGAGACCGCCACATAACATATAAATGGGGATTCCCCTTCGCCCTCATGGCACGACAAGGTAACCACTGGGTGTCCCTCAGGGGACCAGATGACGTGCCGGGATTCCTGGAAGAGCTCGGCCTTCCCCTGCTGCCAATACCGAATTGGATATTGGGCCCACCAAACCTCCCTCCGAGACCTCAAAGAGGGAGCAGGCGTAGAGAAGCAAGATCCCCACCAAGTGAGTTTGCCAGACGGCGCAGAAACCCTACTTCCCCTGAAGAATAAGTACTCTACCCGATGATGGCTACCCTGGACCATCCTGGATATCCTCGTTTGCCCCGGCCTACTCCTCGATCATTGTCACCTCAACACCGTTGCAGTTCCAGCTCGCCCTGAAGGTACTTCGTTGCCCTGCCTTGAGCTGATTGTTGCCTGAGCTCCATACCCTGACAAAAGAGACGGAACACCCACGGCTGACATCTACAGGTACATTGGGGTTATCTTTTTCTAAGCGGGGCCCCCTCTGGGACTGTGGACTCATGGCACTATGTCTGATCCGGTGCCGCTCCCCCCCGGCGTTACCCCCCCCGCCACCTGACTCAGGTACTACCAGGGCTCTGGAATTATCTTTGGGGTGGGGGATATCGGGTTGGGGACCTTGGGGCTTTGGGGCCAGTCTCCGAGTAGCATGCCGTTACGAGACTTTGGACTCCAGCTCAGAATGCGTTGCAACAGAACACGTGAATATGCAATCTAACAGTTAATTGTATAGACCGTATATTGATTGACATGTATGAGCGCTATGTTTTCCATTTACATGCTACCCGATTCTGTCACCGTTACATTGCTGTTGGGTATTAGGAACGGGGTTTCCAGAATTCCGCCCTTGCCGTACATTCCACACGCTGCACTGAACGGTAGCTAGTTGTAACTGAGCTTTAACGGTACACGGCAAGACATACACACCTCAGACCTCTATGAGCCTCCCCGGAGACTGATATCCACTCATACCTACAGGGAAACCCCATGTACACTCTGCCCACTCCTTGACCTCGATGTATACGACTACTCACGGGCACTCTCACAGTCGGGTGGGTGGGGGAGATGATGACCCTGATCCCGAGGTCTACACGTACCCACACTCTCAGGGGGGGAAGACGGCCTCATACCTAGGGAGCGAGGGCCATATGTACACTGCGAGGCTGACATGGATCAGAGGGGCACAGGGACACGGGGAGAAGTGACGCGGGAATTCAGTGGGTAACGCATGGTATATGGGGATCTGATCCAAGCCACAGGGGTAGTCTTTTCATCGATATTATCCCATGTTTGATACTTAATGTTTCCTGTCCTGTATTTCATATTTTATGTACAGAGTTGACATGTCTGGTTATGAAACAAAATTGTGTTGATGAAAGTTAATATAATATTGCATATAATGTATGTACACGTTTGATACATGTGACCATTCGCACGTGCCGCATAAGTAAGCCCAACCTTCAAAATAGATAGGAGGGAGGAGACGGGTGATCTAAAATTCCATACATCTCTAACACCCTCTGTCATCTCCTCTGACACTATTCCTGGTGCGGACCCTTTATCACGCTACCCACACCTATACTAGTGCTCAGGCTTCACAGCCAGGCCGTCGGCTCCCCCGGCCGCTGGGCAGGCCCCCGGTCCGGTGCTTATCGGCGCTGGTTGCAGCACTTGTCCCTCCCCCCCCCCCCCCCCCACCTCACATCTCTCCCCCCCCCCCCCCCCACACCTCCTCCCCCCCCCCGCCCCCAGGGTAGGGACCTACTTCCCGCTACTTCACCTAGACCCAGAAAGCACCGAACACTGAAGACGATCACTGTTAGTAACTGGTACTTTCCCGTTCACGCCCGTTGCACATAGTGACTGACTCTTTCCCAGCCGGCTCGAACTCCTGAGGTGCCCCCCCCCCCCCTCTGGTGCCTCGCAAGCTAACCCATCTCTCCCCTATTTCCCTTCCCATTCTTCCATTTCCTGTCACGGATCTGTCTAGTGGGCCCTGGTCCGGATTGACGCTCACACTGCATAGATCGCGATTTGGCCATGGCGTACCGCTGCACACCACTGAGGGTACTCACACAAAACTGCAGGGGCTTAAATGCCCCGGAACGCAGGTCGCATTTACTCAGAACACTGCAGAAACAACAGGTTTCGATTGCCATGCTCCAGGAAACCCACTTCAAGGAAGGCTCAGCGCCCAGACTGCACAATAGGCATTACCCTGACACCTACTTCTGCAACCACCCATCGGCCCACAGGGCAGGAGTGGCTATTATCGTGGCGGCCGAGTTGTCGTTTAGGGAACTAGAACGAGAAACTGACCCACAAGGGCGATACCTTTTTTTAAAGGGCGTTATAACCGACAAAATTTACACGTTGGCTACGATATACGCCCCCAATAAGAAACAGGCTCCCTTTTTACGTAATGTCTTACACAAACTGGAGGATTTTACGGACGGGATCCTTCTGGTGGGAGGCGATTTCAACGCTCCTTTAGATCCAACACTAGACTCCTCATCGGGGCATAGCTGCCTGTCACAACGCCACATCAAAAGCATCCGAGACTCTCTGAGCTCTATGAGACTAGTCGACTGTTGGAGAACCCTAAACCCCACGGCTAAGGACTATACGTATTACTCTGCCTTACACGACCGATACTCCCGCATTGATTTCCTCTTCATTACACAGGAAGGCTTATCTAGGTTACGTAGGGCCGACATTGAGCCTGCTGCATGGTCAGACCATAGCTCAGTTATAATGGAATTAGAATCCCCTCTATTCCGACCGTCTAGGTGGACATGGCGACTTAACGAAACTCTCCTATCGGACCCGGGAACCAGAACACTAATCACTCAAGAGCTGGAACAATTTTTCAGGGACAATGACACTCCCGGGATGTCCCCCATCACAATCTGGGAGGCCCATAAAAGTGTCATCCGAGGTGTACTCATACGCACTGCCACGATCAAGAGACGAGAAGCGATGCGGGAAATGACCGACCTCTACCAATCTATAGCGCACCTAGAACGCCAGCATAAAAGAACACATCTTAACGCAGTATACAGCGAATTGATGGAAAAAAGAAGGAACCTTAGAGACCTCATTCTGAAAAGACACCTCAGGACGGTGCGGCGCTCGAAAAGCTTCTACTACGCCCACGCGAATAAAGGGGGCAAATACCTGGCGAGAATTCTCAAGGGCCCCTCGCCCCACAGACAGATACACAAAATACGGCTCGCGACAGGAGAAGTGTCGCCCATTCCGCAAAAAATCGCGGAGGAGTTTAGGATATATTACCAAAACCTGTACAACCTGCCCTCACCAGTAGACAGAGAGTCTCCGACGCGACAATCTATGCGGATCCAGAAATACCTACGTGACACCATCGCGAACACAATTACCCGGGACGAGGCCCTGATACTGGACTCCCCGATTAGCACTGAAGAACTCACGGCAGCTCTTAAATCCTCCAAACCCGGCAAGGCCCCGGGACCGGATGGCTTTTCGGTCGGGTATTACAAAAAGTTCTCCAATACCCTGATTCCCTGGCTGACAAAGGCAATTAACGAGGTTGGGGAAGGGGGAAACTTCGGACTGGAATCTCTGGCGGCCACCATCACGGTACTATTAAAACCAGGGAAAGACCCGCTGGCCTGTGCCAGTTACCGCCCGATCTCCCTGCTCAATGTGGACGCTAAACTGTTTACCAAAGTTCTGGCTACCAGATTGAAACAACTCCTTCCAGAATTGATACACGTTGACCAAACCGGTTTCATCCCGGGCAGGGAGGCTAGAGATAGCACTCTTCGACTCTTCTCCATTCAGCACCACGTCAGGCGGACAAAAACCCCCCTAATGCTGTTATCTACGGACGCTGAAAAAGCGTTTGATCGCGTTAATTGGAACTATATGTTAGCAACGCTCCAACAGATGGGATACGGGCAACGGTTACTCACCTGGATAGCAGCACTGTATAGCAAACCCAGGGCCACGATCAGAGTTAACGGAGCCACGACAACCGACTTCGCAATCAATAACGGCACCCGTCAGGGATGCCCGTTGTCACCCCTGCTGTTCGCAATAACGCTGGAACCGCTACTTCAGTCGATCCGCTTGAACCCCGACATCCAGGGATACGACTGGAAGGAGAAATGTCATAAAGTAGCGGCGTACGCAGATGACCTGCTTTTCTTTATACGCAACCCCAGAACCACCATACCGTGTCTCCTCTCTGAAATTGAAAAATATGGGAAACTATCAGGGTTCAAGCTCAATCTTGCGAAATGCGAAGCCTTGAATCTCACATTACCCTCCTCAGACTACAACTCGCTGAAACCTCACTTCACGTTCCGATGGTGTCATGACAAAATGAAGTACCTCGGCATCTGGATACCCACAGACCCGTCGGACATATACAGGTTCAACTTTCAACCCATGTCACAAAAGATAGTCGCTGACCTCACCAAATGGTCACATCCACACATCTCCTGGCATGGTCGTATTGCAGTTCTGAAAATGAACATACTCCCGAGACTCCTCTACCTAATGCAGACCATCCCAGTTGCTCTACCAACAACCTTCTTCTCCCCCCTGAAATCGGCAGTTATCAGATATGTGTGGCGAGGCGAAAGATCCAGGCTGCGATATGATATACTAACTCGCCCCAGACAGCGGGGAGGCCTAGCACTGCCGGACTTCAAGAAGTACTACCAAGCCACAGTGCTACAACGTATCCAGGACTGGCACGTGACGGCTACTTGGAAACAATGGGTGGAGCTGGACAGAGGCCTTATAGGCCCTACGATTGAGGCTAAGATCTGGGGAGGCGATGGGCACACGGTCTCACAACTCCGAGAAGAAGGGACAGTCCTGCAGACGATCCAGGGATGGAGGACCATGAGAGGCCAAACTCACATCTCTCCCGCTCCTAGCCCGATGACCCCCTTGACGTATAACAAATCGGTGGGTGGTGGGCTCCCTCCCAGCGCATGGCCTATCACAACCTATGGGACATATATCCCGATATACAGAGCACTAGAGGCTGGGAAGCTTCGCACTCTGGACTCTCTGCTGGAAGGTGCGCCTAAGACCCCCATCGCCGTCTTGAGATATATACAACTGACACACTACTATAACACCATGCCTCACAAAGATCGCCTACACCGGAATCTATCTTGGTTCGAGAATCTTTGCTACGGAGGTGAACCCCTGGATCATGCTATCTCGGTACTTTACCAGAATCTCATAACAGCCGACATACCTGCCACCGGAACATTCCAACGACAATGGGAAGAACAACTGGGAATGACCTTCTCAACCTCTCAATGGGATAAGGCACTCATCTGGCAACAGAAGAGCTCCATGAGCTCACATTACCAAGAGGTAAATTATAAGTTGATCTCATCATGGTACAGAACACCGGCAAGACTACACCAGATCTTCCCATCCATCTCTCCTAATTGCTGGCGATGCAATTCGGACAGGGGCACTATGGCCCACATTTGGTGGTCGTGCGGAGACATCTCCACATATTGGGTAATGATAAAAGATGAGATAACATCTATCCTGGGAGACATCACAGACTGGAACGCAGGCCTAGCGCTACTCCATATCTCGACGCAGCCAATCCCGGCATATAGGAAGTCGATACTCAGGCACCTCCTGAACGCAGCTAAAGCTTCCATACCGGTTCACTGGAAAACAACCAGAATACCCACTAAGGAGGACTGGATACAACGAGTTGAGGACATACAGACAGCTGAAGCGGCACACGCCTCCCTGATGGACCGTGGTACTAAACACGCAGAGATGTGGTTCCCGTGGTTCCAATATATATCGCGTTGCCGCCGAGACACTGGTAGTGCCGGGGCATCGGAGGGCATGTCTACGGAGATGGGTCCCACATAATGGACCGTGACCAACCATACCCCCCCCCCCCCCCCTCCTATCCTGCCTTCTCGTTTTACCCTTCTTCCAACCCCTACTTCGCATGACTCACCTGCGAGGTGCCAGACTTGGGGTGGACAGGAGCAGAAGGGACGGTGGTGGAACACCTGCACGACGTTATACACTACCAATCCCTACCTCACAGCACACGAGGCCTTGGGCCACTGTTAATCACCTCCAACACCTCATCTCTAAAAACTTAAGATGCACACTGACCGCTACACTACATACAGTGACTTATAGTACTACCTTGTCTGGCCACGGCCCCTACACCCCTTTAACCCCGCCCACCCCCTCCCCTTCTCCCCCTTCCCCCCCCCTCCCCTCCCCCCCCCCTCCCCTCCCCCCCCCTTCCCCACCAAATGACCCAAGCGCATGCACTACAGCTTAGACTCTTGAACTACCTGCACCATGGCGAAATTTACATGGCTTTCTCCATCACGACCTTCATATTACTCATGACACAATTAAGCAGTAGATGGGAAGGTATTGTTCACTTCATTAACACATTCTATACCCCATTATTCCATACGGGACCTCAGGCTAGGGGGACTAGGGCACAGTGGACTGATACTCCGACGAATTTATATCTCACAATATGACTGATTGCATCCACAACCCACGACCCTCCATATTCGAGCACCGACAGACCCAAGACAGAAACACTTCTGGTGAGGGCACAAACAAGCGGACCAGACCCGGTCACTGACTTAAGACAGAAGGGATATTCCCGCTTCCCTCCGTTAGGCTAGGGGTAACGATAACTGCTGCTCCTATGGAGGGCGGTTTGGCTGAGATATGCGAGACCCAGGATAAGGCCAGTCTCATGAACTCAATTACTATAGCTCGAACCTAGTGAGTAATACCTGGCTAATTGTCTCAGATACCTGGTCCACTCCAATTGTTGACTATAGAACACCTAGTGGACCCCCCCCCCCCCTATGCTATGTCCTACATTTGCATTATGGAATTATTCTTAATTGCACTAGCAGGTACGATCAGTTTAATATTCACTGCCGACCATGTGCTACACCCTTACCTCTAAACATTTGGCAATGCCATTCATTGTGATACAATCACCCACAAATTCTTCTTCATGTATGTATAAATGAGAAAACACGAGGTGAAAGGAAAAAAAAAAAAAAACAAGCGCACAAGTTGAAAATTAAACTGTAACTGTGGTTATCCACGCATTTATGGTTCAGATACATTGTATGTCTGCTCATGGTAAATTTGAATCTATAACTGTAATTGTATCACTACCAGTTGTACCCAATTGATATCTTTATTTCAATAAAGAATTACAAAAAAAAAAATATATTTGTGTTACTCCCGTATTTGAGTCAAACCTTACTGTGAAATAGTGTCGTTCTAAATTAAATTAAAATATGATACAGCAATTATTACTTATACATACATTTTTGTCAAATTCTTGTCAAATTATTTACCATCGCCTTAGTGTTAAAAACCCATAGTGCAGGCTATTGTTTGCAATAGCCCTTTCAATAGGAGCCCTTTCCATAAACTCCTCACAACGTGAAAAAATCTTTACTACTTAACACTTGTTAGGTCAAAATTAATTGCTCACCTAACAAATATAGGGGTTATTTCTGATATATTCTGATATATTCCCATTATCCCAACCGGAGACCACCAACATATCCTTTACACCATATCCTGTTACACCCTAAAAAAAAAAAAAAAAAAATTCCCTTTCCCTTTCTTTCCTTATAATATCAGATACTGGCCCTGGCCCCTGACTCAGCTATTTACAAAGTCAATTTGTTCGCTTTCAGCCAGTCCAGCAATTTGGTATTTGACTCAAATACCTCTCTTTTCCCTTCAAATGACAGGCTTATTTTGGGCGGGTAAAGCCACCTATATTTTATCTCATGGCGTCTAAGAACTTGAATTGCTGGATTAAACATTTTCCTTTTTGTTCTCGTCTCGAAGGATAAGACCTGGAATACTTTTACATTTTGAAAACAGCCCGAGGTTGGCTGATTCTCTCTTACGGCTTTCCAAACTTTTTCTTTATAGTCGTCTGTATTGAAACATGCAATGATATCTCGCGGAGCGTCGTTCTGGATGGATTGAGGTTTGAAAAGTCTATGGCACCGTTCTATTAAGTGATTATGTGAATTACACTCCACCCCCAGCGCAGAAAAATATTCCATCAGGGTTTGTCTCACATCTTCTGGTCTTCCCTTTTCTGCTATATTTCTAAAACGCAGATTTTTACGTCTAGACCGGTCTTCGATACCGTTCAATTTAGACTCCAGGTCTAAAATCTTATGATTGGCCGTTTGGCAGTCTTCAGCTAGATTTTGTACATTAAATTCCAGCTCTTTAATTTGGTCCTCAAATTTGTCTATCTTTGCAGCAAGTACATTTATTTCTTGTTTAATTTCTGATTTTATTTCTGTGGCTGTTGTAGCCAGCTCCATTTTGATCTGTTGCAGATTGTCCTTTAAGGTAGAACAAAAAAAAGTGATTGTTAAAGGCTCTTTATTGGTCTCTGAATCCAAGCATTCCAAGCTAGCGTCAGTGTCATTCATCTTCTGTTTGGAGTTTTTATGTTGGGGAGAGAAATAAGTTGATAGAGATTTATCTTGCGTTGTATCTTTTTTCTCCTTCCTCAAGGAGGATTTTGTATCGTGTGTCTTTTTAGCAGCCATAATCAAGAGGCACTTAGGGTCACATAGAGTATATAATAATATACAGTTGCTCAGATATTTGGTGAATATTAGGTGGATTAAATTTAACAGATATATTGCCACTTGGTGTTTTTACGAATCCTGAGGCTGCAACAGATCAGTAAAAAAAAAAAAAATATCTACAACCACTATATTGCTCCCAAGGTGCAATTATAATGCTCTGTACTGTATATATCACGGTTTAAACATATTGTGCGCTCATGGTAGATTATACCCCCCCCAAACTTGGGAAGACTTTTCAGCAATAGGTTATAGCCTCTTTTTTTTTTCTTTATCCTTCTAATTGTTCAGTTGCATAATATGGTCGAAAAAGGCATTATTACAGGCTTCAGGCTATTTTACCATGCAGAGGCAGAATACGCTGAAAATATGAGTCTTCACATACCACACATCAGGTTGAATCAGCACAGCGGCTGATATATATTACCGCACTGAAGCGTCGTTGGGACTCCGACTATTTCAATTTTCAGCGTGGCTGTTCTTTAGGGGCTGAAACACGTGAGTCCGGGCATCCAGCGTGTGTATAAGGCTGGCGTCGCTATACTCATTCAGGGCTGCAGAAGGTCGAACTGCCACCAATAAAATTTCGGATTGCTGCAGTGCTGCAGTGCTGCAGTTCTAAGTCCCCCCTTTGAGTTTTTTTCAAGTTGCTGGCATGCGATATGAGAGCTAGTTGCTAGTATGCGATATGGGAGCAAAAAAAAACCTAATGGTTCTCGCGGTCGTCTCCCGCCGGGCGCGCCATTACATGGCAGGCCGCCCCTCCTCCTCCGTCATCCCGCCGTCAGCACGCCTCAGCACGTCCGCACGTCATGACCCTCCAATTCTGATTTTTAATGGTCTTATGGTTCTTCCTATATATTGCAGTCCACAAGGACACTCTAGTAGGTATATGGCGTTTTTACTCATGCATGTAATTGTGTCCTTGATATTGTAACTTTTATCTGTGTTGTTTGATTTAAAATTATAAATACATCGGTCAGTTTTACTAGTTTTTCTGCATGCTGCACAACAGTTACATCTAAAAAATCCATTTTTGTGTTTCATAAAATTGTTTATTACTTCAGACTTTTTCTGTTTTGTGTAATTCTGTGTGAGATGCATTATCAGGTTTGGGGCTCCTCTAAATATAATTTTTGGACGATCTGGGATAATTTTTCCTAATATGGGATCTTCCTTCAAGAGGTGCCAATTATTCTGGATTAGTTTTTTTATTTGTTTATTCTTATTATTATAGTCAAGGACAATGGGCAATATAAAATCCGTCCCATTATTTTTAATGTTTTTTAGACCCTTGTTTTGGGTTAGGAGATCTTTTCTATCTAGACTTGTAATATTTTCCAGAGTTTTTTCAATTTTCTCTTTATCATAGCCTTTTTCAATAAATTTATTCATCATCATATTCGCCTGGGTTTTATAAGTTTCAACATCTGAGCAATTTCTTTTTAATCTAAGGAATTGGCTTTTAGGAATACTATCAAGCCAACTCCTATAATGGCAACTGTCCCTTCCAATAAAATTATTAACGTGAACCGGTTTAAAATGAGTTTTTGTATTAATTTTCGTATCATGGATAAAAATATCCAAATCCAGAAAAGTTACATTTGTCTTACTAAAATCCGCTTTTAAAACTATACCATCATTGTTACTGTTTAAAAAGTCTAAAAATAATTTGGCCGTAGAAATAGGACCTTTCCAAATAAAAAGGAGATCGTCAATATAACGGAAATAGGCGACCAGGTTCTCCACCCAGCCATGCCCGCTCCATACCATTCTCTCTTCCCATTCCATCATGAAGAGATTGGCATAGCTGGGTGCGAACCTGGTCCCCATTGCCGTACCATTCTTTTGTAAGTAAAACGAATCTTTAAACCAAAAATAATTGTTGTTTAGAATTAAAACGATACCTTCAATTATAAAATGTATCTGTTCTTCTTTCATCTTGTTGTGTCTCTCTAAAATGGATTTTACAGCTTTACAGCCTCTTTCATGTTCAATTATAGTATATAGGGACTGTACATCACAAGTTATGAGTATATAGTCCTCCTCCCACTTTATTGTTTCTAATTTAATAAGTAAATCCATAGTACCTTTGAGATAGGGTCGGGACAATTTAACATAGGGCTGTAACATAATGTCTATATACTCCGACATATTTGATAAGATAGAATCTATACCGGAGACGATAGGTCTCCCTGGGTTTTTTTTTAGGTCTTTATGGATCTTCGGTAAAAAATATATGACCGGTATTTTGGGAAATTTCTTATTTAGGTAATTATACTCGTCAGTACTTAGTATATCCTCCTCCTTGCCTTTATTTAGAAATGTTTCTAGCATATTTTTAATATCTGGGGTGGGATCTCTTGTGAGTTTGACGTATGTTTTTATGTCATTTAATTGTCTAAAAGCCTCCTCTTCATACATTTCTGTAGATAAAATTACTAGCCCCCCCCCCCTTATCCGCTGGTTTTATGACAATAGCATCGTCATTTTGTAAATCTTTAAGGCTTTCTCTTTCCTTCTTTGATAAATTATTTTTGTCTCCTATATGTTTATCGCTTAGATTCCTTATACCTTTAGACACCTTTTTTTCAAATATATCTATTGCACTTGACTTAAAGTTTGACGGGTAGAATTTGCTTCTATTTTTTAGAGAGCTTTTGACATATTTATCTTCTCTCGTGTTAGTCGTATCTGTAGCTTGATTACTAGTCGTATTGTTTTTACTTATATAAAACCTTTTTATGGTAGCATTTCTTACAAACTTGTTTATATCTATATATGCTAAAAAAGGATTAAAAGTTTTTGTAGGGGCATATTTAAGACCTTTATTTAAGACTTTCAACTGTATATTCGTTAGAGGTTTGCCTGATAGATTAAAAATCCCTTTATTCTCATCCTCATTTAAATCTTTCTTTAATTCTTTTTTAGCCGCTATTTTTAGAATCTCTCTGTTCTTCCTTTTTTGTTTTCGTCTACCTGATCGTCTTCCTCTAAACTTCTTTTGCGGCCTCTGATTGGACTGATATGGTCGGACTGTCTTTCTCGGTTTGATGGAATCTCTAAAAAAGATGTTTCATCAAATTGTTCAGAGAAAGAGAGGGCGTGGTATCTGTTATGTTGAAGTGCATCATCGGGGGGACTATTTCTAGTATTCTCGTACCTTTTATGGGTCCTCCTTTCCTCTCTTCTCCATGTGTGTTTACTATCCTTGTTTCGAATTTCTTTAGGAGACCTGTGTTCTTGAGTTAATCTGTATGTCTTTGGTCTTACAACTATTGGGGATTCTGTGATTTCAATCTGTGTGTGGATCCTTTCTCTTCTGTCTAAATTTTCTTTATGGTGAATAGTATCCATATTTGTTTTACGTATTGGTGCGTTTGTGTCTCTTAGTTGTATTTCTTTGTGAGAGTTGTGTGTGTCTATTTTTTTTAAATCGTGATTGGCGGATTGTCTTTGTCTATTGATGTGTGTATTTTTATTCATCTCTATTCTTTGTTTATTTGGCGAGTTGTGTGCTCTTTTTGGTGAATATTGCCTTCTCATTACTTTTGGTGAATGGTTTCTATAGGGTGAAGATTTATATGGTGGAAAATTCCTTTCTGGTGTACGCATTCTAAATCTTTTTTGCT
Organism: Pelobates fuscus; assembly: GCF_036172605.1. Lineage (NCBI taxonomy): Eukaryota > Metazoa > Chordata > Amphibia > Anura > Pelobatidae > Pelobates > Pelobates fuscus. The sequence goes on from NC_086317.1 coordinate 415,569,282, forward strand.
GAAAATTAGCTCTATGAGTGAAATCGTGACTATATAAACGCTTTGACTTGAAGTCAAAGTTTCTCTTTTGAGTCCCATATCTATTTTGATTGAATTTATTGGGGGTTCTATGGCCATCATAGTTCCATCCCGTTTGTGAATTTCGCTTCTTTTTGTTGTAACTGCGCACCTGATCATGGGCATAGTCGTATTTGTCCCTACTGAATTTATTAATTTTTATTTTTTTAGTTTCCATTTCTGTTTTTTCAATGTTTCTCTTTATTTTAAGTGTGGAATCATAGTATTCCTCTGTGTCTCCAAAGGGGATTAGCTGTTCTTTTAAGTCATTGATTTTTTTATCTAGATTTTGCAGTTTTTCATTTTTTACTTTTATGAGAGACTTCATAAGGCCAAACGTACAAAATTCTAGATGGCCGTACCATTCTTCCATAAAGGGTCTATTGTCAGTATCAGAAGTTGGCATCTTAAAAAGTCTTAGTCCCCTAGGTGTTATTTTGTCTTCAATATATTTTTTTAATGTTGCTATTTCCCATCGTAATTTCATTTCTTTAATTAATGTGATTTCAAGTTCTTTCAAAAGTTCACGTGGGTTATCGAAACTAACTAAGGGTTCATCACAATTTATGTCAATATTCAGATCTATGTCTTTAAATACATCATTAATGTCAATAGTATATTGCTCTCTGTATTCGAATAGTGTCATAGTTATATTAGGGCAGCCTATATGGGAAAAGTTAAAGTAAACAGTAAAAACAAGAGGAATAGGCGCTCACTAAATAAACATAAGGTGGGCAGCAGTGAACCGAGCAGGAATTCCCAACGCCTACTCAGAATAGTGAAACAAACAAGGAAAAAAGTGGTAAACCGCGCCCAAACAGTACAAGTAATAATAAAGATGTATACATACAAATGTCTAAACACTGGAGAGGTGGTGATATAATCAATAAATTGGGCAAGAAAGAAATGGAGTGGGTCTATTTTTTAGACACACTCCACCCAAAAGGTTTAAATGCAGAGTTTGACCTTTTTAACTTTTTATAGTATTTATATTATATTTTTTTAACATTTATATTAGCTCTGCATTTTTTATTCTATTTTTTTATTCTATTTTTTCTATTGTAGATACACCACCTCTTGAGTACCACTTTAAGAACTCTTATGCATGGTTCACTTTATGCATGGTATTTTAAAATTATGTCCACCGCTTTTATATTTATATTTGTATATATATTTTTTATATATACTTATACTATTTGTCCATATTTTTACTCTATAAATGTTGGCCACCTTTTTTGATATATGCCCCTGCTGTCTCTTTTATTATAATTGTGTCCACCTTTTATGTATCTGTATACATGCCCATATTTCCTATGTTTGATATTCTTATTATTTTTGTTTATTGGTTATCTTTTTAATATATGCCACAGGTACTTTTGAGATATTATCATGCTTATTTATTTATTATTTTTCCCCTCCGTATACACTATATTCTATATCGGCAATTTGCCGAACTACAAATCCCATGGTACTGTGCATTGCGATACGTCACTTCCGGGTGACGAAATTGTACCTATGAGAAAGAGGACAATACGAACTACATGCCCCATAAGGCATTAGGAGCCATACCCACGTCACTTCCGTGTTGCATACAACACAAACGGCGGGAGACTACATGTCCCAGCATGCCACGGAAAGATACGATGACGTCACTTCCGGGCGACGTGCGCGACCCGGAAGTAGGAAGCGAAATCACACCAGGACTAAATTTCATCAATCAGGGACACCTATATAAGCGGATTTTACCCAAACTTGGACTTGATACTTCTGAAGAAACCCTAGACTGGGCGAAACGCGTTAAGTAGTTGATTTTATAAAAATTTGTTCTATTATAGACATATTTTATATTTAAATAAAGTTATAGTTTTTACTATTTTATTTGCTGTTCCTGATTTTCCTGAATCCTGATATATATCCGTTGGTGGGGATTATACCACCGTATGCTGTACATACTAGAGCAAGATAATTGCTCTGAAATCTGTAAGTAGGATATTTTTCCTTCTTTTTTTACCAACACTGTTTGCAATACATACTATACTATTGGATCCTATCTCTATTTTTTTCCATATACTACTGTGGAGGATTGGACCTCGCACTGCACCATCACTTGACATCCTGAGACGGGGATTGTACCGTCTAGGCGCTATACGGCAGAGCTCTGAGTAGCTCTGCAAAGTGTGAGTTAGTCTTTTATAAGTTTTAACTACTCTTACTTGCCTGATATACTGCACTATTATTGTTTTGTATTTTTTATTGAAGGTTCCATACATCCATTATTATAGGACATTTGTATGTATACATCTTTATTATTACTTGTACTGTTTGGGCGCGGTTTACCACTTTTTTCCTTGTTTGTTTCACTATTCTGAGTAGGCATTGGGAATTCCTGCTCGGTTCACTGCTGCCCACCTTATGTTTATTTAGTGAGCGCCTATTCCTCTTGTTTTTACTAATAATAATAAGTGGGCTACCTAGCTCAGTCTTTCTGCTGAGCATTGCTATAAGGAAGGTAAAAAAAAATAGAAAAAAGAGGAAGGGGGGTGGAGGGGTATGAGGAGGGAGAGGGTGGGAGCTGATGCATGGATGAGATATCATATTATGAGCAAACAGAGAAGTAATCTGAATCTCACCGAAAGAGGAGACCTTCATTTGTTCCTTACGAAAATCGAACCAGATATCAAATATTTAGTCTCGCAGCATCAGCCTCATCAGATCTCATTAATCACTAGTAAAGGTAATTTCAATTTACTTTATTGTTTTCTCATTAAACTTTATAAAGTTAAAAACATTATAAACATGCATAAAGTAGAAATAAAAAGATAAATCTACGTACATTTTTTTTTTTTTTTAAAAAACACCCTCCTTTCTAAAAAATATTCCGCACTTGCTCGAAAACTGGTGGGCGGTGAGAAAATGTTTCCATCAAGAAAGATGCATTAGTGGGCGGTAGGTAGAAAAAGGTTGACTACTCCTGTTGTAGAGAGTAGAGGTAAAACAAAAATATTATATATTATTTGCAAAGTGATTTGATTGGAAGGCACCTGGCATTTTATATTTAGGCATTTTGTTTTGGAATACCATTGTCAGGGTTCCGCGGGCAGCGGTGAGGGGAGGCTGCAATCCTCTCGTAGCACTCACCCTCGGTCCATCGCCGCCCGCGGCCCCCTCTTCCCTTACCGGTCAGCGAGCGGCGTCCTCTCCCCTTGACACGCCGCTCGCGTCCTCCTCTCCTCCTCCCAGCGGCAGCATGTCTAACGCTGCACGCTGGGAGCCGGCACTGATATCTGAACGCCGGGGTCACTCACGCGACCTGGCGTTAAAGCTACAGCGCAACAATCACAGTGGGGGGTATAGATATCCCCCACGTGTGATTGTTAATTCTGATTGGAAGTTATCCAATCAGAATTAAGATAAGGATATATATACTTACCTTTCCTGTCTCTCAGTGCCCTGTTGTGGTCTTTGCTTGCTAGTATTGCTACTGAACTTGTGCTTCTGGTTACGTACTCTCTGGCTTGTTTATCTGACTTTGTGACTTTCTCCTACCCTTTGACCTCGGCTTGTTTCTCGTTATTCCGTCTTCTGGTTCCCCTTACTCGGCTTGTCTCCTGACTATTCTGTGTGTGCTTAGCCCAGCCACTCTAAGGTCCGGTACTGCACCTTTTCTGTGTGTGTGTGTGTGTTAGCGTGTTGGGTTCCCCGAATCGTGACATTACAACAGGTCCAAAATGGAACCTGCTGACATTCCACAGCTACTTGTTAATCAGGAGGTTAGAATGGATGGTTTAGACCACCGTATGGACCAGTTTGCCCAGGCTTTACAAACCATACTGGCTCGTACTGCACACTTGCAACCTGCCGTTCAGGAGGTTGCTGCTGCTGTGTCCGAACCCATTCCCACTCCGGTACTTGTTCCTGCTCACGTAGTTCATATGACGCCGCCACAGCGCTACAGCGGTGACCCAGCATCGTGTCGTGGTTTCCTCAACCAAATTGATATCCATTTGGTGATGAATCCACGTTCCTATCCCACTGACAGATCCAAAATTGCCTTTTTGATAAACCACCTGTCCGGGAGAGCTTTAGCATGGGCAAACCCCATGTGGGAGAATATGTATCCTATGTCCTTTGCAGATTTTTTGACAGCATTCAAACGCACGTTTGATCAACCCGGTAGGGTTGCCTCTGCTGGCAAAACTCTGCTTAGGGTTCGACAGGGTAACAGATCTGTAGCGGATTATACTATCGAATTCCGCACTCTAGCAGCTGAAGTGGTTTGGAATAACGACGCCCTCGTAACAGCCTTTCAGGAGGGTTTGGCCACTTACATACTGGATGAAATAGCATTCAGGGAACTGCCTGTTCTTCTGGATGATGTTATAGACTATGTAATCCTTATTGATAACCGTATTAGAGAGAGGCGTAGTCAAATACGGATGGATACACGGGTGTTACCTGCTCTACCCAGCACTGCATTACTAGCATTACCCGCTCCTAGGCAACCATCCCCCGAACCCATGCAATTGGGTGCTACGGGGTTAACTGAGGCTGAAAGAACGTATCGTAGAAGGGAGGGGTTATGTCTTTATTGTGGAAAGAGGGGGCACCACTGTAATACCTGCCCTAAATTACAGGGAAACTACAGCACCTAAGGCCTAGAGAGGGGTCGGCCTCGGGTGTTATGACTTTGTCCCCTCATGTGTCCATCTCCAGACCGTTTATTACGGTTTCTCTTTTGGTCAATAAAACCACTCTAACAACTAAAGCCTTGATCGATTCAGGTTCGGCAGACAACCTTATGGATGAGAACTTTGCCAAAACCACAACCCTGACTTTGATCCGAAAGGCCACACCCTTGGCCATTGAGGCCATAGATGGTAGACCACTTGAGAAACCTCTGGTGACCCAGGAAACCCAAGATATTGTTATGTCTGTGGGTGCTTTACACAAGGAAAAGTTAACCTTCCAAATAATTGACTCTCCTACTGCTTCCATCGTTCTGGGTTTTCCCTGGTTAGTCAAACACAACCCAGTACTTGATTGGGGTTGTCTAGATATACTTTCCGGGGGGGAATCTTGTCAACGAAACTGTATGGCTCATGTACGTCCTGTTTGTTTACTCAACGTGTCCACGGCTAAACCACTTTCTGTTTCTGTCCCTTCTGTGTATGCAGACCTTGCATTGGTTTTCGAAAAAAGTGAGGCAGATAAGCTACCTCCACATCGTGACTATGACTATGTGCCATAAACCTGTTACCGGGTACTATGCCTCCTAGGGGTAAGGTCTACCCTCTTTCTGAGAAAGAAAACCAGGTCATGGAGGAGTACATACGGTAAACCTTAAGTAAAGGTTTTATTAGAAGGTCCTCCTCTCCTGCTGGTGCTGGTTTCTTTTTTGTGGCAAAAAAGGAGGGCGATTTGAGGCCGTGTATAGACTACAGGGCTCTAAACAATATAACGATTAAAAATGCCTATCCGATCCCTCTCATCACTGAGTTGTTTGATCGTGTTAAAGGTTCTAGATATTTTACTAAACTAGGTCTAGTTTAGGGGGCTTATAACCTTGTTCGTATAAAGGAGAATGATGAATGGAAAACGGCGTTCAATACACGTAGTGGGCATTACGAGTATCTAGTCATGCCTTTTGGATTGTGTAATGCTCCTGCTGTATTTCAGGATCTCATAAACGATGTCCTTAGAGATCTACTGCATGTCTGTGCCGTAGTCTACCTTGATGACATACTTGTATATTCTCCGGATTTGAAGACACACCATACTCATGTTAGGATGGTGCTTAAGAGGTTGTTGCAGAACGGTCTTTATTGTAAATTAGAAAAATGCTTATTCGACCAAACTTCTGTACAATTCCTGGGGTATGTCATTTCTGAACAAGGATTCAGCATGGATCCTTCTAAATTGGAAGCTATACTGTCCTGGCCCCTTCCCCAAGGACTGAAGGCAATACAGCGATTTATAGGGTTTGCCAATTATTATAGGAAATTTGTTAAAAACTTTTCATCCATCATTTCACTAAACTGACTAAAAAAGGTTTACACCCCAGGGTTTGGACTCCTAAAGCTATTGTGGCCATCGAGACTCTTAAAAAGGCATTTGCCCCTGTGTTACACCATCCTGATCCTTCCCTTCCCTTTGTACTGGAAGTAGACACTTCTGAATCAGGTATAGGAGCAGTGTTGTCACAAAGACAATCGTATGACGAACCCCTCCTTCCCTGTTGTTACTTTTCTAAACGCTTGTCTGAGTCTGAAAAGAATTACGACGTCGGGAACAGGGAATTATTAGCTATAGTGATGGCTTTTAAAGAATGGAGGTACTTATTAGAAGGAGCTAGTCACAAAATTCTGGTTATAACCGATCATAAAAATCTATCCTATATCGCAGACGCTAAAAGGTTATCCTCTCGTCAGGCTAGATGGTCTTTATTTCTCTCACGTTTTCAGTACATCATCACTTACAGGCCTGGATATCGCAATGTCAAGGCTGATGCTATCTCCCGCCAGTACGAACCTGTAGATTCAATTGCCTCTACTCCTGAGCCCATTGTACCTACATCTAATATAATAGCTGCTACCCGTTTGGTTATTTTGTCTCTTTTTCTTGATGGTATCAAGACATACCAATCCCAAGCACCCTCTGAGACTCCTGTTGGTAAGCTATACGTAAAAGTGAAAGACAGAAAGAAGTTATTAGCTTTATTTCACACAGCCAAAACTGCTGGTCATCCAGGGGTTACTAAGACTTACAACGGTCTCCTTCAACAGTTTTGGTGGCCCTCACTTAAAAAAGATGTGGCAGATTATGTGCAGGCTTGCCGTGTCTGCACACAGTGTAAGTCCCCTAATGTTAAACCCCTGGGACTCCTTATGCCCCTATCTGTACCCAAGAAACCATGGACACACTTATCCATGGACTTTATTGTGGATCTTCCTTCATCTGATGGACAGACAGTAATTTTGACTGTAACTGATAGGTTCTCCAAAATGGTGCACTTCATTCCGCTTAAGAAACTACCTTCTGCGGTTCAGTTGGCTCAGGTGTTTGCCAAAGAAGTGTTCCGCTTGCATGGTATACCACAAGATATCGTATCTGACAGGGGCCCTCAGTTTGTCTCTCGGTTTTGGAGGGGCTTTTGTGCTGAGATGGGGGTCTCCTTATCGTATACTTCCTCCTATCATCCGCAATCTAATGGAGCTGCCGAACGGGCAAATCAGTCTGTGGAGTTGTATTTACGCTGTTTCACGAATGCATACCAGGACAACTGGTCCCATCTCCTTCCCTGGGCTGAATTTGCCAGGAACATTGTGTCTCATTCTTCTACTGGCGTAAGTCCTTTTATGGTGGCTTATGGATTCCAACCCTCTGTCCTTCCCGGTGTGTTCTCCGACAAGGGAATGCCTGCTTTGGACGAGCACCTCGCCTCCTTACGGAAGATGTGGGATCAGGTCCATGCTGCTCTTTGTCGTGCTGCTGCTCAAAAGAGATTTGCTGATTGTCGTAGGTGTGTGGCTCCTTCTTATGCTCCGGGTGATAGGGTTTGGTTGTCCTCTAGGAATCTCCGCCTTAGGGTTCCCTCGATGAAGTTCGCGCCCAAGTTCCTTGGTCCCTATAAGGTATTGCGTAGGGTAAATCCTGTGTCCTACTCCCTGGCCTTGCCTCCTTCCATGCGTATACCTAACACCTTTCACACCTCCCTTTTGAAGCCCTTGCTCTGTAATCGGTTCTCTGGGTCTCTCAGGCGTTCCGATGCCCTCCGCGCTGTCTCTAGTGACGTGTACGAGGTGGCTGCTCTCCTTGATTCTCGTTTATCTCGAGGTCGGTTGCAGTATCTAGTTGATTGGAAGGGTTACGGCCCTGAGGAGCGGTCGTGGGTTTCTGTCTCTGATTTGGACGCGCCCTCTTTGCTCCGCTCCTTTCATGCGCGGTTTCCTTTGAAGCCTTCGGCTTCCCGCCCTCTGGGCGGTCCTCGAGGGGGGGGTTATGTCAGGGTTCCGCGGGCAGCAGTGAGGGGAGGCTGCAATCCTCTTGCAGCACTCACCCTCGGTCCGTCGCCGCCCGCGGTCCCCTCTTCCCATACCGGTCAGCGAGCGGCGTCCTCTCCCCTTGACATGCCGCTCGCGTCCTCCTCTCCTCCTCCCAGCGGCAGCATGTCTAACGCTGCACGCTGGGAGCCGGCACTGATATCTGAATGCCGGGGTCACTCACGTGACCCGGCGTTAAAGCTACAGCGCAACAATCACAGTGGGGGGTATAGATATTGTTAATTCTGATTGGAAGTTATCCAATCGGAATTAAGATAAGGATATATATACTTACCTTTCCTGTCTCTCAGTGCCCTGTTGTGGTCTTTGCTTGCTAGTATTGCTACTGAACTTGTGCTTCTGGTTACGTACTCTCTGGCTTGTTTATCTGACTTTGTGACTTTCTCCTACTCTTTGACCTCGGCTTTTTTCTCGTTATTCCGTCTTCTGGTTCCCCTTACTCGGCTTGTCTCCTGACTATTCTGTGTGTGCTTAGCCCAGCCACTCTAAGGTCCGGTACTGCACCTTTTCTGTGTGTGTGTGTGTGTGTTAGCGTGTTGGGTTCCCCGAATCGTGACAACCATTTTCTTTTAGACCCCATGCCTTCCACTCATAATATCAATGCTTCAAACAATTGACAATATGTCTGTAACGTACATCACACAGCCTGACCTTTGACTGTAGAAAACCACAACAAACAATTCGGGATATGGCTGTGTAAATCTACAGAAAAGACAAAAAATGAAACATAGTGGGATATTGTAAGAACACAATTTCGTTATGCGCAGCAATATTTGCGCATGACGAAATTGTGTTGTTACAATATCACACTATGTTTCATTTTTTTGTCTTTTCTGTAGATTTTCACAGCATATCCTGAATTGTTTGTTGTGGTTTTCTATATATGATATAGGTCGCTTCTGGGTAACGACCTGGGGAGGCTGTTATTCGTGATCTAAAGTTAAGTACAACTTATTGTAAAATATTTTACTATTTGTGTTTTTCGCCTTTTGGTGATACATTTGTTGGTGACCTTTGACTGTACTGTATTTTTTTACTGTATTTTTCCTAAACACACTTACTCCAGCATCTCACAGGAATCAAACAGAATCATCAATTAGTGCTACATTTTATTGTGTGAGTCATTTTAAGTGCTCCTAAATGTTTTGATATTTCATAAACACATTGAACAGATCGATTAGAACCCATTCTATCTTCTACATCAGGCTTCCCCAAACTCCGGCCCTCCAGATGTCGCTGAACTACAACTCCCATGATTCTCAGCCTATTTGATTCATAGAATCATGGGAGTTGTAGTTCAGCGACATCTGGAGGGCCCGGAGTTTGGGGAAGCCGGATCTAGATTATCCCTATCTGTACAAAACATTTTTTTCCACCAATAGGATTACTAGAAAATAAATCTGCATTTGACACTGACTGTTTCCGCATCCTGCCTGCAAGGACCCGGGAACCATTTTATTTTATAATAATTGTTTGGGGCTTTGTACATAGAGCCTGAAAGGCATTCATTGTTTCCTGTCTTTAGCACCCAGACTCTCTTTCATACTAAACACTTCTAGTTCTCTCACTTTTATCTTATTCTGTCACCCATTCTCTCACTTTTAGCCAGCATTTGCACCTCAACTCACAACCCCCAAGCTTTCCCTAACATACCCTTTTGCACTACTTTCTACCCCAAGTCACTGACTGCACTCTTATACTCATGACATCTTCTCATTCTGCCACTCACATAATCCCTTACACATCCTTTTAACTTGTCCATACTTCCAGACAGTTAAGCTCTCCTAATGTTAGCACTGATGGTTCTTACTCATCGTGTCTCTCTAATACTTTGCTTTTGACTGACAGTTCTAAAATGGCTTTGTGTGGTTGGGATTTTCATGATGCCCTCCATTGTTCACAGGGTGCAGTTGGTGGCAGTTGAGGTCGAGGATAGGCTTTGCAGTTAAAAACTTTGCATTAAAGTGCTGTGCCACCCAGCGTGCGTGCCCCATAAAATATGACTGGACAACTGCTGCATCATGCAAAGGAAAGAAAAAAAAACAGATTTGCAATATCATGTCTAATGCATGCTTTGTTGTTTGTTTTTAAGCAACTCTGACAAACTTCCAAGGCCTCCTCTACACAGACCAACAATACCATTCCTTTATGCTTACAACACAGCTAAGTTCCTGATGGTCTGATTCTAGTAATCACTGATGGCAGGATTTATTTACAGGTGCCATGAAAACTAAAGTAGATAAAGAAAACACCTTAACTTCCAAAAGCTGTGTACATATGTATTCAGATAAATATAGAAGTTTGAATTTATGTATGTTTACGATTCCTTTTTTCCAGCAAGTCTTCCCTGTACTACAAATCCTGGAAAGCTGGAGACTTAAATTTGCTGTGATGTGCCGATGTGCATATTATTTGTAATCGCATCATGTCAAAAGGACAATACCACACATGATATATCAAACATTTGTAATATATAATCATCGTTATTAACATTTCTATAGCTATAAACCTGGGTTTCCTGCGTCTAAGGCAGTGATGCTACCACTGATCTAACCAGCTGAAATATATTTGGTTGAAAGATGTCCCTAAAAAGGCAACATTTTTCTCTTCACCTTCATTTATTTTGTATAATTTCATGTGCCATTTATTTTCATTATAGATTTACAACAGGGAGGTTCTAAATTATTCATCAACAAATCTTTTAGCAAAAATCTTTCCTGATAAAAACCTTTTTGTTTATCCAAATTCAGGTTCTGCCCTCATTCTACAATGAAAAACTGCACTGTGGTATAAAAATAAATTAGTTAATTAATATACAGGTACATATTCACAGTGTGCATACAGAGATAAACATGCTTGTACACCTGAATTAACATATCTACACAAACGTCCATATATAAATCTGCCCACAATAAACATGCTTTACAGTATACTCATATGATAAGCATTAGTGGCATCAATTTCAGCAATTAATGCAATCCCTTCCTTTAATTTCTCTGCAGTTTACGGGAGATGAAATATATTGTTATCTACCATTTTTTCAATTATATCCAACTTCCTATTGATTATAAGATTAAAGCTTCTCGTTCACCTGAGTTTGTTTGTGCTTATAGGTTTTTTTCTGGTAACACACTGTACAGCAATAGGTTGGTGCTATATAAATAGGCGATCAAATCTAGTGCATTCCTCTGAACAGGTCATTATTTTATTTCCTCTTTTTGTACAAGAAGGTTGTTTTGAGCTATGATCTATGACGATGTAGGCATCTAGATGCCTTGACAAGGTAGAGGTGAATGTCACGAGCATAGTTGGATCCTCTAATTTTAAGAGATTAGTCTACTAAACAGTGAGTTGCAATAAGTCACAAAACTAGTCTGCAAAATTCAACTAGTCTGGGAAAACATTCAACTCAACGGAAATGAACATTTGGTTTAAATAAACAATTTTAATTTTAAATTTACCAGGCTACTAATTTGTGCAGAATGGAGATCACATTTAATTTAAAATGCACACATTCCAGATTATGATTTTGGCCCGCTGTTTAATTTTTGCATTTCACAAAAACAAGATCGGTTTCTCCTACTCTAGAAGTATTGGTGTCTTATTATTCAATAAAATTTGTATTACTTTTTTTTTTTTTTTTTTTTTTAAAGTGCCTCACTTAACAAGCTGGAGTGAGTTTATAATGAACTAGCAAAACATCAGTCCAGGTAAAAAGTTGGAAAGATTAAAAAAAATAGAAATAAAACACACACAACACGTTTCCCAGCTCTGCCATTTTTGTGGCAAATCAATGGTCGACTCATAACAAGTCACATTTTAGTGAACAGACTCCAAAGTGTATTGTGGCAAGGTAGCCTCATTAACAATTATCTTGAGAAGTAGACTCATTATATGGCTATGCCTAACAGACCACTTTTTAAAGTTTCTGCTTACAATATTTTGGAGTTATTTTGTCAGTAGATTACTATAGCTTTTTAACTTTATTTTAGCAGACCCATTAATATGTCAACATATCACTGACCGTTAAAACTAGTGTGGCATATAATTTGTGAAGTATTAGTTCCAATGAACATTGTGAGGCTGTAGGAGCATCAAGGAAAATCACGAGAACAGATGTAGTGTTAAGGTCAAACATCACTGCATTACATGCACTGTACAGCCAAGCAGTACACTGACAAATGTCTCAAAGGAACAAACTGACAAAAAGTTGACAGCTTGACCCGTGTTTCTGTATCTTTACAGAAAGCAAGATGTTTTGGTAAGTTTTATGTTAACAGAGGAGGACTCTTGACTGGTCACATTTCAGTAGGTAACAGCATACAGTTCGGTGTAATGCTTTACATGCTACCAGGGAGTAACCAAGTATGAGGATTTCTATTGAATCCTTGCTGTGATTTATTAATCTACATTGGACAGCGCTCTGGAATCTGATGGCGCTGTATAAATAATAAAATTATAATAATCAATCAATTTCCCTGTAGCAGTAAAGAGGACAAACCTCTCTGCTTCCTCAAAAAAGGACCCATGGTTTCACTGCAAAAAGTACTTAAGCAAATTCCTAAATAGTAAATTAAAAGGTTTATTTTTGAAAGGAGGTTATGAAATTAAACAAGAATGCCGTTAACTTTACAATTATATCACACAGTAGCATGGTTATGCAGAATTGCATTTGCAGTTGACTTTGTTGTAATGCTTTGCAGGACCCGTCACAGCCTGTGGTCAGAAGGACAGACGCCAACCTTGAGTGCCAGTTTTGAAAAGTTGCTCCTCTAAAGAGTGACACAGGGGAACATGCTACAGCTCTGCAGGCGAGATTTATCCAGAGACTTTTCAAATGGCTACGAAGCTAGTTTAGTCGCTACTGGAGGAGGAGGAGGAGGATGACCGCTGTGAAGAAAAAAAAAAAAAGTTAATATATATCTATATCAAATATAATAAACTAAAGAATAGTCTTACAAGTTTTGTAAAATTTCTTCTTTTCATGGTCATTAATCCTTATTCCAACAAATGTTATTCTCCCTGCACCCAAAAAAAAAAAAAACACACAACAAGACAAACATACAGGGAATCTGAGAGCCGACACATCAGAGATGCAAGATTGTACCATACCTCCCAACAATGTGCTAAAGTGTGTGTGCTGGCATGCAATATGGATGTCTAACTCTGTGTGTAGACATATTTTACGTTTCAGAGGAAAATTAAAGCAAGAGACCAATAAGATGGCATGCTGGACAACTGGTCCAAAAACAGGAGTGTCCTGCCGGATTCACAATATGGATAGCATGATATTATAGTAGAATTATTCCAGTCCAGTGAGAACCAAAACTATTTACAGTTCCTGTGTTATTATGGGAATTACCTGTGTGCAGTTATCAATTTATTAGAAGGAGCGCAACTACCAGACAGATTCCTAGACACACACAAGTATCAATGTAAAACCTAAGATTCTTTCTGTCAGTCAGCCCTGTCTTACATCTTTTAGAGTGATCATTTTACAAGTCTTTAGTATGCAATGTTTCTCTAATAGAAGCAGAGCCTGGCATGTTCATTCTCCAGACTTAAAACGGGAGGTTTACCTTAATTTTCTTCTAATTTTATAAAGAAATGCTGGTTTATTTTGACACATCTCGGATCACCATAGTTATTTACTAAAGTGAAAATTCAAAGTGGATTTAAAGTTTAAATGGCCATCTTACACTTAAAATAATGAATTTTATTTTAAATAAATCACTATTTAGTAGTTATGTCCCAATGAATACATGCATGCATTTATATATCTTAAAGGAGCTTGCAAGAGCTGCAGTTCTTATGAAGACCTCAGTTTTTTTCTTGGAAGAGACCTTTAGGTCTAAGAAGGAGGTATGTGGAGGAAGGCAGGCGCAACCAAGATCAGCTCAGGGGAGCCAACAGAAACCAAAAGTAAAACCTCCCTGGCTGTTTGGTTGACTATAATTATTTAATGATAAAAGTGCTGATTTCTCATAGAAATCAGCAATTTTATAAAGTGCTTTTTTAATGGGATACTCCTAACCTATAAAGCACTTCAGCAAACTGAAGTGCTTTATTGGTGTGGCGTGGTCCTTTATCAGGGCCAATATAAGCACCCAGACCACTTCATCTCATTGAATGCAAAACAGAAACATAGACATTGTCTACATTGCAGGTTTAATACTGCCTCTAGTGGCAGTCTACCAGATCCAATAATTTCTTATGGGGAAGGCCTAATTTGTGCGCTGTGCTCACCGGGCATACGCATTAGGTTCCCAGATCGCCATGACGTTGCGGGAGGATGTACCCAAACTAGGGCAGAGGGACCTCAGGTGAGTGAATAAAAAGGTTTGTTTTTTCATCCCCTTTGGACTACGGGCGAGGGGGGGGGGGGGGGGGGGGGAGGCAAGGCAGCTTAAAACTCCCTTTCTAACTACAGATGGAACCCACAGCTTTGAGTGACAAGACTGAAAGTTGTAGATTCACTCCCAGTTTCTTCTACTGGCTAAAACAAACAAATATATGACATACTTGCTTTGTAAATTGGTACAAGCACTTGTTGAATTTACCAGATTAAATAGTTTAATGGCAGTGTTTACAAAGGAGATAATACATTTTTATTTATTTAATTATGCATGTGTGCATGCAGGAGTTTCTTTCTGACAAATGATAAAAGCCATATTTTATAGACCAATAGGTTCATTTTGATTCTCTGCATTGAAAGGTTTGGAGTTTAGCATAGCTTTGCTACACCCACCGTTGCCCATGAGAATAATTTAACAGCTCACATTTAGTTTAATGGAAAGAGAAAAAATCAGCGCTAGATTGCCACACAAGAAAATAATAGTAAGGCTGCAATCCTTAAAGGGGAGTCCCCTATAATCCCCTAATGATAAGAAATGATGCAAAATAGAACACAAAAAAAAGGTTGCGCCTAAAATATACAGTAAAACATATAAGAGTGTATATAATAAATAATATAAAATAATACAATTTAATATTGAATATTAAATGAAATATAAATGGATAATTTGCAATAGTCCAAAGCACTTATCATAAGTCCATAATGGTAGATGCCGTGTATAAGAACAGGGATCCTGAGGCGTAAAATGGGGTGTGTCTTCACAAATGGGTACTTGCAATCCAGTGAGGTAATATGTGAAGAAAAAAACAAGAGGAAACAAGAGGAACTCCAATATATACTGGCATAGTAAAAGAGGGACACACCTGACAGATTGTATGTCAGGTGTGTCCCTCTTTTACTATTATCTACTTGAAGAAGCCCTTGCGGCGAAACGCGTTTAGATATTAATTTTATTATTTTACAATAAAGAAAATACTTTGGCATAAAACATTTTATAGCCATTTTGATTTCTTTTTCACCGGACTATACATATACTATCTACCTGACGAGAAGCCTAAAGAATCCTTAGGTGGGGATGATACCACCCAAGCGCCTACATTGAGCAGTACAAGCCTGCTCTATATACTGTGAGTAGTATATTTATTCTCTTTTTATACCTTTTAATTACTATACAGAGAGCACTATATACTTTATTTTATCTCCCTGGGTCGAATAATACCAACTTGGACGTTGAATCTGAGCCAGATACTCGCCAATCAATATTACGCCGCATATCCTTGAGTGGGGATTATTCCACTTCACGTGCGTTATATCAGAGCTAGGTTCTAGCTCTGAAAAGTGTGAGTAAGACTACTTTTATTTTATTTTATTTACCATTTTATTCATCTATATACTGTGCCATTGGAGTTCCTCTTGTTTTTTTCTTCACATTTAGTTTAGTATTTTTCTGAAACTGGGTTATGACACAAGCTACTCTTGAACAGTGATGTGTCTTAGACATTGATCTATTTCCTCGGTGTCGGAAAAAGCTTCTACTTAATTCAGACCAGCAATTAAGAAAAATATAATGTATAATAATACCATACCACTATAAAATAACCAATTTCTGCAAAAGACATTTCTAAATTAAACATTTAATATAGCCTTACATTATAATATTGAAAGAGAGTGGTGTAAAAAAAATCACATGGTGGGTTACGGAAGTAGATAACATAAGGAAGAAAACTATGCTTAAAATATTATTAATATATTATTAATATACCCTTCCATTCTATCATTAAAAACTAAAATGTTCAAAGTACCGTAATCAACAGCATGTGTGGTGAGTTAAAATTGGGTGCCACAAGTTTGTCAAATCTTGCTGTGCACACCTACCCCAAAATCAAGAGTAAATTAATCCATATAATTTTTAATATGTGTTTCTCACCCTTCCATAACCATGCTGCTTATGGGCTTTCTTGTGTGCCTTCTTCATCTTTTTTCTCATCTTTTTGTCCATGACATGCCCAGGCGGGTACGGCATTCCAGGCATCATGGGATTCATTCCAGGTGGGTAGACACCAGAGGGTGGTGGGCATCCTGGATATGCTGGATTAGGTCCAGGGTATCCAGGTTGACCTGGGGGATAGACAGTCTGCCCAGGTGGGTACACTGCTTGTCCAGGTGGATATACAGGTTGTCCAGGAGCAGGGTATTGGCCTGCTGGGTAACCTGGATTACCGGTCGGTGGGTATGCAGGATTTGAAGGGTAACCAGGCTGACCTAGAAGACAAAATAAATAGATTTTGAAAAAATAAAAAATTAGTAAATTAAATTAGCATTAGTAAAAAGATGGTGTAGATCATTTAAAACATTATCCATCACCAACAGCTCATTGCCCCTTTACAGTGCAGTACTTTGCCAAATTCTGATAATGGAGGGATTACACATTAAATCCGTGATTCTTAATCCCAGGGTCAGGAGAGAAAGGGTTTCTCCACTGGGAAGAATACGCCGCAAATCATATTCGTCAACCTCAGGCAACTGCCCACAATATCTTTGTGTACTGGCAATGTCTCATCTAGTACAATAGATCCCAATTAACATGTGCTTCACACCAAAGGAAAATAAATTAATATATATAAAAAAAAAAAATAATAAATATAAAAAAAAAAAAAAAAAAGTACCCATTGCTTTATAGACTGGGCATGGGATGGAGAATAAGGTTACATATAGTACACACAAAAACTTGGGGTACAAATAGCTTACTTCCAAGGCAGTGACAGTAGGGTAAGGCAAATTGTGATTTGGGAGATTTATTCCCCCCCCCCCCCCCCCACCCACCCACTTATTACCATGGCCCACAGGAAGAAAAAATAAATAGATTTGTGGGGCCTGCAACAACACAAACATATAAATGTAATTAACAACACACAGACATACATAATTAGCAAAATGATCACACAGACAATCATTCATCGAGACTCAGACTCAAAAAGTATATTCATAAATACTCACACCAACAATCATAAACAGACTCATGCCAACACACATACACTACCACACTAACATGCAGATCTAGGCTCACACTCAGTCAGACTCAAACCAGGCCAGTTTACTTAACAATAAATGGGGATGAGTACAAAATGATAGCAACTGCGACATAGCATCCATCAGTTTACTGAGCCGTTTTAGTCATCTTAAAATGGTTTTTGACTGTGCACCAAGGTCTACTTAAAAAAAAAAAAAAAAAAAAAATCAATAAAATGTTATGTTTGTGCCGTGTTTGTACTGCAAAAAATAACATTTGTGTAGGTTTGATTTTGATTGCATGTTACATTTTAGATTATGCTACCTGATGCTCCACCTATTTTGGTTTTGGATATATTACGCATTATATATAAACCGCAGCAGAAACAAGTTGTATATTTTCATTCACATTTAAAAAAACCATGGGGTGCCAACTTCATTATCTTTTGAACACCACTGCACTAGAACATAAACCTTGTGAAAATATTATAATGTTGTTGCAAAGCATAACAATTCCTCACCATCCTGCTTCTCATTATCTGTAGTAAACAAGACATTGCAAAGAGACTAAAATGTTACATTAAGGAAGAAAGAAAAAAGGCACTGATACGCCCCCTTGTGTTCTCATTTTATAAACCTGTTTAAGTATCTTTACACTACCATATGGGAAGAGGGAATCAGACTAAAATAGATCACATCTCTATCGCTCAGTTACTTAAACACCGTTACCTGTTACAGCTCAGGACTAGTTATCCCTGGACACTTCGTTTCCTCTACTTTTTGGGTTTATTTATAAAGAAATTCTCAGGCAATATTTTAACAGAGGAGAAATCGGCAGAGGTATTACACTCGTTTCTATGGCAACTGATAAGCTGTTAGAACTTTGCCCTGCCATTGTTCTTTTCATATAATCCGATTTGTGTCAATATGTAAAGGTTACTATAATTGTTCAATACATCAGGCATTCTCTATTCAGTGAGGCTCATTCTGCTATGATCATCAGTAACTAAAGCCTCTGGTTGTTAGAACATTTGACAGTTAGTACAATAATCAAGAATACAAAAATTACTGAATGAGCGGCCGGTTCCTGACAAACCAAAACATCTAAAAAATATGAAGAATTCACGCCAAATAATACAAACATAAACAGACTCAGTGTACCGGGCAATATTTAATAGATATTAAGGGCTATTATACTGTAAATAGAAACACTATATGTTGCAATAATGGGGGTGCACATCCATTGTTACAAGCAAAGCTGACATTTCACTTTTATCTGACATTAATATGAGCCAGGTCTGAACACAGTTGTTTGCCATTGTATACTTCTAACGGCTAAACTTGATAGGGCTAAATTTTCACTCAACAATAGGTAGTGTAAATTTTGAGTTCTGATTTTAGGATTGTACCCTGGTACAAAAACCAAAAACGTCTTGGCAAATCTGTAACATGAATGTTTTTTCAGAAAGATAAATTCTGCCTATTGAAAGGAACACTTTAGTGTTAGGTATACAAAGATGTAGTCCAGACACTAAAGTGTCCCTCTGCCCCTGCGGTCTCCGCCCTCTGTCCATAAATGGGTTAAGAAACTCCTTTTCATCACTTACCTAATTCCAGCAGGTCACACTCCTCCTCCACCGACTTTAGCCGATCAGGGGGACCTAATGAGTATGTGCAGCAAGAGCCGCGTGCATTAGGCCTTCCCCATAGGAGAGCATTGACATAATGCAAAGTGTGAGAACATCCAGCATTGTTTCACAGAGTCAAACTCTGTGAAACTGCAGAAAGCACCTCCAGTGGCTGTGTGGTAGACAGTGACTAGAGGCAGTCTTAGCACTGAAATGTAAACATTGTAGTTTCTCTAAAACGGCAATGTACTACATTGCAGGGCTAAGAGGGACAAGTGCACTGCACACAGACCACTTCAATGAAATGAAGAGGTCTGGGTGCCTATCATGTCCCTTTAACTGTATAGAAAAGCGTTATATATCGGTTATCTTTAGAATTATACTAGGGCAGGAGACAGCAACATATAGCACACAAGGTGCCTTTGCGCGGCACGCAAGGCTGCTAGATCCAAACAGACTGAGGATATCATAGGAACTCCCATGGAGCTCGTCCTTCAGGGGTCCCAGCATGTTTGCAGCAGGTGGTGAGGGGCATTCCTCAGTTTAGTCATACCATAGCTTGCAGGAAGTGATCACAGATCAAACAGCCCACACCCCCACAAACAGCCTCCCACGTGCAATACTCCAAGTAGCACATACAAAAACACGTAACGCTACTTACACAATATCAGCATACCACACACACACACACAATCAGCCCCTCATACACAACATTATAGACAGCCCACATACATATGTGCCACACAATACCACAAACTGCTCATGTACAAACAAAACATAACTGCTCACAGATGCCCAAATAAAACTCTACAAAGCTACAGCAACGTACACTAATTAAAAATAATTAAATAGTAATAATAGTACTGGAACATGAAGGTACTGCAAAGTTACATTTTGGCACAGTCCAGATAAAAGTTTGCCTACCCTGTACTATAGACTTACTGGTCTCTGTTATAAAGTTTTGAATCTCATATCACTTGCCAAGTCTTTCATTTATGTCATTAATCCACCACTGACATCACATAGGCTTACTCTGGTGAGGAGGAAACTGGATGCCAATGGTAACTCTATCTACATGTTTGAGGTAACCTGTAATCTCCTCTACATGCATGTAACCAACATCAGCTATCCAACAGGATCTTACACACAGAGCTGATCTCTGACAGAATTCAACAGTGCAGATGCTGACTTCACCCTGGCAAACAAGGCAGCCAGGATTAACATGGTCACTACAAGGATATTTTCAGGCCCAGAGGGCCTCAAAACCCAAAATGGGGGCAGCATATTTGCTTGAAACAGAAATTGTAAATCAAAACGCAGGACTAAGACACTTTGAGATAGCTAATAAGGTTTAGTGCAAATATTGGTCACCTACCTGGAATATTTGGATTGTACATTCTTCTCAATTTCTTTCCCTGCCCCAAGAATCAGAAGAATTTCTACGAAAGAATCAAAATGCACATTATAAAACTGAAATATGATCACATTTATGAAAATATCCAACCCCTTAAGGCACTGACAAACAATGTAACAGCAGGATGGCTACAAGGTGCACACATGACAGTTCGGAGAATTTATTAGTTGCATTGGCTAAGCAGGTGCTTCTTTTTAGTATGTTTATTAGTTGTGTTTCATTTCATTCTGAATAAAATAAATGCATGTAAAATCCACACTTTCGGGTGTTATTGTTGGAAAGTCAAAATTATTTTATCATTTTAAACCAAGACAAACAAATTGAGAAAGAATTCCAAGTTCCCCAGTAGTTGGAAAAGGCAAATTGCATACACTAAAAAGGTATATGAACACCTCTACTAATTCCTTTTGGATGGTTTTAATTTCACCCAAGCTCATAACTTCCAGTGCATAGCTAAAAACAAATCTCTATAGACAAACAGTGGGTCATACTGAAGACCTTAGTGACTTCAAGGAAGACTTCAAGAACCATAACACCCCGCGTCTCTACCTTAAGTAGTCATACAGTTTAACTTCTTACTTGGGGTCTACTGAGTGCAGGGCTAGCTTAAGGGGACACGATAGGCACCCAGACTACTTCAATCAGCGTCTTTAAATCCCCCAGAGGAAAACACTGATTCAATGCTTTCTTATAAAGAAGACCTAAGTTGCGTGCGTTACTCGCCGTCCATGCGCATTAGATCCCCCCACCCCATCGGCTAACATCTGAGGAGGCACTAGAAACAGGTCACTGCAAAAATGTGTTTGTTTTAACCCTTAATTCGCCGCTGGGGGGAGGGGCGCGGTGGACAGTTTTGTATTCTTAACACTACAGTGTTCCTTTCAGCCAGGGCTGCCCAACTGGTAGATCCCCAGATGTTGTAGAACTACAACTCCCATGATGCTTTGTCATTCTAAAGACATGCACAGCATCATGGGAGTTGTAGTTCTATAACATCTGGGGATCTACCTGTTGGGCAGCCCGGCTAAGCAAATGGTTTGACTACTTACAATGGAGGGGTGCCAGGTCACCATAACCATTACAGCCCACTGTAGTGGATATGGTTCTTGGATTATTTCTTAAAGGGACACTATAGTCACCAAAACAACTACAGCTTATTGTATTTGTTCTGGTGAGTATAATCATTCCCTTCAGGCGTTTTGCAGTAAACAATGTATTTTCTGAGAAAATGTAGTGTTTACATTACAGCCTAGGGATACCTCCACTGGCCACTCCTTAGATGGCTACTAGAGGTGCTTCCTGGTACAGTGTGCAGCATTGACATTCATTGTCTCCTCCCTTTGCATGGAGATACTGAACTTTCCTCATAGAGATGCATTGATTCAAAGCATCTCTATGAGGAGATGCTGATTGGCCAGTGTTGTGTTTGGCTTGTGCTAACTCTGTTCCTGATCTGCCTCCTTGACAGTCTCAGTCAATATAATGCTTTCCTATGGAAAAGCATTGTGATTGACTCAAAACACCAATTCTGATGATCAGGGGCAGATCAAGCAGCAGACTGGAATAAAAGTAAGATTTTACTACATTTAGGGTGGCAAGGGTGGGCTGAGTGCAGATGGTATTTTTAACACAATTGGGTCAGGAATACATGTTTGTGACTCTATAGTGCCCTTTAATGCTACAAGACACAAATCTATTTAGACAACTGGGTGTGTTGACCTTTGTGGCAACAGTTTGGGGTGGCCCATTCCTGTTCTATCATGACTGTGCCTCTGGGCACACAGCAAGGTCCATGAAGACATGGTTTGACAAATTTGGTATGGAGGAGCTCAAATGGCCTGCACAGAACCAAGACCTTAACCACTTTGAGATTAATGTTATCACTGATTGTGAGCCAGACCTGCTCATCCAACATCAGGGCCTGGCCTCATAAATATTATTTTAGCTTAATATACATAAATACAATAAATGTGAGTAATATAGATTTGTCCACATACCATACAGAGTATGTTAGGGGCAATAGCCAATTGACCATAACGGTTTATGAAGTGGAATTGCTTTCCTCAAAGCAGTTAATGTAGATCTGTCACTTTGCAGTTTTAGTTGGTATGTAAGTAAATGTAGAGACTATTTTCTTACGGGGAGTGTGATCTTTGGCAGTTGTTGGTAATGGGTAGAGCTTAAAACCCTTAGGGACATTAGGACCGTCCTCCACTAAGTGAGCTTTAAAGGACCACTATAGTGCCAGGAAAACACTTGTTTTCCTGGCACTATAGTGCCCTGTGGGTGCCCCCACCCTCAGGGCCCCCCTCCCGCCAGGCTCTAGGGGGTGGAAGGGGTTAAATTTACCTCTTTCTCCAGCGCCGGGCGGGGAACGCTCCTCCTCCTCCGCTGAATGCGCATGCGCGGCACGAGCCGCACGCACATTCAGCCAGTCTATAGGAGAGCATTCACAATGCTTTCCTATGGACGCTGGCATATTCTCACTGTGAAAAATAACAGTGAGAAGCGCGGAAGCGCCTCTGGCGGCTGTCAATGAGACAGCCACTAGAGGCTGGATGAACCCTATTATAAACATAGCAGTTTCTCTGAAACTGCTATGTTTATAGAAAAAAGGGTTAAACCTAGCAGGACCTGGCACCCAGACCACTTCATTAAGCTGAAGGGGTCTGGGTGCCTATAGTGGTCCTTTAACAACATCAGAATGGCATGGGACATCCTAATGTTCTGTGTGCACATCCCATCAAATGCTTCTATGAGCAGCCTATCATTGCTGGATCAAGGTTCACTCTGTTCTGGAGAAGGGAGACAGTCACTAGAGGCTTTTTGGCCCTGCAATGGAAACATGCAGTTTCTACAAATTGACAAGGCCACTATACACTTTAGTCAAAAGAATCCTGCATAAAGGCAAACTTGATATAATAATAAAGTATTTAACCAGGAAAGGTACATTCAGTTTTCAAGTACGTCCTGCGGATGTTACCTTAGCCAGGGCCGGCGCCACCTGTAAGGCGACCTAGGCAGCCGCCTAGGGCGCAACTTATCAGGGGGCGCCGGATCCCTGTCCCCGCTGCGCCTCCTCATGCTGCGCCGCCTGAGGGCTTTAACAAGCCCCAGGCGGCGCAGCACTGCTGCATGGAGGGCGGCCGGGTTTCAGTGACCGGCAGGAGGGAAGCGCAGAGCGCTCCCTCCTGCCGGTCTCTCCATGTAGCGTGGCCCGGCGGCGCGGAACGCGGGACAGGAACCTCTGTTTCCTGTACCCGGCCGCCGGCGGAATGACAGAAGTGCTCACTGAGTGAGTGCTTCCTGTCATTCCGCCGGCGGCTGGGTACAGGAAACAGAGGTTCCTGTCCCGCGTTCCGCACCGCCCGGCCACGCTACATGGGCAGGAGGGGAGGGTAAGGACCACTATGGGAGGGGGGGTGGGGGGGTCGAATAACGGACCACTAGGGGAGGGGGGGGAATAACGGACCACTAGGGGAGGGGGGGGAATAACGGACCACTAGGGGAGGGGGGGGAATAACGGACCACTAGGGGAGGGGGGGGGAATAACGGACCACTAGGGGAGGGGGGGTGGGGGGGGGAATAACGGACCACTAGGGGAGGGGGGGTGGGGGGGGAATAACGGACCACTGGGGGGGGGGGAAATAACGGACAACTAGGGGAGGGGGGGTGGGGGGGGAATAACGGACCATTAGGGGAGGGGGGAATAACGGACCACTAGGGGAGGGAATAACGGACCACTAGGGGAGGGGGGGTGGGGGGAATAACGGACCACTGGGGGGGGGGGAATAACGGACCACTAGGGGAGGGGGGGGATAACGGACCACTAGGGGAGGGGGGGGATAATGGACCACTAGGAGGGGGTGGGGGGGGATAACGGACCACTAGGGCAGGGGGGATGGGTAAGGACCATGAGGGGGGGAAAGGACCACTGGGGGTGGGTAAGGACCAGGGGGGGCTAAGGAACGGGGGGGGGGGGGTAAGGACCATCAGGGGGGGAAAGGACCACTAGGGGAGGGGGGGAGGATAAGGACCACTAGGGGAGGGAGGGAGAGGGGGGATAAGGACCACTGGGGGTGGGTAAGGACCACTAGGGGAGGGGAGGGAGGATAAGGACCACTAGGGGAGGGGAGGGAGGATAAGGACCACTAGGGGAGGGAGGGAGAGGGGGGGGGATAAGGACCACTGGGGGTGGGTAGGGACCAGGGGGGGTTTGGACCACTGGGGGGGTAAGGACCACTAGGGGAGGGGAGGGAGGATAAGGACCACTAGGGGAGGGGAGGGAGAGGGGGGGATAAGGACCACTAGGGGAGGGAGGGGGTGGATAAGGACCACTGGGGTGGGTAAGGACCACTGGGGGAGGGGGGTGAAGGAACACAAGGGGAATGGGGGTGGGAAGGTAAGGACCACTGAGGGAGGAGGAGGGGAGGTCCACTAGGTGTTTGGGAGAGGGAGGACCACTAAGGGGGGGAAGGACCACCAAAGGGGGGGAAGGAGGGAGGACTACTAAGGAGAGGGAAGGAGGGTAAGGACCACTAAGGGGGGGGGGGAGATTACCACTAAGGGGGTGGTGGGAGTAGGGGAAGGTCTACTAAGGGGTTTGAGAGAGGGAGGACCACTAAGGGGTTTGGGAGAGGGAGGACCACTAAGGGGTTTGGGAGAGGGAGGACCACTAAGGGGTTTGGGAGAGGGGAGTGAGAAGACCACCAAGGGGGGACTGCAGAGGGACAGGGGGCCAAGGGAGAGCACTAAGTGACACACACACACACACAGAAACATACAATGCATTCCTACTCACACACAATACATCCCTTATGTTCTCTTACATAATTAATGCACCCCTTACAGACACACACTGCATTCAATTACATACACAGAAACAAACCTTGCACCCCTTACACACACACACACACACACAGAAACATACAATGCATTCCTTACACGCAAACACACACTACATCCCATATAAACACACTACATCCCTTACACAAATTGCACACATAAAAAATCCCCAACTCATGGATGGGCCATGTAGGTGGATTTATGGGTGGGCATTGTAGGCGTATGCCCCCTGGGGGCCCAGACCTTGAGCTGTGTAAGGGGCCCTAAAAAATGGAGCTGCTTCCTGTTTGTTAATTGTTGTGAGCACTGTTAAAAACAGTCTCCAGAGAGCCTCTTCTACACCAGACCTGTGGAGCCAGACTGAGCCCATCATCAGCCTCTTGTCCTCATCTGGTGGTAAGTAGGCAATCCAATATATTATTAGTGGCACTAATCTCTAATTTACCTCACATTAAATGGATACTATAGTCACCAGAAGCACTACAGCATAATGTAGTGGTTCTGGTGTCTATAGCCTGTGCCTGTAGGCTTTTTAATGTAAACACACTGTCTTTTCAGATAAAAGACACTTTGTGAAGACTGGCGTTGGCCCATATGGCAGAGCATATGGGCGGGGCATTGTGATGTCACATGGTGGGCAGGACATATGGGGGGGCGGCAAAAATCCTTGCACCGGCCCTGACCTTAGCCCAATATCAAGGGGTTGTTACTATTACCCAATTTAATGGTACTCCGTTGTAGCGGAGCTCCCTGTACCCCGGCTGGGTACCTCCGCCACAGTGGTTGCTTCCTAGCTGGAACCAGACAAACGGGTAGGGGAACTAGCTCCATGCGCTCCCAGGAAGAGACGGCACTCAGTCCTGGAAGCTCTTAGTCCTTACAAGGACTTTCCCCGCTGCATCCCCTGCAAGCTGGAACAGCAGACACAGGGGTTAAATCTTCCTTTCCTCCAGTAACCATCTTTATTTGGAACACACAGCTTTTATGCACAGACCCCCATTCAGTATTATACAATTAAAAAGCAAGGGGGGGGGGGGGGCGTAAGAACCAATGATCCAACACATCCCTTCTGTTTTCCTGCGCCTAAGTGCTCTACATAAAAACAGAAGCTTTATATCTGTAGCTCACTGATAACAGGAGGTGGAGAATCTGTGAAGAGGCGTGATCTTGCATCACAGGGTAAGCAAATGGTCACGAAAACACAGAGAGGCAAACAAGTGGGTAAAGTAAACAAATACTGTGATCAATGAAATTAATAAAATATTCCAATTTTTGTTAAAAAAAATTAGATTTGTGTGTATGTACACACACACACACCCCTTTAGTCTGTAAGATATACTGAATGTTTATATGAATTAAAAAGTTTTTACAAACAGTTACTGCTGCCACAGTCAATGTCCATTTCAAAATTCACATTAGAACACTGTATATATTCATTGAAGCTGATATGCAGTGCCTGTATCTGTGTAATATACCATGGGTTTTTCATACATGGAATATTTTGCACTGAGCAATACGTGTTCATTTTGGAAACTATGCGCATGCAAAAAAAAAAATGTTTTTAAATGCTCTTTTGTGATATACCTGTGTGTGACAGCTAACCATCTCCATGTGAACTAGTTGGCTACAGCATACATGGTAAGACTGTGATTATGCTACTCAAAAGGACAAATATCACCTTTAAACTATTTTTTAACATAATAATCCTTTCATGGAGTATTGAAAATAAATAAAAAAAATTTAATGAAGTTTATGTAAAAATAAAAATAAAATAAAACACAACTCATCCCTATCTTTAGTATATGACGGGATCCTTCAGCCATACATAACTTGGGTATTTGAAAATTGACAATCTTTAGCACTCCAGATGTTGTGGACTACATATCCCCTGATGTTTTGCCAGCATTATGGTAGATTTAATCCACAACATCTGAAGTGCAAACGGTTAGCTGCCCCTGCTCTATGGTCTTCGCTGCTTCACTCCCTGCACAGAATCAGGGAATAGAGAATGTTGGTTTTTTAAACACTGTCTGACCTAAGGTGAATGTATATGGCTGAAGGACCCTGTCATATATTAAAGGTAGGAATGCATTTTTCACATATACTTCAGAAAAAATAAATAAATACATTCCCTGTTCTAGCATGACTGGATAGATATATTATATATATCTTGCTAAAGACCCGAACGGGTTGAAAGGCTGATGATTTTTTTTATTTTTAGAGATGACAATGTTTTGATTTAAACCTTTACTAAAACACATTATGGTTTTATTGGAAGACCTTGGAGTGCACCCTTTATTTGGTTCATTATATACTCAACGTGGGTGTGCACCCAGGCAAGGTTATTATTTTTGTATAACTGTCTGCGGAGTGTCAAGCTTATTTATACACTCCCCAAGAGTGTCCTCATCGGTCTGAACAACAACAACAACAACAACAACAACAACTGTTTAGTGGGTTAGAAGACCCTTTGTTTTGTGGGTATTTATAACAGATAATCTCCATCAGGATTATTCACTAAAGTGTGAGAATTGTGGGGAATTCAAAGTAAATTTCAAATTGAAATCCAATGCAACCAAACGAAGTAAAAATATCCAAGTCCACTATGCTTTTTAGTTTTGGCTACTTTGACCTTAAAGCAATACTGTTAATCCACCCATCTCCAAAATAAATATTTCAGAAAGAGAAAATATTTATGAAATACTCACAGTGATGGTGCTGGAATTTCACTGCTATTCCAAAACAGTCAAAATAAATACTGAGACAAAGTAGAGACTGATTGGTCTTAGTAGTTTTCCTACGCTTGACAAAAAGGTGGAGCTACAGTCTGTCCATAGACAGACCTGTTTTTCCCCTCTGTCGTCATGGCTAGGGGCTTGACAAAAGGTAGCTAGCTCCGCATTTTTGGCAACATAGGTCAAACATAGAAGGTCTTGCGGGATGCTCCATAAACCTCAGTGTTGTACTCTTGCGCATGCGGATGCGGGCACCTGGCAGTTGAAGCTCCAGGAGATGAAGAGGACCGTCAGGAAGAGCATGGCAGCGGTTCAGGTAACTATAAACGCACCTTTCCCTGCACCCCGAGGCAACTGGACACCCAGCAGTTAAAGTCACTAAACAAGTTATGCAAAGTGACCGATCTGCCTTAAATTTGAAATTTACTTTAAATTCCTAACAATTACATCCTACAGGGCAAAGTGTGAATGTCCTCCCTCTGAACTTACAATTATATAAGATAATAATGTGAAGTGTGTGAGATATACACACACACACATTTGTATATGAGATAAGTGTGCACAGCTTCCCTTTCTAATTATGCAATATTTATTGTTGAGTGTATATACACATATGTGTTTATACATTAAGAGTAACAGTGCATGAGTGATCATGCAGTCTGTAAATGTGTAATTAGCTTAAATGAATGAGGGTGAGTGTACTCACCTCTCAAAGCATACAGTCACTATTTATTATAGAGTCATATATATATATATATATATATATATATATATAGCTATAGAGAGAGAGCGAGCGAACTACACATCTGTCAGTCAGTGACTGTGTGTCTGTACTCACCTGTCAGTGAGTGAGTGAGTGTGTCTGTACTCACCTGTCAGTGAGTGTGTCTGTACTC
This sequence comes from Pelobates fuscus, assembly GCF_036172605.1. Lineage (NCBI taxonomy): Eukaryota > Metazoa > Chordata > Amphibia > Anura > Pelobatidae > Pelobates > Pelobates fuscus. The sequence goes on from NC_086317.1 coordinate 415,598,281, forward strand.
ATTATTGAGTGAGTGAGAGTGTCTGTACTCAGCAGTGAGTGAGTGTGTCTGTACTCACCTGTCAGTGAGTGAGTGTGTCTGTACTCACCTGTCAGTGAGTGAGTGTGTCTGTACTCACCTGTCAGTGAGTGAGTGTGTCTGTACTCACCTGTCAGTGAGTGAGTGTGTCTGTACTCACCTGTCAGTGAGTGAGTGTGTCTGTACTCACCTGTCAGTGAGTGAGTGTGTCTGTACTCACCTGTCAGTGAGTGAGTGTGTCTGTACTCACCTGTCAGTGAGTGAGTGTCTGTACTCAGCAGTGAGGGAGTGTGTCTGTACTCAGCAGTGAGGGAGTGTGTCTGTACTCAGCAGTGAGGGAGTGTGTCTGTACTCAGCAGTGAGGGAGTGAGAGTGTCTGTTCTCAGCAGTCAGGGAGTGAGAGTGTCTGTTCTCAGCAGTCAGGGAGTGAGAGTGTCTGTACTCAGCAGTCAGTGAGTGAGAGTGCCTGTACTCAGCAGTCAGTGAGTGAGAGTGCCTGTACTCAGCATTGAGTGAGTGAGAGTGTCTGTACTCAGCAGTGAGTGAGTGAGTGAGAGTGCCTGTACTCACCTGTCAGGTCTGCACACAGGCTGATGCTCTTTGCTTCTTCCGGGAGACTTTGGACTCTCATCCCTTCCAGTCTCTGCCCACAAATTCCCTCTCCGTCTATTGGTTACTGTATTCTCTATCAGTTATTTGATTGGAGAGTCATTGGTCAGGCCCCGCCCATCACCCCTTTTCCCCACCCTGCAGAGACAGTTCGTTTGAGACACACCTAGCTGCCACTGCAGTCCTATTAACCCTCTCCTTCCCCTTCTATCCTGCTATCTGTCCTTAACCCCTTCATTACCCGGCCCATGTAACTAACCCCCTCACAACCAAAAAGATCTCACTGGCCATCACTTCCTCCATATTCTGAACACTTTCCTCAATTTACTGTGCTTTTTACCCCCATTCCGTGTCTTCTGTGTACTATACCCCAGCTTCTCTGGCTTTTGAGCTATTTACCCCACCTGAATATCAGAATTATTTACCCCACCTGAATATCAGACAGAATTATTTACCCCACCATTCTTAATGTCAGGGTTATTTACCCCACCATTCTTAATACCAGGGTTATTTACCCCACCATTCTTAATACCAGGGTTATTTACCCCACCTTCTCTGGCTTATATTATAGTTACCCCTTCCTTCCCTGGTTTCTGTGTTATTAACCCTCTCCTTCCCTTGCTCCTGTTATTTACTCCATCTCTCACTTATTTGTGTGTTATTTACTCCGTGTCCCCTTTATCATGTATGTGTTATGTCCCCCTTATCATGTATGTGTTATGTCCCCCTTATCATGTATGTGTTATTTACTCCATGTCCCCCTTATCATGTATGTGTTATGTCCCCCTTATCATGTATGTGTTATTTACTCCATGTCTCCCTTATGTATGTGTTATGTCCCCCTTATCATGTATGTGTTATGTCCCCCTTATCATGTATGTGTTATTTACTCCATGTCCCCCTTATCATGTATGTGTTATGTCCCCCTTATCATGTATGTGTTATTTACTCCATGTCTCCCTTATGTATGTGTTATGTCCCCCTTATCATGTATGTGTTATGTCCCCCTTATCATGTATGTGTTATTTACTCCATGTCCCCCTTATCATGTATGTGTTATGTCCCCCTTATCATGTATGTGTTATTTACTCCATGTCTCCCTTATGTATGTGTTATGTCCCCCTTATCATGTATGTGTTATGTCCCCCTTATCATGTATGTGTTATTTACTCCATGTCCCCCTTATCATGTATGTGTTATGTCCCCCTTATCATGTATGTGTTATTTACTCCATGTCTCCCTTATCATGTATGTGTTATGTCCCCCTTATCATGTATGTGTTATGTCCCCCTTATCATGTATGTGTTATTTACTCCATGCCCCCCTTATCATGTATGTGTTATTTACTCAATGCCCCCCTTATCATGTATGTGTTATGTCCCCCTTATCATGTATGTGTTATTTACTCCATGTCTCCCTTATCATGTATGTGTTATGTCCCCCTTATCATGTATGTGTTATTTACTCCATGCCCCCCTTATCATGTATGTGTTATTTACTCCATGCCCCCCTTATCATGTATGTGTTATTTACTCCATGCCCCCCTTATCATGTATGTGTTATTTACTCAATGCCCCCCTTATCATGTATGTGTTATGTCCCCCTTGTCATGTATGTGTTATTTACTCCATATCTCCCTTATGTATGTGTTATGTACTGGCTGCTTCTGTTCTTTGTTATAGTTACCCCTTCCTTCCCTGGTTTCTGTGTTAGTAACCCCTCCTTCCCACGCTAAGAAGCCTCGCTAAGAAGTACTACCCATTGTAGCATGCAAACTGATTTTTACAATTCAGGTCAAAGTAGCTCAACTTTAAAATTCTTCCTGTTCAACTATTCTGACATTAAATTGGAAAGTTACTTTGAATTCTCACTTTAATAAATAACCCTGTTTTTTGTTTCTTTGTTATTTTTTTAAGCACATTATACATGGTATCAATCTGGGAAAACATTGATGAGCTATACATTTAGTTTAGAGGTGCATCATTCAGTTGTTAAATAGTACATACAAATACTCTAAACCAGGGGTTCCCAAATAATTTTTCCCGTGGAACCCTTTGATATAATACGCTTACAACGTGGAAACTCCCCAAAATTTGGCGCTGTAGCACAGATACTAAACGATTAGTTGTACTTAGGAGCAGGTGTGCTTTTGTGTGTACAGTTGGTGTTTGTATATAATGTTAGCGTTTTGATACAGGGGTTTGTTTGTATTTAATGTTTGTATTTGCATGCAGGGGTGTGCTTGTATGTAATGTTTGCATTTGCGTGCAGGGGTGTGCTTGAATGTAGTGTTAGCTTTTAAATGCGGATGTACATTGGTGTGTACTATTAGTGTCTGAGTGTTTAAGTGAAGGGTGTGTTTGAGTGTTTGTATATAAATTTTAAATTTAAATTCAGTGTTTTTTGTATGTAATGTTTGTGTTTGCAGGAGTGTGTTTGCATGTTGTGTTGGTGTTTGCTGGGATGTATGCACATATACGTGTTTGATTGCTGGGATGGTGTTTGATTGCTGCTATGTATGCCACGTACATACGTACGTACGTACGTACGTACGTACATACATACACAAACAAATTAACACACAGACACACATATAAAACATTGACACATACACACACATTCATATACACACTGACATATACAATATACACACAGACACAAAGATGCACGCCTTGACACAATCACAGACCTTGACACACAGATACACACTGGCACATACACACACACACACACACACACACACCAATACACACATACTGACACACACACACACACACTCAGATACACACAGTGACACATCCACAAACCTTGACACACAGATACACACACTGACACACACATTCTCTTTGACACACACATACACTCTCACTGACAAACACACATACTCTTTGACAGACACATACACACTCACACTCTCACTGACAAGCACACACACACACTCACTAACAAACACACGTACACTCTCAGTGACAAACACACATACACACACACACACACACACACACACTCACTGACAAACACACATACAAACTCCTTAACAGACACACACAAAATTTATTTCACTCCACCCAGCCTCCCTACCTTTGGGAGTGCTCGCATGGAGTCTCTATTTCCCTGGGGCCCAGGGAGGCTGCTGGGCTGAGCGGCTGGCATGCGGTCCCTGGGGTCCGGGGGGGCTGCTGGCCTGAGCGGCTGGCGTGCAGTCCCTGGGGTCCAGTGGGGCTGCTAGGCTGAGTGGCCGGCGTGCGGGTGGCGAGGGAGCAGTGATCTTCCTGCTCAGCTCTCTCTCTCGCCTCTTAGTGATGCTGCCAGACCCAGAGTGACGCCATATTTCTGCTCCAGCACCACTGCGGTTCGTGCGAGGGAGCTGAGCAGGGGAGAGTACTCCCTCGCCGCCCGTCTCAATTATCAGTGGCGGCAATTTTGTTTCCCAAAATTATGGCGGAACCCCATTTGTGGGGTTCCGCAGAACACCAATTGGGAAAATCTGCTCTAAACACTTTATTCTACACTTTCCAGTTATAATGTATCCACTGTCCTGTGTGAGGCTGTTACTGGAAACAATGTATCATGAGCAGTTGTGTGTGGTCTGATATAAAGGGCTTGTTTTTACAGTTTTGGGTGATAATCACTGTTACATTAAATTTTATTCTACCAGGAAGCAGTGGAATTAACCCAATTACTGCAATATTTTCAGGCTCCACTAAGAATAATTTATTAAAATGCCTTTTACATGATACATTGTTTAACTTTTAATGCCCGAGTGTGTCAGAGAGCTGTCGGTTACAGACAAGCTGCGTCATTCCCAACTCAAAATGTTCTACTGTTCATTAACCTGAAGTTTTCTCCTATGTTGTATTGTCTGTCTCTTCCTTTTCACTCCCAGAAACTGCAGTCTTGAATCAATCATTTACCCCCATGTATCACCCTTTATTGCTGTTACATTGGGTTATCCCTATGTTTACAATATTCTGTTGAACAGTTACATTTCTATTGCCACTCCCTGTGCTCAAACACTCCCTATTTATTGTCCTCTTTGTAATAGCTGAGCATGTGATCTAGCAGGGAGGGAGTCAGCCCAGGAGCCGTGGGTTATATTACTGTATACTTGGAAGCAGTGCTTACTCATTGCTTATCAGCTAGTGTCTTATGTGAAAATTTCTGTTATAAATTAAAATTTTCATCCAATATAGCAGTTACTACCAGTGGTGTATTATGGTTTTGTGCTGCCCTAGGCATGACAAAACTCAGCCCCCTCCCCCCCTTCTAAATTTCACTTCCTGTTAAAAACCAACACGCTCTTTGCCTGACAGACACACGCCTTCACTGATGCATACACTGACCTACACTCACTGACAGACAGGGCCGGCGCCACCTGTAAGGCGACCTAGGCAGCCGCCTAGGGCGCAACTTACCAGGGGGCGCCGGATCCCTGTCCCCGCTGCGCCTCCTCATGCTGCGCCACCTGAGCGCTTTAACAAGCCCCAGGCGGCGCAGCACTGCTGCACGGAGGGCGGCCGGGTTTGAGTGACCGGCAGGAGGGAAGCGCAGAGCGCTCCCTCCTGCCGGTCTCTCCATGTAGCGTGGCCGGGCGGCGCGGAACGCGGGACAGGAACCTTTGTTTCCTGTACCCGGCCGCCGGCGGAATGACAGGAAGTGCTCACTGAGTGAGCATTTCCGGTCATTCCGCCGGCGGCCGGGTACAGGAAACAGAGGTTCCTGTCCCGCGTTCCACGCCGCCCGGCCACGCTACATGGGCAGGAGGGGAGGGTAAGGACCACTAAGGGGGGGGAGGGTATAAGGACCACTAAGGGAGGGGGGTATAAGGACCACTATGGGAGGGAGGGGGGATAAGGACCACTATGGGAGGGAGGGGGGGGATAAGGACCACTATGGGAGGGAGGGGGGGATAAGGACCACTATGGGAGGGAGGGGGGGATAAGGACCACTATGGGAGGGAGGGGGGATAAGGACCACTATGGGAGGGAGGGGGGATAAGGACCACTATGGGAGGGAGGGGGGGATAAGGACCACTATGGGAGGGAAGGGGGGATAAGGACCACTATGGGAGGGAGGGGGGATAAGGACCACTATGGGAGGGAGGGGGGGATAAGGACCACTATGGGAGGGAGGGGGGGATAAGGACCACTATGGGAGGGAGGGGGGGATAAGGACCACTATGGGAGGGAGGGGGGGATAAGGACCACTATGGGAGGGGGGGATAAGGACCACTATGGGAGGGAGGGGGGATAAGGACCACTAGGGGAGGGGGGATAAGGACCACTAGGGGAGGTTGGGGGGGATAAGGACCACTAGGGGAGGGGGGATAAGGACCACTATGGGAGGGAGGGGGGATAAGGACCACTATGGGAGGGAGGGGGGATAAGGACCACTATGGGAGGGAAGGGGGGATAAGGACCACTAGGGGAGGGAGGGAGGGGGGATAAGGACCACTATGGGAGGTTGGGGGGGATAAGGACCACTAGGGGAGGGGGGATAAGGACCACTAGGGGAGGGAGGGGGGATAAGGACCACTAAGGGGGGGAAGGACCACCAAAGGGGGGTAAGGAGGGAGGACTACTAAGGAGAGGGGAGGAGGGTGATTACCACTAAGGGGGTGGGGGGAGTAGGGGAAGGTCTACTAAGGGGTTTGGGAGAGGGAGGACCACTAAGGGGTTTGGGAGAGGGAGGACCACTAAGGAGGGGGGAGTGAGAAGACCACCAAGGGGGACTGCAGAGGGACAGGGGGGCAAGGGAGAGCACAAAGTGACAGAAGGGGAGAACACAGAGGGACAGAAGGGAAGGGGAAATCAATAATTGAGGGGAGAGCACTATGATTTTTTTTTTAAAAAAGAAAGAGCTGTTCCCCTCCCAGTCTCTATCCTACCCCACAAACCCTCTCTTTTTTACACTACACACATACACAATGCACCCCCCCCACACACAGAAACATACAATGCATTCCTACTCACACACAGACACACCCGAAACACACAATGCATCCCTTACGTTCTCTTACATAATTAATGCACCCCTTACAGACACACACTGCATTCAATTACATACACAGAAACAAACCTTGCACCCCTTACACACACACACACGCAGAAACATACAATGCATTCCTTACACGCAAACACACACTACATCCCCTATAAACACACTACATCCCTTACACAAATTGCACACATAAAACATCCCCAACTCATGGATGGGCCATGTAGGTGGATTTAAGGGTTGGCATTGTAGGCGTATGCCCCCTGGGGGCCCAGACCTTGAGCTGTGTAAGGGGCCCTAAAAAATGGAGCTGCTTCCTGTTCGTTAATTGTTGTGAGCACTGTTAAAAACAGTCTCCAGAGAGCCTCTTCTACACCAGACCTGTGGAGCCAGACTGAGCCCATCATCAGCCTCTTGTCCTCATCTGGTGGTAAGTAGGCAATCCAATATATTATTAGTGGCACTAATCTCTAATTTACCTCACATTAAATGGATACTATAGTCACCAGAAGCACTACAGCATAATGTAGTGGTTCTGGTGTCTATAGCTTGTGCCTGTAGGCTTTTTAATGTAAACACACTGTCTTTTCAGATAAGACACTTTGTGAAGACTGGCGTTGGCCCATATGGCAGAGCATATGGGCGGGGCATTGTGATGTCACATGGTGGGCTGGACATATGGGGGGGCGGCAAATTTTTTTTTGCCTAGGGCGGCAAAAATCCTTGCACCGGCCCTGCTGACAGATACACAGTCATTGTCACACACACTGATTAACCAACACACACTTTCACTGAAACATACAAACTCACTGACAGACATGCACACACACATCCACCGACAGACACACTAACTGACACATGCATTCACTGACCGATACACATACACACTCACTGACAAGACACATGCACACTCACTGACAGACACACACTCACTCAGTGTCAGACACACACACACTGTGACACATATATACTCACTGACAGACACACACTGACAAACACATATACACTCAGTGTCAGACACACACATTCGCTAACAGACATACACATTCACTAACAGACATACACACTCACTAACAGACACAGACAAATAAAAACACTCAGCAACAGACACACACACACACTAACAGACACAGACACACTAGCACACTCACCGACACACACACTCTCACTAACAGACACACACTCTCACTAACAGACACACACTGACACGCACAAACAGACACACTATCATAAACAGAGACATACACACTCTCACTATCAGACACACACTAATGCTCACTAACAGATACACACACACACATTTTTATTTTTTTTTATCGTTTGCTTAAATTTTTGTGGTATTTTGGCGGATTCTCCCGGGGATTCTCCAGGGGACTGGCAGGGCAATGCAGGTGGTCTGGCGGTCGGTCAGAAATGCAGGCGCACAGTTCAGGGGGGCGACGAGGGAGCTCTGATCCTCCTGCTCAGCTCCCTCGCCCGCCTCTTAGTGATGCCGGAACCAGAGTGACGTCATATTCCGGCTCCGGCATCACTGCGGTGTGCGCGAGGGAGCTAAACAGGAAGAGATCAGGGAAGAGTGCTCCCTCGCCCCCCGCAACATCAACGCATGCCAGCCTCTGGGAGGCCCTGAGGTGGCCAGGCGGCCAGCTCCTGGGACCCACAGGACAATGTTTTTAGTTGAGGTTTGCCTAGAGCACTAAAACATGGGTTCCATGTTATTTTAGACACCAATGGATATCACAGGCACTTGATATTAATCGGCCCCAGGCAAGTCTACAAACAATTTGGTGTGATAGGTGGCATTCAAATGTACAGTCATAATTAGGATCAAGCCTGACACATTGGAGTTTTGATTAAATCTGGTCCAAAGTTCTAAAAGTGGAACAGTTATCAGGATCATTCCATTGGTTACCACAGCAACTACTCCACTTTTACAACCTTGCTACTGAATTGCTCTTTACACATAACCCCTGCAGTTTTTCGTGCTAAAAATAAACCCTGCAAGTATAATCAGTAGAATGAGTTGCTCTGCCTGCCCTGGGTATGAAATTATTAAATTTTTTTTGTTTTCTTTTTGCATGAAAAACCTTGATTTTTCCAACAACCAGAGCTAAGGGAAGCCCGGTCAGAGGCAGTCGTTACCAGTAATGGCCAGGGAGTATATGTTTCTCTGTTTATCCTAAGAAATCTTGCACAACATTGAAAAGTCAGCAAAAGAAAAATAAACATATTTTCAGGAACCTAGTTGGTGAAAAAATTGAAGCAAATTTAACTAAATAATGAATTCTGCAGTGTCTTACATAAATATTCCCGATTGGACCATCCCACAGTCTGTTATGTTACAACCTGGAATTAAAATTAGTTTTATTAGGATTTTTACCCTTTGATCAACACAACATGGATTTGAAGTGCAAATCATTTATGATTATGACAAAAATGTTAATTAAACAAATTTTTAAAAATCCACACAGATTCAATGACTGGTAAAAGGGACACTATAGTCACCAGAACAACTACAGCTTCTTGTATTTGTTCTGGTGAGTATAATCATTTCCCTTCAGGCTTTTTGCAGTGAAGGGTTTGCATTACAGCCTAGTTATAACTCCACTGGCCACTCCTCAGATTGCTACTAGAAGTGCTTCCTGGGGCAGTGCTGCATAGTGAGCAGCACGGCCATTCAGTGTCTCCACCCTCTGCATTAGACACTGAAATTTCCTCCTAGAGATCCATTGATTCAATTAATCTACACCCTCTGCATGCAGACACTGAACTTTCCTCATAGAGATTCATTGATTCAATTCATCTCTATGAGGAGATGCTGATTGGCCAGGGCTGTGTTTGAATTGTGCTGGCTCTGCTGCTGATCTGCCTCCTTGACAGTCTCAGCCAATCCTATGGGGAAGCAATGTGATTGGCTCAGACCACCACTTCTGATGATGTCAGCAGGCAGGTCAGAGGCAGACAGGGGCAATGGCAGCAGCTGAAGACTTGGATAAAGTAAGATTTTACTATATGTAGGGAGACAAGAGAGGGCCGGGTGGGGGGGAAACAATTAATTGTTTCAGCAAATAGATGATAATATACCTTTCTGTCGTTTCTCTCTGCACTGAAAAGTACATTGCTGTATGTTAAAAATATTCTGTGTTTCCATTACATATGTTGTTAAAAAATATTTTTAAAGGATTTTTCTATAGCTGTGAAGGGAGTATTTAAGGGCAACTGCTGTCCCCAATTTTTTTTTTTTTTAGATAATAATCCTATCATCACGTTTTGAAAGGAAATAGATTTTTTAACATTTTTTTTATCAAGTATAGGAAAAAAATTACAAAAACTAATGCCTACATTTAGTATATGGCAGGATCCTTCAGCCATAAACATGCACCTTGGGTCAGACAGTGTTTGAAACCCAACAGATAGTTGGTCTGATGATGTCACTGTACTTCAGAAGATCAAAGAGACTGTCGATTATAAAAAACATTGTTTGACCCAAGATGTATGTATATGGCTGAAGGTCTTGCCATCTACTAAAGGTTTTTCCTTTCAAAATTTATGAAAGGATCAAATATATTACAGAACAGTTTGTGAGCCGACAGTTGTCCTTTTAAGAGGAACAGCCACTTACAGTGAAGTAACTGTTCCACTTCCATGTTGAGGCAATGTGATAGAACCGTGGAGGCCCTGGGGCATTCATGCATGTTCCCGCATTAATTTGAGAAATGTAAGTATGAATGTGTGCAGGGCATTTTACACAGCAGTCCTGTACACATGAAAAGAAAATAATCTCTTAAGAGTTTTTTTTTTTTAAATGTAACTAGAACTTCTAGTTAGCTACTAGGTTGTGCTTAAATTGAGGATTTGAGAATTCTTTAAAGCAATTCTGTGTGTAACCCGGAAATGTTTTCACAAATAAATATCTTTGTAAACTATTTAAAGTGGCTCTGTTACTTTTGAGTATTTCACAAACATACGATGTTTATAAAACACTGATTTTGACTGTGTTGGAATTTCATTAAAATTCCAATGCAATCGAAAATATCCCTAGACAAAGCAGAGACTAGTTTGTTTTATGGACAATGTCCGAGGTTGACAACGGCTGACAAAAAAGCAAATCCTCAATGGAGTTTCTGCCATCAAGTCTTACCTTGAAAGTGTCAGGTGAGAGAAGAGGCAAAACGTCTCGTGTGAGATTGCATTGTGGGATCTTCCATAGACCTCTTTTTTCTACTCCTGCGCATGCACTAGACATCATCCTTGATGCTGGCTCATGGTGGATGTAGTGCCAGCAGGGCCGCTACCATAAGGCGGCACAGGCGGACTGTGTGGAGGGCGCGGGGATAGGAACACGTCATATCCCTGCTCCCCGCGTAGCACACAGCGCGGCTGGCTCCTTGCAGGAACTGGAAATACCGCCCCCTCTGTATCTGCATGGTTGGAGCAGCATGGGAGAGCAGAGAGGAGGGGCTGGGAGAGTAGAGCCAGCCCCTAACTCCCAACTACCTCAGCCAGATCTTCACACTGGATTCCAGGGAAGCCACCCTCCTGCACCCAAAAGGTAGGAAACAGGAGGGTGGCTATAAAAGTATATATGATTAGCATGTGTATGTGTGTGTATCTGTATGTCTGTCAGTGTGTGACTGTGTGTGTGTATCTGTATGTCTGTCAGTGTGTGACTGTATGTGTGTGTGTGTGTGTCTGTATGTCTGTCAGTGTGTGACTGTGTGTGTGTGTGTATCTCTGTATGTCTGTCTGTGCGTGACTGTGTGTGTGTGTGTGTATCTGTTTGTCTGTCAGTGTGTGTATCTGTATAAAAGATATATAGAATTTCTCACACACTCAAGGATAGTGTCCACATACAGTGCTGTATAAAAAGTGAAATAACTTCCCTTAGCAATATAGGATATGCCCGAAGATTTCCTCCTATCTTCAATTCAACATGTGTATGGTATAGGGCCAGGGCCGGACTGGGAAAAAAATTAGGCCCGGGCATTTTTCAATCAGAGCACCCCCCTAAGAAGCACGCCACCTCTCAAAGTGAGCATGTTAGTTCAATGCGCAGAGCCCGCTGAAGAGCTCTGGCATTTAGAAAAAGGCCCTGAATTTGTTCTGCGCAGCGCAAGCAAATTTAATAACATGCTTGCGCTGTGTTTGCTTTTAAATTGTCTCTGGTTTCTCCACAAGTGGGATACCAGAGGACAAAAGGGCCAGTAAAGTGCATGGTGCATATGTTTGGAGCCTGCTTGTGGGATTGCGTGTGTGTAGAGTGTGGTGTGGTATTGTGTAAATAGGTCAATTTCATTTGTGTTTGTGGTGTAATATGTGTGGCTAGGGGCTGTAGAGAGTGTGTGTATAGGGAGCATAGTGTTATAGGGGATGTAGCGAGTGTGTGCTTACGGGCTGTAGTGTGTGTGTATAGGTGACGTAGTGTGTGTGGGGGGGTTGTAGAGAGGGTGTGTGTGTATGTGTAGAGGATTAAGAGTGCATATAGGGTAAGGGATCTAGCGTTTATCTGGAGCGTAATGTATGTAGTGGTACAGTGTGAGGGGTGCTGAAGTGTGTATGTGTATGTGTATATATATATATATATATATATATATATATATTTGGACGTATTGTATGTGTGAGGGGCGCAGTGTGTGTGTGTGTATGTAAGAGGGGTGCTGTGTGTGAGGGTGTTTTTTTCTACCGTCACATTCTAGGTTTCTAATTTTCTTTGTTAACTCACTGAGTTTGTTTTTTATATATTATATATATGTGTGTGTGTGTGTGTGTGCTGTATATGTGTGGGAGTGTGCTGTGTGTGTGAGCAAGGATGCTGTCTGTCTGAGGGTGCTGTGTGTGTGTGTGTGCTGTATATGTGTGGGAGTGTGCTGGGTGTGAGCGAGGATGCTGTCTGTCTGAGGGTGCTGTGTGTGTCTGAAGGTGCTGTTTGCTGTGTGTCTGGGGGTGCGCTATGTGTGTCTGGGGGTGCGCTATGTGTGTCTGGGTGCGCTGTGTGTGTCTGGGTGCTGTGTGTGTCTGGGGGTGCGATGTGTCTGGGGGTGCGATGTGTCTGGGAGCCGTGTGTGTGTCTGGGGGTGCGCTGTGTGTGTCTGGGAGCCGTGTGTGTGTCTGGGAGTGCTGTGTGTGTCTGGGTGCTGTGTGTGTTTGGGAGTGCTGTGTGTGTGTGTCTGGGAGTGCTGGGGGTGCGCTGTGTCTGGGGGTGCGCTGTGTGTGTCTGGGTGTGCTGTGTGTGTCTGGGTGCTATGTGTGTCTGGGTGCTGTGTGTGTCTGGGTGCTGTGTGTCTGGGAGTGCTGTGTGTGTCTGGGAGTGCTGTGTGTGTGTCTGGGAGTGCTGTGTGTGTCTGGGAGTGCTGTGTGTGTGTCTGGGAGTGCTGTGTGTGTGTCTGGGAGTGCTGTGTGTGTGTCTGGGGGTGCTGTGTGTGTCTGGGGGTGCTGTGTGTGTCTGGGGGGCTGTGTGTGTGTCTGGGGGGGCTGTTAGTGTGAGTGTATTTTGTATTTAAATGTAATAATAAAAAAATAAAAAGTTATATCCCCCCCCCTTCTTACCTTTAGGGGGTGGGAAGCCGGGTTTCCATGGGGGGGGGGGTGCCTGATCCCTGGTGGTCCTAGTGGAGGTGGGGCAGATTGCTTAATATCCCCCCTCCCTTCTTACATCATGCCTGGGAGGGGGGATCTTTTCTGCAGCTTCCTTCCCTGGTGGTCCAGTGGTGAGAGTGAACTCTAGCCTGGAGGCTAGAGTTCACTCTCGCGAGATCTGAGCGTTGCCGCGGTAACCGCGGCAACGCTCAGACCTCGCGAGAGGACCCGGCGGAGCTGCTGGCTAGAGCTCCGCCGGTGTTCTCTCCTGCCTCCCTCACACCCTCTCCTGCCGACGGCCGCATCTCAGTGTCTCTGGGCCGGTGAGGGAGATCTTTGATCTCCCTACCGGCCCATGGAGACACACAGCAGGGCTGGCGCTCGGATAGCGCTGGCCTTGCAGAGGCTAGCAGGGGAGATCCTGTGATCTCCCCTGCCGGCCTTGGCCCCACGGCCATCGTGGCCCACCGGGCATTTGCCCGGTATGCCCGATGGCCAGTCCGGGCCTGTATAGGGCTATTCCAAGCTAGGGAAATAAGAAATATATGGCATAGTGCAATACTGTATATATATATATATATATATATATATATATATACTGTGTGTGTGTGTCTGTATGTTGTCAATCTGTGTATCTATGTATATATATATATATATATATGTGTGTGTGTGTGTGTGTATCGCAGTGTTTGTGGCAATGTTTGTGTAAATGTGCATACATCTCAGCAGTAAAACGCCAACACTACATACAAAGACACCCCCTGCATTCAAACGTCAACACAACACACCCCTACATTCACATAAACATACTCAAAATTTATGAAAAGTGTAGATTGTTTGACTGTGTCTGTATGCATGTGTTTGATTGTGTGTCTGTATATCTTTGTCACTGTGTGCCTAAATAACGGTCTGTATGCCTGTATGATTGTGTGTTTCTATTTTTGTGTCTTTGTGCATATATGTATTTTTGACCATTTATCTGTGTTTGTATGGGAGAAAGAGACAGAAAGGGGCTGGGGAAGAAATAGACATAGAATGTGGGGATGTAAAAGGGGATGTAAGAAACAAAAGGGCAAGACATTAAAGAGATGGGATATGAAGCATTAAAGAGGGTAAGAAATTCAAAAGGGGGCTACGAGACTCAAAGGTGAAGATACATTTTTTTGTTGGGCGGGGGGGGGGGGGGGGGGGGGGCAGCAAAATGCATCTTCGCCTGTGTAGCCAAAAATCCTTGCACCGGCCCTGAGTGCCAGTAGCTAAAGATGGAAGCAAATATATCTTCTTTAGTTTTTTTCATGACCGTTCAAGTACAAGTAGGCATTTCAGTTTGTATTGGCTTTGCAATTAATTATTGTATGAGATCCAGTAGCAGCAATCTCACTACCAAAGGACTTCTAATTTTATTCATTTATTGTTTTGTGATTTTACTTTATCTGTAGAATTTATTTGATTTATTTATTGGTATTTGCATATCAAACTCACAGCTGTGTTTTGCTAGTCGCTAGAGGACCAATCTAAGAACCATAGCCACTACATTCCAAATGTACTGATTTTGCTACCATTAGTATGCTGACACTTAGTCCCTTAGTTCTTGGTGAAACTGTTTTGCAAGCAGTTTGATCAAAACCCGGTGAACCAAAGGCGTCAGCAGCATGATCCCATGTTTGGCTATTGCTAATGTCAAAGTCCCACTTCCACAATAGCAATATAAATTTCTTCCATAATTAAAATCATTGACTTAGTGTGTCAGCTGACCTGCTCATGTAACAAATGGCTTTAAAAAAAGATTAAATGGATTTTACTTATACAAAAAGTTTCATTATCACATTAGCTATTGTCAAACAAGGGTGCAAGGCTACAAGCACCTCCGGGACCCCTAGTTTTGATAAATTCACTGCTTCTATATCACATGTTTTTTTCTTTACATCAAGTTCAGTGGTGGAACATTTATAGATTTATAGTTCTGTATTTTGAAATAAGATTTGCAACAGTTTTATGCAGATTATTGATGCTAAACAGATATTAGTATCACTCTCTTGTATTTTCTTAAAACTGTTAAAACATATATGTGTTTCGCTATGTCCACAACTAAAGTAGGCAGACAGCAGTTTAGATTATGTGAAATAAATCTGTACAAGTTCTGGCCTTTCCAGGCATTTTGAAATACTTCATGGGATTTTGCAATATGTGTTTTTCATTGTGAGTTCAGTTTGAAGGAAGAACTTTGCTCATTTGTTTGTTATAAGATGTTTTCAGAGATATGTGGGTTAGGTGTCTTTTTACAATGTAGGAGTTACATATATATGTACGGGCACTCCCTTTCATTTATTGCTGTTGTGATCTATTGTTGACTTTTGTGTTACCATGAACATTTATTATAGCTTTAAGATAACTGTTACGCTACTAGGGGTGATTTGGATTGGAACTCAACTGTAGCTTGTAATCTCCCTAATTACAATAGTGAAGAAATGGAGAATCCTTAACTATCAATACTGTAGCTTTAAGAAAAGAGAGAATCACTGGTAACTTGATTCAACTGAAGTTTTAATAAGTGTTAAACTTAAATGAGTTGCATTTAGGCAATAATCCAATAAGAAGAAGTGCAAGTAATCAACAACACAAAGTTCATTATTAAGTATTTCTTCAGAGATGCATTAAGTAACATTCGTTCATGAGAATAATCTTCAATAGGAACAATAATCAAGTAGCAAAGGATGTTTGCAAAGCAAGAACAGTTCATAGTGAATAAGCATGATGGGAGTTGTCCTTCATGAGATTAGTAACTTGAAGCACTGAATGTAATTGCAAAGCAAGAAACAGTTCATAGTGAATAAGCATGATGGGAGTTGTCCTTCATGAGATTAGTAACTTGAAGCACTGAATGTAATTGCAAAGCAAGAAACAGTTCATAGTGAATAAGCATGATGGGAGTTGTCCTTCATGAGATTAGTAACTTGTAGCACTGAAGATTTGAGTAAGCAAGCATTAGTTCATTAATAAATTATATTGCAGACAAATAGCTGAAAGATATACATTAGGTTAATATGGGTAGTCCTCCATTAGTTCAGAGATATGGTCCACTTGTAAAGTAGCAAAGTATCCGTTCTCCAGTAATCCTTTATGGCATGCAGCAATCCTTGCATTTGCTCAAAGGCTGGGACGGCTTGTCTGAGCTTGTGGAGAGGTAAGTCTGGTGGAAGTAGCTCCCAGTGGCTGAGCCCAGGGGCGGACTGACTGGTCGGGCACTTCGGACATGGTCCGAGGGCCCGGCCGGGAGGGGGGCCCGCCATCAGGGGGCCCGGCCGCCCCTTTAAATGCTGCAGCCGCCTGAGCGCTCTCTTAAGAGCGCTCAGGCGGCTGCAGCTTCTCACCTCCCCTCCCCGTAGCGTGGCCGAGCTGCTCTGCGTCCGCGGTGCCGGCCGGAGTTATAGGAAGGTGCACACACACTGAGTGTGCACCTTCCTGTCAGTCCGGCCGGGTACAGGAAACAGAAACTCCTGTTCCGCGCGGAACAGGAGTTTCTGTTTCCTGTACCCGGCCGGACTGACAGGAAGGTGCACACTCAGTGTGTGTGCACCTTCCTATCAATCCGGTCGGCACCGCGGACGCAGAGCCTCTCGGCCACGCTACGGGGAGGGGGTAAAAAGAGAGAGGGAGGGAGGGGGGGGGGAGTTAAAAGAGAGAGGGGGGGTTAAAAGAGAGAGGGGGGGGTTAAAAGAGAGAGGGAGGGGGGGTTAAAAGAGAGAGGGAGGGGGGGTTAAAAGAGAGAGGGAGGGGGGGGGGTTAAAAGAGAGAGGGAGGAGGGGTTAAAAGAGAGAGGGAGGGGGGGTTAAAAGAGAGAGGGAGGGGGGGTAAAAAGAGAGAGGGAGGGGGGTTAAAAGAGAGAGGGAGGGGGGGTTAAAAGAGAGAGGGGGGGTAAAAAGAGAGAGGGAGGGGGGTAAAAAGAGAGAGGGAGGGGGGTTAAAAGAGTGAGGGAGGGGGGGTTAAAAGAGATGGGTTAAAAGAAAGAGGGAGGGGGGTTAAAAGAGAGAGGAGGGGTTAAAAGAGAGAGGGAGGGGAGGTTAAAAGAGAGAGGGGAGGTTAAAAGAGAGAGGGGGGGTTAAAAGAGAGAGGGAGGGGAGGTAAAAAGAGAGAGGGAGGGGGGTAAAAAGAGAGAGGGGAGTAGGGGGGTAAAAAGAGAGAGGGAGGGGGGTAAGAAGAGAGAGGGAGGGGGTAAGAAGAGAGGGGGGTAAGAAGAGGGAGGGGGTAAGAAGAGGGAGGGGGTAAGAAGAGGGAGGGGGTAAGAAGAGAGAGAGGGGGTAAGAAGAGAGAGAGGGGGTAAGAAGGGAGGGGGAGTAAAAGAGGAAGGGGGGAGTAAGAAGAGGGGGAGGGGAGAGTAAGAAGAGGGGGAGGGGGTAAGGAGAGGGGAGATTAAGAAGAGAGGGGGGGAGTAAAGGGGGTAAGAAGAGGGGAGGGGGGAGTAAAAAGAGGAAGGGGGAGTAAGAAGAGGGGGGAGGGGGGTAAGAAGAGCGGGGAGGGGGTAAGAAGAGGGGGGAGTAAGAAGAGGGAGGAGTAAGAAGAGGGAGGAGTAAGAAGAGGTGGGAGTAAGAAGAGGGGGAGGGGGAGTAAGAAGATGGGGAGAGTAAGAAGGGGGAATAAGGAGAGGGGGAGGGGGGAGTAAGAAGAGGGGAGAGTAAGAATGGGGGTAAGAAGGGGGTAAGAAGAGGGGGAGGGGGGAGTAAGAGGAGGGCAATTGCCCCCTCCCCTGTCCGCAGGCACCGTGCGGGCAGCCGGCAGGGGAGGGAGGAAGAGAGGACCCGGGAGCTCAGCCTGCAGCTCCTCTGGGTCCTTCTTGCGTGAGCACAGATCGTTGCCGCGGTTACCACGGCAACGTTACGGCTCTTGCAAGAGTAAACTCTAGCCCTGGAGCTACGGGCTAGAGTTCACTCTCAACACTGTGACCACCAGGTATTCCTGGTGGTCGCAGTGGTGAGAGTGAACTTTAGCCCCATAAACACACTGCCCCCACACCATACACATTCACACACTGCCCCCACACACACCATACACACACACTGCCCCCACACACACCATACACACACACTGCCCCCACACACACCATACACATTTACACACATTGCCTCACACACACACACATACACTGCCCACCCATACACACACAGCCCCCCATACTAACATTGCCACACACATACACAGCCCCCTCGTACACACATTGCCCCACACACCCTACACATTCACACACTACACCCCCTCACACACACTGAACCTTTCACACAGACTGCACCCCTTACACATTGCACCACTGCTCCTATACCCTACTACAGCCTCATATCCCAGCAGACCCCAGGTAAGTTGTCAAACTGTTCTTAAACAGTTTGACTACTTACTCTGGGAGGGGGGCCCGGCCCTCCTGTCACCATAACGACTACACAGAGTAGTAGTGGTTATTGTGCATGGATTATTTCTTTAAATAATCTACGAGTGCCCCAGTAGCCAGCAAGCCAGCCAACCCACAGGCCAGCCAGCCCACAGGCTGGCCAGTAGACAGCCAGCCAGCCTACAGGCCACCAGTTAGGCTTAAAGCCAGCAACCCCACAGCCTGCCAACCGCAGCCAGCAAGCCACAGCCTGCCAGCCAGCAAGCCACAGCCTGCCAGCCGCAGCCAGCAAGCCCACAGCCTGCCAGCCGCAGCCAGCAAGCCCACAGCCTGCCGGCAGTAGCCAGTAAGCCCACAGCCTGCCAGCAAGCCCACAGCCTGCCAGCCGCAGCCAGTAAGCCCACAGCCTTCCAGCAAGCCCACAGCCTGCCAGCCGCAGCCAGCAAGCCCACAGCCTGCCGGCAGTAGCCAGCAAGCCCACAGCCTGCTAGCAAGCCCACAGGCTGCCAGTCGCAGCCAGTAAGCCCACAGCCTTCCAGCAAGCCCACAGACTGCCAGCCAGCAACAGTAATTAAGGTAAGCCTAGGTATCAGCTATGTTGTGTTGCTATATTGTGAATAGGAACCAGAGTGTTGGAGAGACCCCCCTCCAGGCCCCATTAGACTCCATTGTAGTCTCTAATGGGACCTGGAGGAAATTCTTTCTAACACACTCTCTAAAGGACACTGAGATAGCCTCTGCTAGAATGCTCCCCCCCTCCATGGCCCATTAGCCCTCAATTGTAGTCTCTACTGGGGCCTGGAGGCGACTGTTTCCAGCAGGGACACTGAGATGGCCTCTGTTAGAAAGACCCCCTTCCAAGCCTGTTAGACTCCATTGTAGTCTCTAATAGGGCCTGGAGGGGATTCTTTCTAACACACTCTCTAAAGGACACTGAGATAGCCTCTGCTAGAAAGACCCCCCTCCATGGCCCATTAGCCCTCAATTGTAGTCTCTACTGGGGCCTTGAAGGGATTATTGCACTTTTGTTCCTTGTGTCTAAAGATTGTGTAGGGTGTGGCTGGAGGCGGGACATGGGTGGCGCTTGCTGCGGAGTATGGGTGGGGCCTGTAAGGGGGCCCTTGATTTATTTTGCCCGGGGGCCCTGAGGGTTCTCAGTCCGCCCCTGGCTGAGCCTGTGTAGCCCGCGGTCTCACGGAGGCAGCTCACACGTTAGCTCACACAATCAATCACCAAGCACCCTCTCTCTGGCCCAGTCTCCCTAAATACCGTCAGAGCTGTGTCAGAGGGGTGCGGGGTCCGGCTCCTCACCGCTGAGTGCCGAACCCGGAAGTGTTACTCCATGACAATAACCTATTTATTTTATTACTGTCATAGGTTTTATTATTACTAAAAAAAATAAAAAGTTAACACGTAATACAGCCTTTTTGTTTATTATTTTCTAAAGATTATTTAAAAAAAATTTTAATAAATATTTTCTGTTATTTTCCTAGCTTTCCCTTGCTTTATGGTCACGTCCATTTTCTTTAGTTCTCTTTGGTAGAACACACCACTTATCTGCTAAGAATGCACAATTTGATTAACTGAAATTGTTCTACAGTAAAGTTTTGTCATGATTGATAAAAACACACTTTTTGGTCTGATAAGCTATGCTTCTGAACAATGGACCCAAAGATGGCTGCCCCCATGGACCCAAAGATGGCTGCCCCCATGAAGCAAGGGTATGTATGCCAGGAAATGCAGTGAAAATAGGTTTTATGTGTGTGCATTGCAAACTCTTCTATTTTAAATAATAATAACAAATATAATCGTTTTCCTTTAAATTAATAAAATATAATGTCAGTTTCTTAGAATGTAAATACCTTCCCCATTATGTACTTTGCTGTGATGACAGTATTTTAGGTATCACATATCCTCATGTTAATGTCTATTTACTAATGGTGCCCTGGGTCATCCCAGGAACATTCATTACTGCTTGGCTCTGTATACAAAACTTCACAATGTAACAAATGAATATGACATGGTATACATATAAAAACATCCATTAAAAAGATATTTCATGCTTAGTGGAGTAATTTGCAATGAACCATAAAACCATTTTGCAGTGAGAACATAAATTTATTTCCATGCAAACATTAAACACTTACACACGTTTTCAAAAATGTGCAATATGTCTTGACCTGCCCCATATTTTCACTAAAGTGTCCTCTAGGGCAGGGGTTCCCAACCCAGTCCTCAAGTACCCCCTACCAGTCCAGGATTTAGGGATTACCCTGTTGTGCCTAAAGTGTTTTTTTTTTAATTTTGTTCTAAAAGCACCTCAGACACAACTGGGTAATCCCTAAATTCTGGACTGTTAGGGGGTACTTGCGGACTGGGTTAGGAACCACTGCTCTAGGGCATAGAATGTAAATAACAACCTCACATGCACCCACACACCCTCTGCACTGAGAGGTGTGTAAGCACGGCTGGAAATTGAAGTGATATAATGGGAAGAGCTGGTAAGGGGTGCAGGAGCAATTGCCCCCCTGGGGTACTGGCATACAGTAGTTGTGGACTGGAACCCTTAACTGTACCATAATTCTGCCAATTAAAAGCTATGGGAAGTGTATTAGAATATCTGGTGGCACAGCACTGCTGAAATGAGGCAGCCCTCATGCCCTTTACTAGGTTAGCACTGTATGGGGTTGTGCTCTGGCTTGTATCTCCTGCTCTTCAGACATGGGATGTCCTGCTGATATTGAAGTAACTGAGGATGAACAGATGGACTGAATACGGTAAGTGTGAACATATGTGAACGTATGTTGTCCATGGAGGTGTTTTCCACTGGACACAGGCAGGGTTAGATGAGACTGTGATCATGATATTCATAATAGATGGCGTCATTTCTAGTGGCGAGGGAGTCACGTGGAACAGAATCTGACAAGGGTATTTACTAAAGCGTGAATTGTCAAGAATGCAAAAATAATTTAACATTTTGGGTCAAAATAGTGAAACTGGGGTGTGGCTTCGACTTTGAAGGGAGCAGACGCATGTCGGCTAAGCTCCCGCAGCCTACACTGCATAAATTGAGTCTGGGGCATTTAAAATACATCAAATAAAAACAAGTGAAAATGGCACAATATTATATTTCCCAAAATCTTTGACTCAATAAAATTCTTGTACAAGAGTGTGAATTGCCTAATTTTAAGTGCAAAACAACTATAGTAGCACTATAAAAGTGCCTGTGCAAAAAGTGCAATTAGTGAGCATTCAAATCCACGCAGGATAATTTTTGGCAGTACTCTATTGCAACTTACATGATACCATCATATTTTTCAATGAGGAAAACAGTATTCCACTCACAAATATAGAGCAGATGAGTCTACTCTAACTGTAACAGCTCCAAAATAAAGTGCAGGCATTATGTGAATAAACAAATAGCTTTTACTGACAAACTTTAAAATCAGCAGGCAAGCCAGGACCCTCTTTGGAATTCCTCTGTTAAAGGAACACTATAGTCATCTCAATTACTTTTGCTAAATAAAGCAGTTTTAGTGTATAGATCATTCCCCTGCAATTTCACTGCTCAATTCACTGTCATTTAGGAGTTAAATCACGTTGTTTCTGTTTATGCAGCCCTAGCCACACCCCCCTGGCTATGATTGACAGAGCCTGCATGAAAACAAAACTGGTTTCGCTTTCAAACAGATGTAATTTACCTTAAATAATTGTATCTCAATCTCTAAATTGAACTTTAATCACATACAGGAGGCTCTTGCAGGGTCTAGCAAGCTATTAACATAGCAGGGGATAAGAAAATCTTAATTAAACAGAACTTGCAATAAAGAAAGCCTAAATAGGGCTTGATGCAGAGAGAGAGTGATGCAGAGAGGTGTGACTAGGGTTCATAAACAAAGGGATTTAACTCCTAAATGGCAGAGGATTGAGCAGTGAGGCTGCAGGGGCATGTTCTATACACCTAAACTGCTTCATTAAGCTAAAGTTGTTCAGGTGACTATAGTGTCCCTTTAAGGCTCTCTCCCCAGTCCCTTTGGTTTTGGCCACAACACTAGGTCCGGGTATATATTTTCTAGGGCATTTACTTACCTCAATTCTTCTTGAGCACGAGACCGGAGCTCTAGCACCTAATGGGAAAGAAGGCTAAGAAGCTAAGAACCCTCACGGGAGAAGGCACCCGTGACATCGTCGACCTCCTGCAGCCGTGGCCTAGGCCCAAAATGGCACTCGGAGGAGGAGGAAGAACTCCTCGACGTGCCAGACGATATACTTCGAACAGAGGGTCTAATTGCACCTCAACAGGGCAAAGACCTGACCGTCCCACCTACTAAGGGGGACATCAAAGCTCTGATGAACAACATAAGAGGTTTTTTTTTCAACGCTGATCTCAACATCATTAAAGAGGATATAACTATTGTGACGGCCAGAGTACAGGCTAATGAAGACAACATTTCCTCCATAGCCCAGAAGCAGACAAGCACGAACGAGCTGATACACAAACTATAGGCATCTCACAGAGCCATGCAGGTCAGAATCGACACCCTGGATGATGCACGGAGGCGCAACAACATCAAAATTAGGGGTATTAGCGAACCTGTTAACGACAATGAACTGCCTCATATTCTTAAACACTTAATGACTACTCTTCGGCCCCAGCGCTCCGCAAAAGGCATTTAAGTTGGCGGCTGTTTCAGGCTCGCAAAGTCAAACAAGGCGCCGGCTGGTGTCCCCCGATCCACCTTAGAATGGAGAAGGTCCTTCCAACAAGTTACAAAGACCCTACACTCAGCAAACATCACCTACAAGTGGGGCCCCTCTCGAGCCCTGACAGTTAATAGGTATGACCACAGTCACCTACTCTCCAACGCAGAGGACTCCGCAGCGTTTCTCAAGGGAATGAGTCTTACATCACCTCCTGACAGCATTCCACAACCAGGCCACAGCTGGGATGTACGCAATATCGTCCCTTTTACACCACGTTACGCTGCCGACAACGGTTGAAGAAGGGAAGGAATTCCAGCCGCCCATGCAGTGATGGACTGACCATTCAACAAGTTCCACTAGTTAAAGTTGCTTTTGTGTTTTTTCTTTTCAATGTTTTAAGGTGCTGACTATATGTGCTCACTCACCCCATAAGATTTGTCCTACTATCAGGACAGTATAACTACCTTCCCCCCCCCCCCCCCCCCAAGCGCTCAGGGGATATTGAGTGGAATATATTTAATATTTACCCGTCTTGAGTCCTTACCATATAATACCCCTACGACTCGATCGCTAGGTCCCTACCCAAAACCCATGGGACTGTGTCTTTCATCTAATCGCATGTACACAGCAGGCCCCACTCATCATTACTTCAATGAGCCTGAATGTATCTTTTTTTTTTTTTAATTCTTTATTTTGGTTGTGCAATAGTTTGACAAGCAGACTTTTTGTTATGCCATGACATATTGTAGACTACAAGCATTTCACATGTTAGATCTTTGTGGCATATAGAAAGAACTGCACATTTTCTGTTTTTTTGTTTGTTGTTGTAAAGGTAGCATACAAGTAGGAACATGGTATGTCAGACAGTGATATGAAAACAGGTGTACTAGGGATCTAGCATGTGAGCTGACAATAATTGTGGCGTGAGTGAAATTGTTTTATAACAAGCTAACTTATTAATTTAGTGATGTTTCCGAAGCGTATTAGCCGCTGGGAGCTCTTCAACCGGCCGGAGCCTGGTTTAGGTTGACGCTTAGTATAGTGATTGTGAGTATGCTAATCCGACGTGGTGACCATCTAAGCAATCTAACAGAAAAGATTACAAATGCGGGCTAGTACAGTGCCCCTAACCTAGGGGGGCTGCGGGGGGTGGGGAGGTATTAACGCCATATGGTGTATGGGCCTAGGTGAAAGCCCCTGTGAAGTCTTTAGACCTTGGGTCTTGCGTTTGTGTGAGTTCCTCCGGTTCCCCCTCCATGAGCATGTGGTGTAGTGGCTCCTGTGTGTGTGTGGGGGAGGGTGATATTATAGCCGCAGAGGTACATATTCCTATGCATTTGAAAAACATAAAAACATGAGAAAAACTTGCGTAAAAGAAACAAGAAAACATTTATAACGAGGGTAGCTCGAGCCAGTCCAGGTAATGTTCATCGGGGTTTCCAACCACGTCTATACGGTGTGGGTGCCCATGTCCCGTTAACATGGCCAAGTGTCAGCGCTCAGCACGGTATCTTACGGATCTGGCGGCGGTGTGGCTCTGGATCGCGGCACAAAGGGTGTCACTGCTGTCGGATCCCAGGTGCTTGTAGGTAGGCCAGAGGTTGCTGTGCTATCGGGCAGCCCCAGTTTTCGGAGGAACGATGCAGCTTCTTCCATGGTTTGTAGGACGTGAGTGGTCCCGTCTCGTGTGACTTGGATACAATTGTCTGCTCCCCACCTGTATGTTATGCCAGCTGCTCGTAGTTGAATAGTGACGGGGCTACAGGATTTTCTCCACAGCAGCGTCGCCCTGGATAAGTCCTGAAAGAACAGTAGTGCGGAGTTCTCAAAAGAAAGTGGCGTTTTGTCCCTCACGGCCTGCATGATCTGAATCTTTTCCTGGACAGTGCGGCATCTCAGGATGACGTCTCGGATCAGGTTAGTTTTCGTGTGGGTCGTCGAGGGGAGACGGTATACCCCGTCCGGGGTCAGCTTGCGGGCTGCTGCTGGGGGTAATAAGGTTGCGAGGAGGCGTCTTGTGTAGTGGGGTAATTCCTCCGCGGACACTGTGGTCGGGACTCCCCTGATCTTTATGTTTAGCCGGCGGTGTCGGTCCTCCATAACTGCAAGCCGGCCCATCAGGATTCTTTGGGACTGTTGCAGCTGGAGGACCGTGTCCTGCACCGCGTGTATCTTGTTGTGTGCCTCCGTTACCCCGTCTTCAACCGCTCCAACCTTCTCTCTGACCACTTTAAGTTCTGTTTTGATCTTTGCTGAGTCCGCCTCCAGCAGTCTGTGTATATTGGCTAGGAGAATTTTTAGGTCGCCTTTTGTGGACGGAGCGGTGTCGTCTGAGGCCTCCGTAATTGGTGTCACTGGTGCCCGAGAGGCTGGTGTCGTCTCTGCCTCCCGGCCGCGTGGCTCGGTTTCAGCCTCGCTTTGGATTTCCTCCGAGGACGCGTGGGTTTGGTGCTGTGCCGGCCGCTGGAGCATGGTCCCGATATCCCTGGTATCGGGCCCCGCAGTCGGTTTCTGAGACCGTCGGCCCATAGCCGGTTCGTATGTCGGCCCTTCCGCTTCTGGGTGGCCTGTGTAGCTGCTCCTCAAGAGTGCCTCGAGGTCCGCGGTTGTCAGCGGGCGGTAGGCCTCAACTCGGCGGCGCCGCTTCTGCTGCTTTTGCGGCTGGAAAAAAGGCATCAGCCGGTTCAGCCCCACTTGCTTGTTTGAGATTTTTGGGTTGCAGGGTCGGATCGATAGTATTTCGGGCGATATCTGGTGAATTAAGGGTTATTCAGGGAGAGCTTTGGAATATGGCGTCTGTTCAGGTTTGAGTTTAAGCTCCGCCCCCCCCCTGAATGTATCTTAAGCCCCTAGTCTTAGGAGTTTAGTTTAAATGAATGAATCTCCAGGGCACCACTAGCCAAGGCACTCACTGGAATACTTCTTCACACACCACATAAAACGGCCCCCTTACGGTACTACATGCCTGCCAGACTTCGGTAGCATGTTCACCCTTTAAATATAAAACCAAGCAAAACATTTTAACACCAATATTTGCCTATGTAAACATATGCTATGCGCTGAATGTTTTACTGTATACATTTTTTCTCTTGCCTGAAAAATAGAAAATATAAAAATAAAAATAAAAAAGTGAAACTGAAAAGAGATCTGATCCAAATTGATTATTTTAACTTGAAATTTGGAATTCACTTTGAGTTATCAACAATTCAGCCTTTAGTGAATAACCTTGTCAGTCTCTTCGGCAAATACAGATCTTTACGAATTCTCTAGTTCTGTACTAGTCATACTGATAGTGGTTGCATGGATTAATGGATTCCAGGAGTCTTTATTTATCAAAGTCTCATGCACCACATGAGTAGGACTTTCCATTCAGGCATCTGTTAATTTTGAGCAAAAAATAAGCCAAACAAACAACAAAAAACTGTAATTCTTTTCTTGTTGCCCCATCTGCCAAACGTTACCAGTTCTTGCCTGGGGACATGTCAACGAGGTAATGTTTGACCCCTTGGGGTTGTCCACATGTATAGCACTGCCGCATTACTTATGTGCAGGAAAGCGCGCCTGTAACGGAATGCAGTATAACAATACACGATATCCGTTGGTATCCTCAGGAAATCCACAGTCAGAGTAGAAAGCAAGGCAATATCCCCAATCCTCCCAATAACCGGACGAAACACAGTTTGGGAGTCAACTAACTCGGTTTATTCACAAGCAGCATATTTATACAGTTCCCCATGCAAGGGGTTTCCACACAGATAATCCAGGGGATTTCTCCCAACATGCATTGTGACTTCCCCAACAGGCATTGCGGCACGAGAGGGATACTCCCACCAAAATGGACGATTAAGTGGATTATCCCCTCGTGCAGCAAAACCGACAATTGACTTTAAAATACATAATTCACACAATATTCGGTACTTTGGAATAATCGAACGTTCGGTAGATAGCTGGGGTCGGAGCGCACACTTTGTGAGAATACCGCTCCGATCCCAGCTGAATGACCGAACGCCGCACCTAATACATTTAAACATGGAAGTTGGTCTAAAAGTACCGAATAAGTACGGGACACATAATGTACCGAACGCGGAACTCCCGAACGCTCTGGAAGTCCAGCGGTGCTCGGATCATTGAGTAGCCGTTTTCAGTTCCAGGCTCTCGACGACCGAACACCGCTGCAGAGACAAAGGATCCAAGATGGCCGACCGCCGCATGGTCGGTAGTGGATCGACGGCCACCTAGGAGAGCCCTTAATTACCGATTGCAACAATGTTGCAATCGGTTAATTGGTACCACACGACTTGGGAATGTGTGGTCGACCTGGGGAGCCCGTATTCATACGGCGAACGGCCAGGATAGCCGTGTTTCGTCGTATGAATGCTGGTATGCTGGCAGCGTACGGCTGTCAGCATGCGAACGGCCATAGCACAATACATACACATTTAACGGAACACATCATACATTCAGCCTACGGACAACCTATACTGCATATCGCTCAGAAGTGGCTAGTTTTGCCACAGCGCTGCTGGGTTCATTTAGGGAGAACCTTTTTTTTTCAAAAGCCGAACACCAGAGAACAAACCAACTGGGGGCCCCAATTCAGTATAGTCCCAGTCTCATCTAATCTGTGACATCTGAGCTGTGTTTGCGGTGCTTCAGGATGTCCCACATCAATACATGCAATATCCACAAATCCACTCCATGTAGTCTCCCCTGGAACTCACATGGTTATTATTAGAAGATTCTCTCTAAAAACAAGCAGTATTTTCTAGCCTGTACATGTAACAGTGCTGGTTTTTCCTGTTTTTGGTGGGTTTTTTCCTGAAGTTACTTCAAAATTTCCCTCCAGATTCAGGTTATGTTTTTGTTCAATCTCTCTCTCTAGGAAACATTACAATTTTTATACCACCTCGTCTCATTGAAGAGCTTTGGGTGCCAAGTCCCTGTCGTTTTAACTCTGCAACTGAAAACATTGCTGTTCTGCAGAATGTTTACATTCTAGAGCCACTAGAGGTGCTTCCACTGCTCCTACTCAGCTATTTAAATCAGGTGAGAAACGCGGTACATAAGTTTGAGAAAATATGGGAACACTGCTTCTCCAGTGACCTTGAAGACTGACATAGGACGCGGGTGAGGACCTATGGAGGGTGGTGTAGAGGGGCCAACATATAGGCGACCACTACTATCTATCCTTTCTTTCTCTTCCTCTTTCTTCCTGAATTGGCTCTTCTACATGCCTTTCATGAGTTTTTCTGTCCTTGGACAGTTCTAGAGACGTCTCAGTAGGCTTGCTTAATGGAAAAAAAAAAACCTATGAAGAGGAGATGTGAGCATCATATCTGGGTCTTGCACAGGGTTATAAATCTTTCCAGGGTATGGAACCGTGTTCCACTAGAGCCGAGGGACCTCTCTGTCTTATCCTTCTTTTCTCCTAGTTTTTCGACTCTACTTATAAATAAAAACAAAAATTTGGGGTTTCCTATATGTACCGATAACAAAGTGGGCGAGTATGCTCATGATGTGAATTAAAGGCATGTTGTTTATTTGCTTAATTTGGATGAGTCGCACCACTTAATGTCATATATTGTTACATTTTCGTGGTTGTACCACGTGTATAGTGGTGTTTTGTACTATGTATCACTTTGTTGTGCTATTTTTGACCAAAAATAAAGAATTGAAAAAAAAAATTAAAAAAAATAAACGATAGTGTCAGGAATACATGCTTGTATTCCTAACGGTATAGTGTTCCTTTAAAGGAATGTACCCAGATGGGTATCTAGCAAAGATAGCACCTAAAATTGCGCCCCCTAAGGCCCCTGTCCAAACATCTGACACCAATCTTTTAGATAACTTTTTGATAAAATCAGGGGGTGAATGTGAGAGTGGAGGGTGAGTGAATGTTACAGAGTTAAAGGGTGAGTGTGACAGGGTGAGGGAGGTGAATCAGGCAGCTAGAGGTGCTGAATGTGACAGAGTTAGAGGGTGTGTGACAGGATGAGGGAGGTGAGTGTGGCAGGGTGAGTGTGACAGGGTGAGTGTGATAGGGTGTGTGGAAGGCTGAGGATGTGTGAGTGTGGCAGGGTGAGAGGGTGAGTGTGTCAGGGTGTGGGGGAGGCTGAGGGTGTATGAGTGTAACAGGGTGAGTTTGATACAGTGTGTTGCAAGCTGAGGGTGTGTAAGTTGCAGGGTGAGGAGATGAGTGTTACAGGGTTAGTGTGGGATGGTGATAGTGGTGATAAGTGTGACAGGGTTCGGACATGAGTGTGATAGTGAGGGAATGTGACAAGATTTGGGGGTTAGTGACTGTGACAGGGTGACTGAGGGGGTGACAATGTATGGCGGCTTAGAGTGTGTGTGGGGAGTGACAGTATTTAAGTAGATTGTGTTAAAAAAAATATAACGTTTGCCCACCTCCTGCTTATCTCCTGGGCAGGGAGGGGGACATAGATAGATACATTCCCTGGTAGTCCGGTAAGATCCCTAGTAATCCAGGGGGCTCCCTGTGCAACTGCACGCCATCAGAAAGCAGGCTGGACTATTAGGGAGTTATTTTCAAAGGCCCGTGCAGAGAGATCTTTTGAGCTCCCTGGCTTGATGGGGCCCGATCAGAGCTGGAGCTCCATTCAGCAGCTCACACTTGAGGGAGCTTCCCAAATATAATTCACCATGGCCACTACAATTTGTAGATTGCCATATATTACAATATATGTACAGTCAGTGATGTATTTGCCTTGGGTGGAACTTTCCAGGGGGTGGCAAAAAAACGCTAAACCCAAATGCCCAGGCAAATACCTTGTTAGCCTGGTGGCAGATGGCTAGCTGAGTTCCAAGGCGGGCGGGTAAGGGGCACTGATTTGTGAGCTGCACAGAGAAATGCCGGGAGCCGGAATATGATGTCAGCAGAGAGAGCTCACAAATCAGCGCTCCCTCGCCGCCCGCCTTGGAATTCAGCTAGCTGCCCAACTTGCACTTTACTGGACTTTTTACTGGGACTTTCATTTGGCGGTATTGTTACTTTGTGTATATGCTGTGGTGCTTTGCTGCTTTTAATTTTGCCCATTATTGCAGTACCATACCACGCTGTATTTTATACATATATCTGCCTATTTTTGTCCTATATTATTAATATTTTATATAATATTTCATCAATTAATAAACCCTTATTTACTCTTGAATTTGTGGAGTCTGGGTCTTCAACTGAAAATTATCGAAAGCCTGAATAGGCACCCGAGAGCGAAGTACATAGAGCCTAAGAGGCTCCATCCTTGTGAGTTCAATCCTCATATGATACAATTGTTTGTTTTTACCTATATGGAAAACACTATGTATGTCTCATTTGTTTTACAGATGTAACCACCATATCTATATCTGCAATAGGTGGTATATCCTTTTTACTCTGTATATTTTCCTAAGTGGGTGTGAATTATTTTAATTGTTTCACTTTACCTTTAGGTGTTAAGGGATTACACCTTTCTGTCACACTTACTTTTATTGTCTATTTTAAGTTGGAAGCGCCTACACAACTATACACCTTGTGTATATTTTGTTAGCTGCCCAACTGCCTGCACGCCTGCCTCCCTCCCTGCCCAAACAGCCCGGCCAGAAGCCCCACTGTACCCCAGATAAAAAATCCACCAAGCTCTCCCAAAGGTAGGGAGGCTGGTTGTATTTAAATTAAAATAAAAAAATAATGTTGGGGGGGTGCCTGTCAGTAAGCCTGTATATCTGTCAGTGTGTCTGTATGTCTGTCAGTGTGTGTCTGAATGATTGTGTGTGTCTGTGAGTGAGTTTTTGTGTCTGTGAATGAGAGTGAGTATGTCTGTCAGTGTGTGTCTGTGAGGGAGCCTGTGTGTCTGAGTGATTGTGTGTGTCTGTGAGGGCGCCTGTGTGTGTCTGTCTGTCTGTAAGTGTGTCTGTGAGTGTATGTGTCTGTGAGGGAGCCTGTGTGTCTGAGTGATTGTGTGTGTCTGTCAGTATTTGTCTGTGAGTGAGTGTGTCTGTCAGTTAATGGGTTTGTGTCAGTCTGAGCAATTGTGTATGCCTGTCAGTGTGTGTGTCTGTGAGTTTGTGTGTGTGTCAGTGAGTGAGTGCGTGTCTCCGTCATTGTGTGTGTATGTCAGTGATTGTGTGTGTCTGTGAGTGAGTCAGTGATTGTGTGTGTCTGTCAGATTGTGTCAAATCAGTGTGTGTGTGTATGTCAGTGTATCTGATAGTGTGTCTGTCAGTCAAAGTGTGTGTTAGTCTTTAATAGTAAGAGGTGTGGCATTGACAGGAAGGGGTGGGGCAAATGTAAATTAGGGAGTGCCCGAGTTCCATCATGCCTAGGGCAGCACAGATCCAAAATACACCACTGTGTACAGTTATTATTATGTCATGATAGATCCAGTTTAAAGGAACACTATAGTCACCTAAATTACTTTAGCTAAATAAAGCAGTTTTAGTGCATAGATCATTCCCCTGCAATTTCACTGCTTAATTCACTGTAATTTAGGAGTTAAATCACTTTGTTTCTGTTTATGCAGCCCTAGCCACACCTCCCCTGGCTATGATTGACAGAGCCTGCATGAAAAAAAAAACTGGTTTCACTTTCAAACAGATGTAATTTACCTTAAATAATTGTATCTCAATCTCTAAATTGGACTTTAATCACATACAGGAGGCTCTTGCAGGGTCTAGCAATCTATTAACATAGCAGGGGATAAGAAAATCTTAATTAAACAGAACTTGCAATAAGGAAAGCCTTAATAGGGCTCTCTTTACAGGAAGTGTTTATGGAAGGCTGTGCAAGTCACATGCAGGGAGGTGTGACTAGGGTTCATAAACAAAGGGATTTAACTCCTAAATGGCAGAGGATTGAGCAGTGAGGCTGCAGTGGCATGTTCTATACACCAAAACTGCTTCATTAAGCTAAAGTTGTTCAGGTGACTATAGTGTCTCTTTAAGACATACACGGCTCATTCACTGAATGGATCAGAAATTGCAGCATCAATAGCCTCATTAATCCCCTGTTTAGAGCCAATATGGGGATGATGAAAATCATACATGTCTTGTAACAGGAGTATATGACTGTAAGAAAGATGCAGAGCTTCCTTGTGGGTATCCAGCACACAGCTCCAACATAAACTGCTGAAGTGAGCTGTACCCTAAGCAGAGTCTCATGTTCTTTGATGGTCTGTTGGGGCATTAAGGGTGAGCTGAGCTGAGGTTAGACAGTCTCCATTCTGCACACTGTGCGGTCAGGCGGGCCTCAGAGTCAGGATCCCAGCAGTCCTCCAGAGTCTCCCATAGAGCCATGCTGAGCTGGACAAAGAGATACAGTGTTATTATTTATTTATATAACACCTAGTAAAGGTCATAGCGCAACAAATAATTCACGATAATAATACATTATAATCCTGATTAACATTCATCTATGCAGAACCAGCCCTATAACAATTAGACACATGTAATTTATTATCATTGTTTTTATATAAATAAAATAAATAAATGAGCATATTGGGTTTTTTTAAAAACGGTTTGAAATCAATACAGTTCTCAGTTTTGATAATAAACTCCTGTGTGTGAATTAATCAAACTATTTTATTTTCACACTATGCTGACCATCACTTTACAGAACTGATTTGCAGTAAATGCAATGAGAAATAAAGCCACTGGGTGGCGCACTTTCAAACCATAATGTATTTGTGCACTTGTTATACTGCATATGTTATGTTTTCAATTAGGGAAAAGTTTATATTTAAATGATGAAAAAAAAATGTATATGGCCATTAAATATTTACATTCATGTTTTTTTTTTGATGGAGCCTAATTTCCCCAAAGTACATATTCAGTCCTCTGTGGCACTCCAGTAATTAGTTGTAATTAATTTACTATCTTGTTACGCAGACATGTTGGCCTAGGAGGAAGCAATTTTATGTATGTTTAGGGAAGAAGGTTCGTTTTAAATGGCAGAGAGAGAGGAGTGTACACAGGGAAATGATGTGTATTGATTTTTATTTAGAAAAAAAATTACGTTTTTCTGGCACATCGGCCATGTTGAGTCTACTGTTATCTGACCATATGCTGCTCAGCCTAAGCTGTAATTGCTCTGTGTGAACCTGCAACAGCAGGCAAGTTAGGTTGTACAGCAGTTGGCCAGATAACTGTAGAATCTGATCCAACATGGCTGCTCAGTCAGATTATTTTTTAAAAAGTAACATTTTCTCAACAAATCTATATACTGTTTAAAAAAATTATTAAGTTTTAGTTATTGTAAAAACCTTAAGGGGGGCGGAGCCTGACAGCACACGAGAGCGGTCGCCATTCTCCCAAGCTCCAACAAACTAGAGCAAAAACCCGCAAAAATCAAAGACACCGAACCCCATCTGACCACACAAGTACCGGAAAACAACAGGGTACGACCCGCTGAACAGGTCGATGCCGTTCTTCCAACCCGCGGCAAGGAAAACTCGCAGCCGCGGCACCAAGGCCTACCGCGCGGGAGACCTCCAGCTCGAGGCGGACTGGGCTTCCCGCATGTGGAGCGACCTTGGCCTACCAGACCCGAGCACACACGCACCAGCGGAGATGGGTCGGAAGACACAGAAACAACCCACAAACACACCCCAGTCCCACCGTGACATCGGCATGATGCTTCGAACGCCAGGGCCAAACACAGCCCAGAATCACCCGGTGGATGGAGGGGAGTCTTCCCGCGAACACACCCCAGCAAGAACCGGGGAACCTACCCCACCCAGGGCAGAAGACACAGCCCCTGCAACCAAGGGGGACATACAGGACATGCTAACAAACCTGCAAAGGAACCTCCGGCAAATGTGGGAAGCTGACCTGGCAGTGCTGAAAACAGAGGTACACACACTAACTGCTCGCACAGACACGAATGAGACAGATATACTTACCCTCAAACAAGGCCTCAAAGCAATAAACGACCAGATGCATCAAATACAAGCCCAACAAGTCAACCTCACTAACCAAGTCAGCATAATAGACGACAGGGGCAGGAGGAAAAATATCAAACTCAGAGGAGTCTCAGAAACAGTACCCTTAGAGGAACTACCACACTTCATTAGAAGGCTGGTGTCTTCCCTCATCCCAACACGACAGGCTAAACACTTTGCCTTTGATGGGGTATACCGGATAACCAAATCCCCACAAGCACCCACCGCAGCACCACGGGACATCATCCTCCGTTGTCACTCGCTAACAGACAAAATGGGCCTACTAGCCGCCCTTAAAGGGAACACCCCGTACCAATTTGAAACCAGCACCATATCAGTCTTTCAGGACTTGAGCAGATCTACATTGTTATGGAGAAAGGGAATGCAGCCCATCACGAAACCCCTACAGATAGCAGGACTCACATACCGATGGTCAACGCCCAGAACGCTCCTGGTCACAAAAGATGGGAACACATATAAGGCGTCAGATCCATCAGACAGCACTGCCTTACTGACAGCACTAGGACTCACTCCACAAGGACTACCCGCTCCAAAGACATCCAGTACTCGCCCACGCAGCACAGAAAACTCCCCTAACCGCACGGGCGGAGAAGAAGAAAGAGGCCACACGACCTGAACCCACAGACTGCTCATGTTGTTTATGCTAATGTTTTACCTATGTTCACCTATGTTTTAAAGTTCACTTACACACCACTACAACCACACACTTTATGTCGGGCTCACACCACGTAGAAACAGCTCTGTGACTCAACTACACAACTCCCTCCCCCCCCCCCCAGTGCCCCAGGGTCAAGGGACACAACCATCCGTGGAGCGATACACCCCACACCGGGAACCAGACATACAGGGGACACATAAACAACGCACATATTCATAACAGACGAACCCCGAGAACAAAATAGACAACCACGCTCCGAAACACAACCCACTCCCATATAGACGAAGGCCTGTTCGCTAGGCAGAAATACATTTTGACTCAACTATACACGCGGGGGTCATGGTGGACCCAACTGGCACAAAAGATAAGGGTACGTTAGACCCCCACTTCAATAGGCTCTCTGAGACTCAGAGTCCAGGGACACCAGACTTAACAAGGGGACTATACACCCACCAGCATACGAGGTGACCCAACACATAGAATGCCGGGTAGCGGGACAACTACCCTGAAAGCCTCAAGACCAATACATTCACCGCACCCCCACAACGTTCATAACGGTGATGACTCACCATCTCACAATTTCTCGCCCAGCAACGCCCAGTACTCTCGTAGGTACCTCGTTATAACCCATCAGACCACTATACAAAAATGTGCATTTACTGTTATAACCGAACTACTGTATGGACTTGTTTGATATGCCAACTTAGCAGTATATAATCGATGCATAAACAGAACTGTCTGTACCACTGATGATGCACGGAAAAATAAAGAATTTAAAAAAAAAAAAAACCTTAAAAAAACGACCTCACTTAAAGATACCCCATGGAGATGGGTGACACTCACGAACAGACAAGAGGTTCTATAAGGGAACTCCCAACCTCCGCACTGTCAGTTTGCACCCCCTTCCCCTTTCTTCCATGATATGAGCAAGGTATACGTATAATGCGATGTACGAAATGTATATATGTCTGTGAATACGAATGTAACCTATCAGAATTTTGCATTCCCTTCCCTTTCTCTTCTGTACCCCTGGAATACTTAAGAAATTACTTAAGAAAATAATAAAAATTGTCAAATTGAAAAAAAAAAAAAAAAACCTTAAAAAAAACAAGTGAAAGCAGACAGTTGTTCTTTAAATCCAGTGCATCTGGTGGCCTTTTTTTGTGCATCTCCCTTGCGCTTGTATTTCTTCTATGGACCTCCTTTGCATGTGTGCTTAACCTTGCCTCTTGTTTTTTCTGTAACCTTTTTATTGTATGTGTGTCCGTTACCCCCTATTTTCTGTAGCCTAGTTTTTTGATATGTGCTTCCCTTGCCTACTTTTTTATTTTTTTTATTTTTGTAGCAGCCCTTTTGTCTTTGTGACAGAGTATTTTACATACATTTAAAAAAAATGCCTGGAAAGTAAAAGGGGAGAGTTTTAAAGATCTCCTCACCTGCCAGGCCTTCGGCAGATTCCTTGTTTTCCTAACAGATTCTTGGTGAGACCTCAAAAATATATGTTGTCTAGGGTTCTTCAAATGGTATGGCTGGTCCTAGTTATATTTGTCATTGTACCTCAGTAGTAAAATTTCAACAGATAACTTACCTGCGTATTTTTTCTCCAGGGTTTAGAATGTTGTGGACGACCTTTGTTCTCCACCACTAATAATCGTAACTCATCGAGTGTTGGGTTTGGACCCAGCTCTTTTAAGAAGACGACTTGGTAATCAGGGGCCTGGCGATCTAAGAGTAGAAGTTGGCAATCAATATTTAATTTGTTCATTTTAATTTAGAGGGTTCTTTGGATGAGAAAAATGTGCCTAGCAGTGTGTACACAGTTCTGTTGTATCGACCTTATTTTAGTTAATATATATCATCTTTACCCTTTTCAAGCAGTACAAGGAAAGTGCTGTCCAGCATTACATAGAATTAATATACTGTCGAAGTGAAATAAATTGAATAACCATATGAACTACAAGGGTATATGAACTGATCTCTCAATGCCACAATCAGCCTCCACATATACAACACAACAAGCAGCTTCCACATACACCCTCACAAAACAACACAACATCACAAACAGCCTGCCCCAAAACACACATAAACAACAAGCATTCTCTATACACTAAACACAGCACATGTATTGCAGAGAATCATAACTACAGCCAGAAACAGAGTTACACTAGAATTACACACTCAGTGCCTCTCACCTTCATATAAGTCATTGCATCTTATGAATATTTCCCAAAGCAGAAGCCCTAGAGAATACACATCGGCTTGTGTTAGTGCTCTTTCCACAGACTTGAGGTTCAAGAAGCCATCCAGCATTTCTGGTGACATATAGCGCAGTGTTCCTGCCTAAGAGATTTGAGTGTTAGTCGTAAGCACCCCATTATATAGGACTACAGGACATCCCAATAAAACTCTCATTACATGACTGTGTGTCAAGTTTTACCATAAATATCATGGTTGGGTCTTGTATATTCTTATTCTTCGTCCGACATCCCTCCAAAACCACAGAAAGGCCAAAATCAGAGATTATACAAGAAGAATCCTCAGTCACCAATACGTTATCGCTGTTCAGATCCCGGTGAGCTATTACTGGTTTGTAAGTATCTGAGAAGAATACAAAGGACATCTTATGATGAGGAGGATGATTATGTCACTGGTAAGGTCACTGCCTCAGAACTGGGAAACACTGGTTTGAATTCTGTGTGACTAATGATATATATCTGCAGGAGCATAGTGAAAATATAATTTTGAACCTGAGAGCAATAGAGATGCAAATAAGCTGGTATCCAAACCTCCTAGAAAGTTGGGCTAAAAAAAAAAGTAAAGAGGCGATTATAAGAAGAAGAGGAGGTATGGGTCAGGGAAAAGGGGACAACCTCATGGTACAGATGCATAGTCCAACCATGGGGTACAAACTTTACAAAATGAAGCAGAGGTATGGTGTATAACTGTGGTCAACTTATTCATGAGCAGATTGTGTTTAATTTTAGAAGAAACCTTTGGCACTTAGGGTGGGTCGACATATGCAACCAGGATTCAGCAATAGCCTGCCTGATGGCTAGACCAGTTTTAAACAAAATTAAATTTCCATGTGTCCATAAATTATCACATGATTTACAGAGTAAAAAGACCAATGATGCCATGGAATGGGTTTATTTAAAATGTGTTTGAACAGTTGGTGTGACTTTGGACCAAAAGGGGATGTATTCCCCCGGTTATCCGCACTTTCTACAGAATAAGTCTAAAGGGTTGCAGCCCACACAATAATAGGACACATGGTGACATACCAGTGAAAAACAGGGTTAAAGCTCTGTTCTTGGCGAATGACGCAATTCTGTGTTTTCCAAAATATATGACCAAGTATCACCATCGCTTCACCGACATCTGTAGTCCACCTGGGTGACCACTCAGTTTTAATTCACACACAGGCAGAATTATTCACTAAAGTGTAAACTATCAGGAATTCAAAGGGAGTTTCAAAATTCTGAATTTATTAACTGAACTGGAAGAAGTTTCCATGTCCAAGTTTTCTGTTTGGGCCACTTTAGCTTAAAAGTTGCAACTCACTTTGAAATCACTTGTCCAGACAATTCCTTTTAGTAATTAACCCTGTAGGGACATGCTTATACATTTCCTGCATCAATCTTCCTTACCTTCACTTATGTATGTATGAAGGAATGCCAGTCCTCGGGTCAAGGATATGGCCATTCGGCAAGCAGTAGTCCAATCAGGGGTGTGATTAGTCAAATAATTTCTAAGAGACCCCTGTATCACAAAATATTCATATAAATGGAATACAATGTATAGGCCACAAAAAAAGCATTATAGTGTTAAATGCAATGTTCTTTAAGAAAGTAAATAACTGCATATTTGAAGATGTTCTACAACTTTAATTGTATCTTTTAACCTTAACATATAATTTATGAAGCTTACTGTATGTCACACAATTATAGTACAGACTAGTGCTGCAGAACTCCCATTACTGACCTTGGAATAGTGCTGCAGAACTCCCATTACTGACCTTGGGATAGTGCTGCAGAACTCCCATTACTGACCTTGGGATAGTGCTGCAGAACTCCCATTACTGACCTTGGGATAGTGCTGCAGAACTCCCATTACTGACCTCGGGATAGTGCTGCAGAACTCCCATTACTGACCTCGGGATAATGCTGCAGAACTCCCATTGCTGACCTCGGGATAATGCTGCAGAACTCCCATTACTGACCTCGGGATAATGCTGCAGAACTCCCATTACTGACCTTGGGATAGTGCTGCAGAACTCCCATTACTGACCTTGGGATAGTGCTGCAGAACTCCCATTACTGACCTTGGGATAGTGCTGCAGAACTCCCATTACTGACCTTGGGATAATGCTGCAGAACTCCCATTACTGACCTCGGGATAATGCTGCAGAACTCCCATTGCTGACCTTGGGATAGTGCTGCAGAACTCCCATTACTGACCTTGGGATAGTGCTGCAGAACTCCCATTACTGACCTTGGGATAATGCTGCAGAACCCCCATTACTGACCTTGGGATAGTGCTGCAGAACTCCCATTACTGACCTTGGGATAATGCTGCAGAACTCCCATTACTGACCTCGGGATAGTGCTGCAGAACTCCCATTACTGACCTTGGGATAATGCTGCAGAACCCCCATTACTGACCTCGGGATAGTGCTGCAGAACTCCCATTACTGACCTTGGGATAGTGCTGCAGAACTCCCATTACTGACCTCGGGATAGTGCTACAGAACTCCCATTACTGACCTTGGGATAGTGCTGCAGAACCCCCATTACTAACCTCAGGATAGTGCTGCAGAACTCCCATTACTGACCTTGGGATAATGCTGCAGAACCCCCATTACTAACCTCAGGATAGTGCTGCAGAACTCCCATTACTGACCTTGGGATAGTGCTGCAGAACTCCCATTACTGACCTTGGGATAGTGCTGCAGAACTCCCATTACTGACCTTGGGATAATGCTGCAGAACTCCCATTACTGACCTTGGGATAGTGCTGCAGAACTCCCATTACTGACCTTGGGATAATGCTGTAGAACCCCCATTACTAACCTCAGGATAGTGCTGCAAAACCAAGAACTGGTGATCCTCCAGACTCCCTCCAGTACCACTTCCTGCGGCAAGGAGGCATATAATATTCTTATGCTGAAGAGGGGCCAAAAGGCTAAGGATTCTCCACTCATGTCTGTAGAGCTCCTTCAGCGGGGGTGGAAAGCTCTTTATGAACACATTCCTACCATGAAGAACACCAGTCCACAAATGAGCAGCTAGCGTGTCTTCTCTGAGCACCTGAGGCCAAAATTAAAATCAAGCATTAAAAAAAGTCAGATTACTTACATCTATTTTGTATTTACATCCTTGGTATCATGAACTATTTGCATCACTTTGATGCACAGCACCCGTATTTATGCATTACAACATGCAAAGAGGTTATCAGGTACTGAGTAATTTGGGTTATGGGAGATTTACCATAAATGTAATAATATTGATTGGAATGGATATGGCCGATCATTTCCTTAAGCCATCTAAGCCAGCAAGTCTTAAAAACACAAACAAGTTATCTGTCAGCCATTGGGGTGATATTCAGAAAGTATTTACGAGCTAGGTACTCTCAGTTTAAGTGTAGTGTGTACCTGGAGTAAGATGAGACCATCCACTGGCAATGATGGTGGGGTATCTTTTTCCTGAGTTAATAGTTCCTGATGCTCCAATGCATTTTCCTTTCTGATGAGTAGACACCCACGTTTTAATTTCCTTATTGCTGAGCACATAAAATTTAAAGATTAAGGCATTTAAGAGAAGAGTAGTTACATAGTTACATAGGCTGAAAAGAGACTTGCGTCCATCAAGTTCAGCCTTCCTCACATATGTTTTTGCTGTTGATCCAAAAGAAGGCAAGAAACCTAGTCTGAAGCGCTTCCAATTTTTTGCAACAAACTAGGAAAAAATTCCTTCTTGACCCCAAAATAGCAGTCAGATGTCTCCTTGGATCAAGCAGCTATTACCCCAGTACTAAGAAATTATATCCCTGTATGTTATGTTTTTGTAAGTATTTATCCAATTGCAGTTTACACATCTGTATGGACTCTGATAAAACCACCTCTTCAGGCAGATAATTCCCTATCCTTATTGCTTTTACTGTAAAAAAACCTTTTCTTTGCCTTAGATGAAATCTCCTTTCTTCCAGCCTAAATGCGTGACCTCGTATCCTATGTATAGCCCTATTTCTGAATAGATTTCCTGATAATGGTTTGTGCTAGCCTTGAATATATTTGTATAAAGTTATCATATCCCCTCTCAGGCGCCGTTTTTCCAAACTAAAGAGATTTCAATTTTTTAACCTTTCTTCATAACTAAAATGCTCCATTCCTTTTATCAATTTTGTACCTCGTCTCTGCACTTTTTCTAGTGCCATAATATCCTTCTTTAGAACAGGTGTCCAAAATTGCACAGCATATTCAAGGTGTGGTCTTACCAGCCATTTATAAAGAGGCAAAATTATATTTTCATCCCTAGAATTTATGCCCCTATTTATTCATGACAAAACCTTACTGGCCTTAGCAACTGCAGATTGACATTGCATATTGCTGCCTAATTTGTTGTCTATAAAAATTCCCAAATCCCTCTCGTGTGTGGTTATCCCTAATTCACTGCCATTTAGGGTGTAAGTTGCTTGTGCATTCTTGACCCCAAAGTGCATAACTTTGCATTTCTCTAAATTAAATTTCATCTGCCATTTAGTGCAAGACAAGACATGAAAGTAATTCACAGTTTTTGAAGAGTGTTGTCCCCCTCTCAATAATGTCAAGGTACCTTTGAAAACGGCAACAAAGAGTATCAGAAAGAAGAGAGCTGAGCCTGTAGCCACGTAAATAGGCAAATGATCACCTAGAAAGTTACATGACAGTGAAAAAGGGTTACGTTACTCAGGTGGGCCAACATTTTTTCTTTAATTTTAGAATAATTTGGGACTTACATGTTTATTTTTTAAAGTGAGAATTCAACGCCAGAGTAGCTGAACTGAAATGTTTCCAGTTCGTCTATTTTGACTTTAAATTTGAATTTCAGTTTGAATTCACCTGAATTCTCCCTTTAGTGAATTAACTCTGTTAAAATAATTCTCCAGTTAGGCTATTTGTATTAGTCCTTATAAGCTCAAAACGGCCTGCACTTTTTGGCATCAATCTCTGAACTCATAAAATGTAATATTAAAGTACTTCCTCACTGCGGTCTATTGGGGGGTGCCCAAAAGGTAGATCCCCAGAGGTTGTAGAACTACAACTCCCATGATGCTGTGCTCGCCTCTAGCATGCCTTTAGAGACTGGCAAAGCATCATGAAATCTCTTGTTTTTAAAAGTCTGAGGATCTACCTTTTGGGTACCCCTGGTCTTGTAGAGTTTTAAAAATAGCTAAACTACATTTTGTTTGGAGGGTTTTTTTTTCTCCAAAATGTATATGTTTGCTATAGAATTTGCAATCCCCCCCCCCCCCCCCCCCCAATTCTACTCAATTCCCAGTTTAGTGCATAAGCCACTGGAAGGGTTAGTGAGGATTCAAAGTATACGGTAACCAAAGTGAATTTCATATGTAAGGCCAAAATATCCGTAATGGAAATACATTTCTAAGTCAGCTGTCCTTCCAGTCCAGTAACTTTGTCTTAAAATTTGAAATTAATTTTACTTCACTTAGTTAATACTGAAGAATCCTGTGTATGTGTTAGCGAATGGCAACATTAAGTATAAATTTAGCAAGCTGGAAAAAAACAGCATAGTTTGAGAATT
The DNA here is from genome assembly GCF_036172605.1 of Pelobates fuscus. Taxonomy (NCBI): domain Eukaryota; kingdom Metazoa; phylum Chordata; class Amphibia; order Anura; family Pelobatidae; genus Pelobates; species Pelobates fuscus. The sequence continues at coordinate 415,640,974 of NC_086317.1, forward strand.
TTTTCATCTCAATTTCCAGCACACCGAAAGCTCGTACTGACTGTAATTAAAATCTTTGTGGACACAATTTACATCCACTAACGCTGAGCTCTGTGAAGTCATACTTATCGCACACTGGTGACAGCAGCCAAGGCGATGTCACTCATTCATTGACACTAACAGTTTGCGGTAGTTTCCCTTACTGAAGCCGCTTGCATTCCACGGTCGCTCCCTCGCAGTTGCGGCCCAATCACAGGACTGGTTCCAATGAGCACATCCCTCCGGCTCAGCTTGTGCGGCTGATAAGAAACCCAGTCAGAACAATTTGCTTCCTCCCACAACACCACCTGTGTTTCCCCATTGATAAGCAGCCCTCTTTCCTCTCTGCGCCCAAAACACAGGGAATTCCTGACATGAATTACAGTCATTGCAACATCCTATGTGACCACATAGAAACACTGGGCAGGGGCATCGTGGGAAGCAGGGGGGGGCTGATTATGGCACAATTTTGTTACTAGGCCCGAGACCCTTGTAATACTAAAAGAGTAATCACACCTCCAATTAAATATATTGTAAGCATGCCACATTAATGCACCATATTTGGAGTTAATTAGGGCTTATGGTTGGAGTTAGGGCATGGCTTAGAATGGTCAATATATGCGGGAAGTGACATAAATTTTTGGACTGAAGCCCCTGTTTTTTTTTGTCATCTTGCAACACCCCTGACTGTGTGGATTATTTAATAAACAGAGTGAGCTATAGTGAACTGAGAAACAAATTGTTAAATTTAGGCTAGAATAGTCAAGCTGTGACTATGTCAAGTAAGATTTAAAAATAAAAAATATTTTTTTTTTCCAATTGGCTAATTTTGCAAGTTAGTTCTCAGTTCATTAAAACTAACTGTTTTGTGGATAAACCCCACAAGGCTGATAAGTACAACAGACAAAGACATATATTCTAATTTTCAATACTCAGCATTCCCGTTTTAACTGCCTCCCAATTTATAGTTTACAGATTAAATCGTGAAAATAAACAACTTCTCTAACATCATGTAACAGATATAATGTTCAAAAACATTGCAAATTTGCAGAACACTCAGTGCACATCCACAGCAGAGAGATAACAGTGTTAACACTTTGTGTTCCATGAGGGACAAGGCAGTTCCCTGTTTATTGCAGGGATGAAGAGGAAAAAGATTAGGACCCTTATCTGTTTAGTGCTAAGGAGCGTAATTTCATGTCGCAGTGTGTCTTTGCCTGTTAAACATTAAAAGTAAGATATTTTATACTCACCAGGGATTTGTTGATGAAGGAAGGTTATATTTGCATTGCACATGTCTGAGGAACACAGGCAGTGGTACATAGACTGCTTGACCACTGGGGTGCAATGAGTAGACCTGCATACTGCGCTGCTTGGAAAGCAACCTAACAAAACAGGAGAAAAATAAAATACAATTAGGGAAATGCATGTACATGGGAAGGGGCAATAAAATATATCAGGGCTATTCACTAAATTGGGGGTTGTTGGGAATCCACGAGGGAATCACTTTGAAAAGTATTGAAGGTCCACTAAAACTACCCAGACCACTTGATCTCAATGAAGAGATCCTGTTATTTTAACTCTGCAGCGTAAAACATTCCTGACAACTATTAGAGGTGCTTCCTTCTCCAGAACCAAGTCAAACTTTGTCCTGGAATTAATTCCTGCTGATTGGAGGAGCTTGGCTTGCACATGCCATTTCTAATCCATTGCTTTTGGATGAGAAGCATTGGATTGGAGGAGCTCGTAGAAGACACCAGCTGGCATGCCAACATCTTTGAAGACGGAGTAGTACTGGCAGTGGAAATGAAGCAAGTAGTCATTCTTTAACTTTTACTTTTTTATACCAAAGGGGGAGGGAGGACGGGGAATGGACAGAAGGGAACCTATAGTCCAAAAAACAATTGTCCCCTTCAGGACTATAGATTCCCTTTAAGCACCATAACCACTACAACAAACTGTAGTGTTTAGGGGAACTTTGGGAGCTTCTGTGAGGTCATAATTGGAAACATAAAAATTAAATTTTCACTTTTTAAAATGTGCAATTCCATGCAATCAGACCATTTCACAGTTTATATAGAAAACAAATACATGTAAGCTCATTTCAATAAATGCCAGTGTTGACTGTTTGCGTAAAATGACAACAACAAAAAAATGAACATGGCGTCTCACTTAATAAAACAGGTTGAAAGTTCCCATCGCTGACGCTCCAGATACCCATACAGCAGTTGCTCTCCCTACAATATATCTTTCCCGGTTCCTTTAATTCTCCAAAGTGAGACACAGGGGTCCTGACAGGGATAGAGGCATTCTCAAACAGCGCACACAAGATTCCTTTAGGATGAGCAACTGTGGGAGAAAGTCACTCACATTATACAGCTTTCTATACATCACAGTATAGTACCAGAAATGGACAAGCTCTAAAAACGACTCTTACTGGGCGCAGACACTAAAGAGTCCGACAGAACCTCATGGGCTCAACATAACACACAGTTACTTTACCCTTTCCCTGCCCATCACCCACCTGGTATCCATTTTTAACCTTACCTGGCAGGAGCACTGCTGAGTTAATCAGGAACAAGATGCAGCCTAATCCCATAGATAATAATCCCATCATCTGTGCAGTCTGAGAGTCTTTTTATGCTCTGTAGAGTAATACAGGAGGTTTACAGTGTAAACAGTTAGCACTGACTCTTACCTGTCCACTTGCTTCCCCCTGAATAATGTCTAGGTCAGGGGTATTCAACCTTCAGATGTTGGGGACTACATCTCCCATAACCTCTTACAGCCATGATGCTGGAAAAGCATCAGGGAAGTTGCAGTCCACCTTCATACCCCTGGTCTAGGTCATATTAGTTGCTCGATTTACACCCATTTTTTTTTTCATTTCAAAATTTTGCATCACCTCAGAGAGAACCTTCCTTGACAAGTCTTCCAAGCCTTTGTCCTGCCTGTCTCGTCTCTGGGAGTTTCGAAATGCAGGTGGGGAGGCTCCAACAGGAGAAAGAAGCCCAGACAAAGTCAAGGATATGAAACTTGGCCATTACGTGATCCCGGGGGAGTGCTCTTCTGGGAACATTGTGAGGGAGGGTTGAAAAATACATTCAGATGGCACAAAATGACACGCTGGTTTTCAAAATCTGTTTAATTTTTTTTTTTTTTTTTTCTTAAGACAGGAGTAACAAAACATAGCTTTAGTTCCGTCACTGCATAGAGAGTTTAACGGTTGATTAGTGGATGAATTTAATGCATATAAAACAATGCACTTCATGCAAATTATGAAAATAGCAAGTATTATTTTAAAGGGACAATATAGTCACCAGAACCACTACAGCTTAATATAGAGGCTCTGGTGTCTGTAGCCTGTCCCTGCAGACTCAGCAATGAAAACACTGCCTTTTTACACAGCTACCTAGATACACCTCTAGTGGCAGTCACTCAGATGGCCACTAGAGGTGCTTCCTATTTCAGTGCTGTACAGTATGCAGCACCACGCTCTGCATGGAGAATCTGAATGCTCCCCATAGAGATGCATTGATTCAATGCTTTCCTATGAGGACATGCTGATTGGTGCTGCTTGGCCATGAAATCAGGGCTAGCCACGGCAAGACCGGCACTGTGTAGGAGAAAAAGGTAAGTTTAACACCTTTGTACTCCACAGAGAGGGGGGCTGGACACGTAAATATGTATTCCAGCACTATAGTGCTATAAGGAAATTTTGCCATAAAATATCGATCACAAGTATCAGTATGGATACCCTCCATTCAATCTCAGGACATGAGCGATTAGTTAATTTTTGGGGGGATTTCCCAGGGATTCTAAAGTAACAACGGTGAGCTTCCCGAATTCTTCAATTCCCAGATCCAACATGATGTGGATAAATAACTGGAGATATATATCACAAGACCCTCAGATATATGTGGGAACCTGGGATTTCTTTCATAACCTTTGCTTCCAAAATGAAGCATTTTCTTATTAACCATACCCAGTGCAGTCAACTGACGTCCATACATCCTAATTTATCCTCATTTACTGACATGAAATTGGCAATCATTGAAAATGATAGTAAGAAAATGCAATATAATATTGCGTGAGATATAAAAAGCATGTGGAAAAGAAAAATAACCAGAATCCAGCCTTAAAAGGTTAAAAAGAGTTATTGTGGTTGCTCTACATTATTTATAAAGCGATAACGCATTCTGTAGCGCTGTACGTGGGTACAATTGGTACAGGTAAAAAGACAGAGGTATAATACATCTGAGACAATACAACATGTGTCAAACAAATACAGGGGGAGTTGAGGCCCCTATTCCCATGGAAACTTACAATCATGGTAATAGCGCACACCGTTTAATAGCAGTTCACCCTCTTAACTGGGTCCCTGCCGGTATCGGAGGCACCTATCCTAGTAGGTGAGGTGCTTTCCATTGCCATTTTAATTGGCTGAGAGTGTAGGCTGACACAGAACATACATAATCCAGACACCATGACCACTTCAAATCACTCAAGTGATCATGGCGCTTTGAGTAACCATTATATGCAATGGCTATATTTTATAGCTAATGTCCATACATTGTTTATTTCCCAGGTAGTGGTTAGGATGTTTCAGTCACTCACTATTTCCTATTAGACAAAGACCTTTTGGGGTCGAAACGTTGCTGTTGTGGTTCCTAATAAAGTACCTGTCTTGAACCAAGGAATGCCTGGACCTCTATTACTTTACTCACTATTTCCTATTGACTGCGAATGGGAAATTGGTTGAATGGAAAACTAAAGTGTTTGCACATCTCATGCATTACAACCAAATACTTCTCTGCAAGAACCCACACATGGGTAGATCTAGTTCCCATGAGTTGTACCCGGCCAGGTTGACCTGGAGCTGATTCATGGCCGTTAAAAGTATTTCTATGGCTATATGCGTCAGGTTGCAAACGGGGTAGAAGCCAGAACCTTGCGCACCCGGTTTGGAAACCTAAGTGAGTGGGTAATGAGTTTGCAAGCACACCTGTGTAGGTTGCAATATTTGTGGGAGATATGAGTGGCTTATCCAAAGAGTAACAAGCTCCATATCCCAGGAGCTTAACGAAGCGGGGAGAAGGAATTGAAGAGTACTTCAAGGGTTAATTAGGTGAGACCCATATAGGGTGGTGAAGAGGCCAGCGGTACCAGAAGGGCATGGTATCCAATGTCGGTAAAACCCCATACCAAAAGGTCTAAATCTTAATTTTTATAACAGGAAAAAATGCAAACATATTAAAAGAGAAACAACAAAAATGAAATCAAGTAGTGATGGAGAGTTAGGCGCCCTCCTAGGCAGCTTCAACCCGGGCCGAAGAGCCTGCTGGATGGAAGACCGCCACATTGGCCACGTCCCACTGATGTGCCGTTCTGGATGAGCTGTTTGCTGTGGCAGGAGCAGAGAGTCCCATTGAGTGCAGGAACATGTCAGCTTTAGATGCAGATGTCAGTCGGTAGCATCGGCCATCTTTTTCACCTATAGGGTCTCTTGGGTATCCCCAGTTGTAGGTGATGGCGGAGCTGTGAGGTCACCCCCTTCAATCCCCTTCAACTGCAGTGTTGGGCGGCTCAGGTCTTGGAAAAAACTTATACAAAGATATATGGCGTTGAGCCCCTGACTGCCTTCAGGAGTATGTCTTTGTCAGACCTTGATTTGAAGCATAAGATGACATCTTTAGATGTCAGGGTGTTGATATAAGGCCTTCCCGGGATAGTGTAGAGTCCATCTAAAGATAGTCCCTTCGCCTGTTTAGGTGGTGGGGTAGCTGAGAACAGCCTCCGTATAAATTGTGGTAGTTCCGCCAGGTCAATGGTGTCAGGTATCCCCTGCACTGTCAGGTTACGTTGTCGCGTGATATCCTCTAGCTGCCCGAGTTTGGCACTGAGCTGCGCACACGTGTTGGTATCCTCCAGTAGTTTCGTAGTAGTCTTCCTCTGTGGCTTTGATGCGACTTGTCAGTGTGCCCAAGTCTCCAAGGCAAAGAAGGTTTTGAGGTCTGTCAGGGTATTTATATCGGCAGACATTTTGTGCTATGATAGAAATTAAAAGTGTATATTCTGAGTCACTCTAAACAGAGCAGACTCCATTTTGTTATTTTCAAGTTAACAAAAGACACAAGATTTCTATCCTTTCTGTAAAACTAACCACTTTGCCAGAGCTAAAGGAATGCTTAGTATATACAAACCTTTTGATAAGAAATGAGAACGGGGGATGGACAGACTGTCTAAATTCTAAACCCAGACATTTGTGACAGAGAAGATTAAATAATTTTATTTTACTTTCAATATTGTATAACGTCCCATTGTAATTTAGAAGTTGAAATTAAGTTTAAACTGTCAGTTTTAGAAATTACAGCAGGAATTGGAGACACACTGTCTGAAGAAAACTCAAAGAAACAGTTTGAACTGACAGAAAACTTAAGTTATGAATAACCATAAAGATAAGGTAAATTATGTCAAAATAGCCACCAGGAAAAGTTAACTCTTTCCTGGATAGGTATGTTTAGTGGGACGAGACTGCCCTCTATAGACCAAATACTTAAATTGCTACCTGGAAGGTAACCACACCTCTAGTGTTTCTATTGGTCTATCACCCAGTGAATTTTCCCTTTAAAAGTTAAGACAAAGGGAAGAGAGAAGGTATGCAAAGGAGGCAAGGTATGCAGAGAAAGCAAAGGGCAAAGCAGTCGGGGGCAAAGAGTTGGAAGCAGGCTAAGTCAGGAGACAGAGAAAGAGACCCATGACATTCAAATTCCTGAGAATACCTACTAATCTGATGAAAATATCTACTCAACTGGTAATTATACTGGCTTAATTTAATTAATCTAAATTAATTAAAATGTTCTAATAGCATGATATATGATTGGATAAATCACGATCAGATTTCGATATTTAGAAATCTTAGTTAACTAAGAAGTATATGATTAAACATTCTATTCTGCAGATAGAAAAGATTAATTATGTATTTAATGTGACATATCACATGTTAGCATATCGTGATATTTATCCAGGTATATTGATTTGCTCTAAAATAAGATAAAATATCTGTTTAAGCAAGTTAAAATTCTGCTTATAGAAAAAGGTAGATTACTCTTATTGGATGGTTCCAGGAAATGACTAATGAACTGGTTTAAATGTTATTTTATTTAAAATCACATGAGAATAGGTCTTAATTACTTAGGAGGTCTAGCCAGCATTGAAAGGGTTATTTTAACTGTCAGCTAAAGTTTTTATGGCTATTCGCTGGAAGCTTTCTCTGTGTGAAACTTTCACTTTCTTTCTCTGAACTACCATCATAAATCTTGTCTGGACAATTGGCTGTGTCAACCAGTGAAATGTATTGCCATTTGTATTGCATACTCATATTATACTGAATATTAATTGATTATTGTCACACATGTTACATATTATTATTATTTAAATTGTCACAATAAATTGTATCTGTTGTTATAACAAATTGTGATTTTATTTTTATGGAATACATTTCACTTACACGATAACGATCTTTGGGATCTGAGGATTGAAATAGTGGGTAATTCTCAACTGTTTACTATTATTATCCCATAAATATCCCCACAGGTCAGTCACCATAGAGGTATGATCTGTTTTGGAAGTGTCAGGATCGGGACAGGGATCCAACACGCAGAGTACAAAGAGTAGCAGATACGTATACCGGACCTTAGAATGGCCGGACTTAACGTAAAACTACGTATAGAATGGTCAGGGACAAGCCGAGGTCGAGGGAACGAGAAGACAGGTAAGCGAGAGACAAGCCGGGTCAAGGATAACAGAGAAGACAGGTAAGTAATAACAAAGCCGGGTCAGAACCAAAAGACAAGAGAATACAAGAGCGCTGTGTGACTAGGCTGGCTAGAACCACGACAGGGCAATGAGCAAATGCTGAGAGCTCCCTTAAATACCCTGGTTCTAGAGACTAATCACGCCTCCGCCGAGGCCTGATTCGTGTCCGGGATTTGACTGACAGGTCGGGCTAGAATAGCGTCATGACATCGACTATTGAGCGTCACGTTACAAAAAGGCATAGTTCTCTCGGGGCCGGCGTTTACATGCGCGAGGGGACCGCAAGGAACGGGAGAATCATGCCGTCTGGATGGAAAAACGTCCAAGTCTCTACCCGTCTCAGGGGTAGAGACTACAGGTACCCTGACAGTACCCCCCCTCTCAGAAACGCCCACCGGGCGGAAGGAACCGGGACGAGATGGAAAGCGGGAATGAAAAGCCCTGCGAAGACGAGGAGCATGGACATCCTCCTGTGGTACCCAGGTCCTCTCTTCAGGACCATATCCCTTCCAGTCAACCAGGTATTGGATTCTCCCCCGGGAGATTCGAGAATCGATGATGGAGTTGATTTCGTACTCCTCCTGACCCTCAACCTGAACAGAGTGAGGAGAGGAGACCTTGGAGGAGAATCTGTTACAGATCAGGGGTTTAAGCAAGGAAACATGAAAGGAATTAGGAATACGTAAGGCAGAGGGGAGCGCTGGGCGATACGCAACAGGATTAATTCGATTCAGAATCCTATAGGGTCCAATGTAGCGAGGAGCGAATTTCATAGACGGTACTTTCAAACGAATGTTTCTAGTACTCAACCATACCCTATCACCAGGTACAAAACTAGGAGCCGGCCTTCTGCGTTTGTCAGCGTGTTTTTTATACAGTATAGAATTATGTAGGAGAATTTGTCAAGTCTGATCCCACAACTTCTTCAGATTGGCAACATGAGTATCAACCGACGGTACCCCCTGGGAAGAAGGAACCGAGGGAAGAATGGAAGGATGAAAACCATAATTCATTAAAAAGGGGCTAGAGCGAGTTGAATCGCAAACGAGATTATTGTGTGCGAACTCTGCCCAAGGAATCAGACCGACCCAATCGTCCTGGTGTTCAGAAACAAAACAACGCAGATATTGTTCAATCTTTTGATTGGTACGTTCAGCGGCTCCGTTAGACTGAGGGTGATAAGCAGAAGAAAAATTCAATTTAATGCCTAGTTGAGAACAGAATGATCTCCAGAAACGTGAAACAAACTGGGAACCTCTATCAGAAGTAATCTTGGAAGGTATCCCATGTAAGCGAAAGATCTCTTTAGCAAAAATCTCAGCTAATTCAGGCGAAGTCGGAAGTTTAGGTAAAGGCACGAAATGAGCCATCTTGGTAAACCTATCCACCACTGTGAGAATAACAGTGTGCTTTTTCGAAACAGGCAAATCCACAATAAAATCCATCGCCAAACAGGACCAAGGTTTTTCTGGAACTTCCAGGGGATGTAAGAGACCACAAGGAAGCGAATGAGGTAGTTTAGTCTTCGTACAGACCTCACAGGCTCCGATAAAATCCTTAATATCCCTCCGTAAAGAAGGCCACCAGAAATCCTTAGAGATCAAGGAATATGTTTTGCGAACGCCCGGGTGACCAGCCACCTTACTCTCGTGAAGACACTGTAAGAGCTCCAGTTGGAGTTCAGGAGGAACGAAGTGTCTAGACGCAGGAGTCAGTCTAGGTGCCAGATGCTGCAAGCTCCTGATCTGATCAAGAAGGGGAGAATGGATTTTGAGAGTTGTGTTAGCGATAATATTACAGTTAGGTACTATAGAGGATAAAACCGGCTCAGATATGGCAGAAGGTTCATGTTGGCGAGACAAGGCATCAGCTTTAGAATTCTTAGAACCAGGCCTATATGTGAGTATGTAATTGAAGTGAGTAAGGAATATAGACCAACGGGCCTGTCTCGATGATAATCGTTTAGCCTCCCCAATATAGGATACGTTTTTATGATCCGTCAAAATGGTAACAGGATGCAAAGTCCCCTCCAATAGATGTCTCCACTCCTTTAAAGCCATGATAACCGCTAGGAGTTCCCTGTCCCCAATGTCATATCTGCTCTCAGTACCCGATAGTTTTTTGGAAAAATACCCACATGGATGTAATGGTTTATCCACACCCAACCTTTGGGACAGGATGGCACCTATACCCGTCTCAGAAGCGTCAACTTCGAGTAGGAAAGGCAGAGTAGTATCAGGGTGAACTAAAATTGGTGCGGAAGCAAACAGCTCCTTGAGAGTCTTAAAAGCCAGAAGTGCTTCAGTAGACCAATTCTTAGTGTCAGCCCCTTGTCTGGTCATATTGGTGATAGGAGCAATAATAGAGGAGTAACCCTTAATGAAACGTCTGTAATAATTAGAGAAACCAATAAATCTCTGAATGGCCTTGAGACCCTTAGGTAAAGGCCAATCTAAAATGGATTGGAGTTTCTCCGGATCCATTTCAGACCCCTCTCCAGAAATCACGTAACCAAGAAAGATAGTCTGGGATTGGTCAAAGCTACATTTCTCTAATTTGCAGTACAAGCCATGTTGAAGAAGTTTGTGCAAAACCCTTCTGACCTGTCCGTGGTGAGTCTCAATATCCCTGGAATGTATAAGTATATCATCGAGGTATACAATAACACAGTCATGTTGAAACTCCCTAAGAACTTCATTAATTAGATCCTGAAATACCGCCGGGGCATTACAGAGACCAAAAGGCATTACTGTATACTCATAGTGCCCATAACGAGTATTGAACGCAGTCTTCCACTCGTGTCCCTGCTGAATTCTCACCAAGTTATAAGCACCTCTGAGGTCTAACTTAGTGAAAATCTTGGAACCCTTTAATCGATCAAAAAGCTCGGTGATCAAGGGGATCGGATAGGCATTTCTAATGGTTATCTTGTTCAAACCTCGGTAGTCAATGCAAGGTCTTAAAGAACCATCCTTCTTTTTAACAAAAAAAAATCCAGCCCCAGCAGGGGAGGAGGATCTCCTAATGAACCCTTTGTCTAGGTTTTCACGAATATACTCCTCTAAGACTAAGTTCTCATTCGTAGACAAAGGGTATACATGGCCCCTGGAAGGCATAGTACCAGGAAGTAAATTAATTTTGCAATCAAAAGGCCTGTGTGGTGGTAAGGTATCAGCCTTTCCTTTGTCAAATACCGCCTTTAAATCTAGATACAAGGACGGTATCTGTACTTTAGTAGAGTCGGTAGAGTTATTAAGTGTGTTAACAATACAAAGGGGTGACACTCTCTTTAAACATCTCTCTTGACAACCCTGACCCCACGAGACTATTTCCCCTGATTTCCAATCTATAATGGGGTTATGTCTCTTCAGCCAGGAGTATCCCAGGACTATGGGAACAGAAGGAGATGAAATGAGTAGTAGAGATATCTCCTCCTTGTGTAGAATACCAGTAGTTAAGTTAAGAGGTGTGGTCTCCCGGAAAATCACAGGCTCAACTAAAGGTCTACCATCTATGGCCTCAACAGCCAAAGGTGTCTTCCTTAACTGGGATGGGATAGCGTGTTTGGTGAGAAAAACTTGGTCGATAAAGCTCTCAGCAGCTCCGGAGTCTATCAATGCCATAGTCTCTAAAGTTCCCTTCTCCCAAGTTAAAGAGACGGGTAATAGAAGCCTGTGTTCTTTGTAGTTATGAGTAGAGGACAAAATAGAAACACCCAAGGCCTGTCCTCTAGAGAAACTTAGGTGCGAGCGTTTCCCGGGCGATTGGGACAATTCAAACGTAAGTGACCTCTGACTCCACAATACATACACAGTCCCTCCCTTCTCCTGTACTGTCTCTCTTCTTCTGAGAGGCGAGTAAGGCCTATCTGCATAGGTTCTGGAAACTGTGGAGTTTTGGTTTCAGGACTTTGAAATGATGGAGCTAGTCTAAAGGAAGGTCTACCGGTTCTATCTCGAGTGTTCTGCCTCTCTCTTAGACGTTCGTCAATGCGAGAGATAAAGGAAATTAAGTCCTCCAAATTCTCGGGAAGCTCTCTCGTTGCTACCTCGTCAAGTATTACATCGGATAATCCGTTTAAAAATACGTCTATATAAGCCTGTTCATTCCACTTAACCTCTGCCGCCAAAGACCTGAACTCTAGTGCGTAATCCACAAGTGTTTGGTTCTCTTGTCTAAGGCGCAATAGTAATCTAGTTGCATTGACCTTTCTGCCAGGGGGGTCAAAAGTTCTTCTAAAAGCAGCTACAAAGGCATTATAGTTATAGACTAATGGATTATCATTCTCCCACAACGGATTAGCCCATCTCAGAGCCTTCTCAATGAGTAAGGTGATAATAAATCCCACCTTTGCCCTATCAGTAGGGTAGGAACGGGGTTGTAGCTCGAAATGGATACTGATCTGGTTCAAAAAGCCACGACACCTTTCAGGAGAACCAGCATAACGTACAGGTGGGGTAACTCGGGAAGAAGCACCTACAGTGGCTACCTCTAGCCCTGAACTCACAGGAGGAATAGAAGTATTACGCATCTCCTCAGGTGGATTATTAGGACGTGATAGTAACGCCTGTAGTGCTAGTGCCATCTGATCCATTCTATGATCCATGGCGTCAAACCTAGGATCAGGAGAACCAAGCTGACAGTTTGTACCTGCAGGATCCATTGGCCCTGTCGTAATGTCAGGATCGGGACAGGGATCCAACACGCAGAGTACAAAGAGTAGCAGATACGTATACCGGACCTTAGAATGGCCGGACTTAACGTAAAACTACGTATAGAATGGTCAGGGACAAGCCGAGGTCGAGAGAACGAGAAGACAGGTAAGCGAGAGACAAGCTGGGTCAAGGATAACAGAGAAGACAGGTAAGTAATAACAAAGCCGGGTCAGAACCAAAAGACAAGAGAATACAAGAGCGCTGTGTGACTAGGCTGGCTAGAACCACGACAGGGCAATGAGCAAATGCTGAGAGCTCCCTTAAATACCCTGGTTCTAGAGACTAATCACGCCTCCGCCGAGGCCTGATTCGTGTCCGGGATTTGACTGACAGGTCGGGCTAGAATAGCGTCATGACATCGACTATTGAGCGTCACGTTACAAAAAGGCATAGTTCTCTCGCGGCCGGCGTTTACATGCGCGAGGGGACCGCGAGGAACGGGAGAATCATGCCGTCTGGATGGAAAAACGTCCAAGTCTCTACCCGTCTCAGGGGTAGAGACTACAGGTACCCTGACAGGAAGCTAGTGGAGGTTCGGGCCTCTCCTGCGGCGAGGGGATGGTGCTTCCGACAGTTCAAGATCCTCATCCTCCCAGGTTGAGAGGAAGTCTTGTGGAGAGTCGGGCCCATCTTGGGCCTACATGGCTGTATTAGTGTGACCTCAGCATTTTCCGAAGTGCTTTCCCATGTTGTCCTGGTGCCCTGTAAGCTGTTTGCAAGGCCCAGGTGTGCGTAAAATCGGCTTTACATCGATATTCAGCAGGAGCTGAGGCGACATGCGTCTAGTCTGATCTCGATGGATACTTATTTTAATTGGAAATCATGCGGGTGCAGTTATACTGGATTTGGCAGTTTCAAAATGATTTACTTTTACTGGGAAAGGTGAAAGTCCCGCTCATGTCCACATGTTTTTACTGGCATTGGGTGTGAGGGTTTCATTTTATTGGACAACTAGCATTAACACAGTGTTGGCACTACCAACTAAATTAAGATGGTGAATGTAGTTAAGCATATTTTAGCAATCTTATTTAATATGGACACATATCTTTAAAGATACACTGTAAGGACTGTAACTGCTTCATATAATTGAAGTGGTTATAGTGCAGGGAGACCCCTAGTCCTGTCCTTCCATTCAATATTGAGCTATTTTTGATGATTTAATGCTAAATGCGAGCTTGCAGGTGCCAATCCCATCTGTGCTTCTCAGCCTGAGGAAGCATTAGCCTGACTAGTAATGTGCAACTCCCTTATACACACACACTCTATACCCACTACACACACACACACACTGTGCCCCATATACATGTACATTACATCCCCTAAACACACATTATACCCCTTTAGACCAACACTACACTTCCCGTACAAACACACCCTATACACATTATACACACACTACTCACCCTGTGAACGTCCATTGCTGCACCTATGCTCACACATTTACAGCACCTCTACACGTCCCCATATATATGCAGAAACACACAAACACACACTACACCTCCTAGGCACCCACTATTTGCAGACCCTGTATACACACAAACACACACATTACAGCCCCTATACACTCACAGTACACCTAAAACAGACCCCTTTACATACATGCAATTCCACAAGCAGCCGCCAAGCACATACAACACAACAAATGCACAACACCCTTTACCAATTATCTCCCATTTTCTCTGGTACCCCACGATTGGGGCTCCAGAGACAAGTCAATTGGGGCTCCAGAGACAACACAGCACATGCGTGTCATTAAATTTGCTTGCATTGCACATTAAAATACAGGAAATTTATCCCATCTTATTAATTTAGGAGAGCTCTGCACATGGGTGCCCTGTTTATTAGATATGCAAGGAATTAATAACACATTTTTTAATTGGAGGTATGTCTAAAAATAGCTTGCAGAAGTTGAAGATCTCTTGTCTGAAGCCTTTACAAACCCTCTGTCAAGGTAAGTGTAAACCAACATAGAGATCTTAAAAGAACACATAGCGCCAGGAATACAAATATTTATTACTGACGCTATAGCTGTAAAAACATTAATTTAGACTCCCCGCCCCCTCCCTGTTAAAAAATAAATCTATATTTTTAAAAATCTATACTTTTTAATAATATCATGCATGTGTATATATGTAGGCATGTCTATTAGCATATGTGTGTTATATTAATATTTATATGTGCTGTATATATATATTTATTATAAGCAGAATCAAAAATTATTATAACGCACATGCATTAATATACATGTATAAAAGGGGGGGGGGCATAGTGAGGATAATGGCCATGGGGCAGCAAAAAGGGTAAATCTGACCATGCTCACTTCAGCCCTGTGTCCAAAACATGCACCTTCTTTGGCATCATGATGATGGGGGGGGGGGGGGGGGGGAGGGGTGGTAAGCTCTTAATGTTTGAAATTTGACACAAAAATTACAGACTAGAACAGCGTTCCGCTTCAAGATTAGTAGACTAGTCAAGTCAGGAACCTGGATCTAGGTGGTATCAACATTGTTGCAGCTAAGGTAAGGATTGGTTTTAGAGTCTAGTTTTAGAGCGGACTTTAATACGAATCACTTCATTTTTTATGTGAGTATGTCACAGAGTAGAAGCTGAACAAATCTCAGCTACAATATTGACGTGTCTATGTCTTGAAGAGGGCTTAAAACATTAATGGTTTCAAAATGAATGCAAGAATGGCGCGGAGATGAGGAAGTAGCTACAGTTAACCTTGTACCCTCCCTTTCTAACCCAAACTAGACTTTCTGTAACTGTCCAATCACATACTTCCCAAGGCAGTTCAATAAGTAGCTCAATTTGCAAGGCAGGCCCTCTGAGCAATTACCTGCCTCCACTGAGCTAAACAAACCAGGAATGACGCTGGATGTCCTAACACTTTCATGAGGATATCCAGCGTGATTCAATGCTTTGCAACGGAGAAGGTCTAATGTGCCAATGGTGCTCGGCGGGCATATAGGTTTCCAGATCACTGTGGTGTCGTGGGAGGAGGAGCCCGATCCAGCACTGAAGGACCTCTGCAATTAAATCAGGTAAGTGAAAAAACGTTTTGTTGTTTTTTTTAAACTTTTTTTTACTGCAGGAGGTGCAAAGGCAGAGGGACAATATAGTGTTACGAGTACAGTTTTGTATTCCAAACACCATAGTGTTCCTTTAAGTGAAATATTCTCTTAATTCCCCTCGCCTTTACCGCAGGGGTGAGGGGAACCTATCCCTGCACTTACAGACAGAGTACCATTAACCCCTTAAGGACACATGACATGTGTGACATGTCATGATTCCCTTTTAGTCCAGAAGTTTGGCCTTAAGGGGTTAAAGGGAAGTTATAGTGCGTATATAGTGGACTTATCTGAGTTAAGACCTAGTGCGTAGCAGCGTATGCATGGCGAGCACTTTAGGACTACCCCATAGGAAAGCATTGAAAACCCTTTGAGGTTTTAGCTGATACTGAATGTCCTCATGCAGAGCGTGGAAAACTGAGAGTGTGATGGTGCTTATAATAACATAATGATATAATTACTTAATTTTCTGTTATTTACAAACGTGAAACACAGGCTTCTTATTTTCTAAATAGTGCTTACATTTCTTGCTGTTATAAATACAATGGGCCAAAAATGTAAAAATACATATTTTTTAAAAATCAGTATTTCTCTTTCAATATCTAGTTCGTACATCCTTTAGATTAAATGATAAATATATAAATGAATGCTGCCATCTAGTGGTTATTCTGGAAACTGCAAGCCCATAAACACAGGACAGGTTGATTGCTAAGCAGAGCCACCTGCTGACGTGAGGTTGGGCTGACATGGCCCATGGGTATAAATTACATAGATTCAGGTAGAACATCATTGCTGCTTGGAGTGTTCCAGACAAAATGCCTCAAATTAAGGTGATATTGCCAACACCACGTGAAACTGTATCAGTGAAGTCTGGTGTTGTTTTTATTTTTCTGTTCCCCTCCCCCCGCCCCCAACTTCACCTTCTCTAAAGCATCATGGAAGAGATTAGGGAGGGGGTTGTAAATGAGAATAGTTGATGAGATACAAATTAGTGTCATGGTATTAATATTGGGGAAATGGCTAGATTTAAATATTGGATTTGTGAGTTTTGGTTGAATAAATAAAACATGGGGTGGGTTTACAGGAGAGACTATCCTGTCTCCTTGTTGGATAAGAACACTTCAAACCAGTCAATTTCAAAGTGTGTGGTGATATTTACTTTATTTTATTTAAAAAAAAATTTGTTCAAGCAGACTTTGGATTGTGTTTATGTGATTTGTGCAATAAAATATAATTGAAGATACTCAGGAAACATGGATTATTTTATAGCTTTGAAGGAGAACTGTAATTACCCAATACTCCTTATATTTAACCAATGTGCTTGTTGGGTGTGAGAAATGTGAATATGCTATTACATACTGTATCCTCTAACTGGGTGCCCCTCTTGGCGCTCTGCCCTCTGCAACTGGCAATCAGTGTAGTAAGCGTATAGAGAAAAGAAGGCCTTAAACAGTAGTTTTTATTTCTCCTCTTCCTTATTTGCAATGTTTGCCTTGCCTGAACTGGATTTTATAACTTGCTAAATCATTTAATGGGTTACTCCCAAGCACCTTTTACCACTTGTGTTTTTGAAGTGCTCATGGTGCTTGGAGTATAGATGTGCCGCAAAGTTTAAAACTGAGCATTCTAGGCTGGCCGGTGTCAATTCTGTGCATATGTCCATCTGTTGGCAGAAGACCAATGGCAGCATGCACACTCCATACTGCCCAGGTCCTCCTCAGCCCTTTTCTCTGGGATGTTGCTCCAACTGTAGAGAACTTTACCTTGGCACTGGAATGCAGTTATTTTCCCTCTATATAGTGAATTTCACTGTACCTGTAAGATTTACCAGTGTATATAGCGGAGATAAGGGTAACTGCAGTACCCAGAGAAAATCAAAATACAAACTTTTCCTGTTGTGCTGCTGATGCCTCTCTGCAGCTCCAAACAAGGTAAAGTGATCGACAAAAATAGAAAAAAATGAGGGCAGCACAAACCATTGCAAATGTGCACACAAAGTGCCACAAAAATGTATTTTTAAGAACATAAGGTACAAACATTTCAGGTTATAAGATTTACTGTCTTAAAACTTAACTTTTTAACCCTTTAAATATATATTTTAAAAGAGAACTGAACATTTCATGAGAGAAGAAAAGGCTTACACAAGTTCATTTAGGAAACTCCTCTTAACATGTGTGTATATAACCTATATATTTCAGACTGCAATGAAGAAGCCATCTTCACAAGATCTCCCTTCAGAGAAAGGCAGCAGGTTCTCGCTCAGAGTGGCTTTAAAAAAAACACCCATATATTCAGAGAGCAGTGAGGAGGATGCAGAAGAAAATGGTAGCTGCTCGTCTCCTGAGACCGCAATCCCACCACCATTCCAAAAGACTCCTTCAGACCCTGAGGACGAACAGCCAAATGACTTCTTACAAAGAAGGGCAAAAAACATTCAGGATAATAAAGCCATGGTTTGTGTCACTGGTACAAAAAACTGATGTGGGGGACTGTAACAGGAGGGACACTTCTAATCTGACTTTCATGTTCCACAGCTTGCAAAACTTATGGCAGATCTGGAGAAACTTCCTGGAAACCTCCTGACAGACCCTGGAGAGCAGAGCAGTGATACTCCAGTGAGTAAATTACATGCAAGTGCCACTTACTGTATGTGTGCTATAGCTATCTTCTCCATCATGTCAATCTTTAGATGTGATGGTTTCAGAATCCCTGGTGTAGGGCCCCAAAAATGTTTCAATAGTGTCCTGGGTATTGCATAAACTGGCACATCATAAAAATCCTTTATAAAGACTATAACACTCTTATCTGTGATAAATGTTGGAACAATTATAACAAACTATTCTGATCATCTTGCACAATCTTCTTTTTACCTTCCTTGTAGAGGTCCAGGAGGTTCCCTCGTTCTAAAACTCCTCAGGAGCTGCTGAGGCGGAACCCTGAGCGAGCAAGCCGGCGCTTGACTCGTTCCATGGGTGGTGTGCAGCCACGATCTCCAGAGAAAGAAAGGAAAAGGGAATTGATGGACAGGCTGCGGGATGATCTGTTGAATGAGGAAGTGAGTAACAGGCACTCATCCTTGTAGGACTGCAAATACAGAGAGTCAGTTGTGGATCATGTAAGAGTTTATTACATGGCATCACATTTCCGATTTATGGGCATAAATAATACCATAATTATTTGGGGTATTAAAAGAATGTTTGGGTTTGGCCATGATGCAAAAACTAAAGGGACCTGCATCACTTGACACATTTTTACACCAGCAATGAAACGCAAAAACTTTTTGAAATGTATGTAATGTCTATAAACCTGGTCAGATTGCATTATTGGACTTGTTTCTAAGCTAGAGTATCTTCAGCTCCCCTTCCAACTCAAACCCCACTTAATTTCATACCAGTCTACCAATGACTGAAACAGGGCATCACTGTGCAGTGTCAGGGGAGAGAACTGACACTGGAGCCTGCTCTGAATGATCAGACTCCATCTCTCCTTCACCTGTCGGGATGTTACACAAGGATCTTACAACTGTACATGTGACTAGATCTGGGATGCCCAATGCACTTTTCCAGTATTCCTAGGGATAGGACACTGATTGGATCAATTTACCCCCTGGAGTGTGTATGGAAAGTGTAAGAAAGAAGCAGGTAAATATTAAACTAAATTGATTTAAAAACAAATACCTGCTCCTTTTCAGTCTGCAGAGTGAGGCAACTGTCTCTTTAAAAGCTACAGCTTTTAAATGAGACCATGGTCTCAAAGTAATGAATGTCACTAAAGTGTCTAGCTTTATAAAGCAAAGTATTAAGCAGTACTGGTAAAGAAAATAATTGGCCAAATGTGTAGGAATTTAAGATTAGTTTTGGATGCAATTTGACAGCTGTTAACAGATCTGATGTAGATTTCTAGTAATCGGCGCTCTACACAAAGAATGTTCACGCATAGAAATACTTTAAAATCATATAAGATGAATTCTGATTTTCTTTTATCGAAGTCCTGTCTTGCTTAGGAACTCTGTACCGCTGACGCACAGTAACAAGGCAGAACAATCTCCTTTATCCTTCCTCCATTAGGAATCTACTCCACAAAGACGTCGCTCTTCTCGTCCAAGTGCCTTAACAATTCCTCATGTGGTGCGTGCAGTTGAGGAAATAACAGAGGATGACCTTAAAAAAGTAGCAGACTCTGTGAAAGAGAAGGTTTACAACAGTGTTCATGTAAGAGAAATGTCAATATTTTATTTGGGTTAAAGGGGAAAATAGTCACATGTGAGCCCAAACTTTTAGGAAGTACAGAACTTCAATACTAGGGATGCCTGAAATACTTGGTTAGAAAAGAGAACTGGTGATCTCCACCATGTGTCATTACAGAACTAAATCTAAATACCATACCTCTTCTCACACAGAACCAATGGTCAAGGGTTTCCGAGATCACTGCACTGGGACAGAAGTGAATAAATTAACACTGGTTCTGAAACTGCTGTAATTGGACGTTGTCCCGAAGCACACTACTCAGTGTGCTCTAGACTTGGTTCTGGGGTGAAATGGGTATAAATGTCTGCACTGGACTAAAATAAACAATCCTGTTTGACGTCACCCACGCCTGACTCTAAAGTCAAAAGCTGCCACCACAATGCAATTTATTAAGTTAAAGGAACACTATAGTCACCGAAATTACTTTTGCTAAATAAAGCGGTTTTATTGTATAGATCATTCCCCTGCAATTTCACTGCTCAATTCACGGTCATTTAGGAGTTAAATCACTTTGTTTCTGTTTATGCAGCCCTAGCCACACCTCCCGTGGCTATGATTGACAAAGCCTGCATGAAAAACTGGTTTCACTTTCAAACAGATGTAATTTACCTTAAATAATTGTATCTCAATCTCTAAATTGAACAGGAGGCTCTTGCAGGGTCTAGCAAGCTATTAACAAAGCAGGGGATAAGAAAATCTTAATCAAACAGAACTTGCAATAAAGAGCCTAAATAGGGCTCTCTTTACAGGAAGTGTTTATGGAAGGCAGAGCAAGTCACATGCAGGGAGGTGTGACTAGGGTTCATAAACAAAGGGATTTAACTCCTAAATGGCAGAGGATTGAGCAGTGAGGCTGCAGGGGCATGTTCTATACATCAAAACTGCTTCATTGAGCTAAAGTTGTTCAGGTGACTAGTGTCCCTTTAAGTACTGGTTCCCCAAATAAAGTAGTTTAAAACCCATAAGCACTAGCAACCATAGTTATATATGCAATCTGAAAATACTTCTTAATCAGTCTTCAGGTAATGTGATGCTTTACCAGACAAAATGGGTTGTGCACACATAAACAAAATGACAAACATTAACCATTAAAAATAAAAAGGTAATGGAAATCTTAGTTGCCGTAACGGAATCTTCTATCTGAGCTGCAATAGAAACTGGCCCCAATACAAATATATAGATCTGACTCCCAGTGAGCACGCTGCTCACAATCACTCCATTGGCTTTTTACCTGACTGCCCCAAACTGGGTTCCAAGCTGCACAGAAGGGGGTATAGAGTGGAAAGGCATAACTATAGTACGTTACTGTTGCCTTCACACCCACCTCCCTTTTTTGTCAGCATAAACCCAAATTTAAATGTATAACATGGGGCAGATAATTAGTTGTAGTTGTGGGAGGGGGCAGGCAGGAGCTCTAAAGGGGAATATGGGCTTTAATAGAGTATGGAGGGGTCAGGTGGATAGGGTGGTGTTTTGGGGAGACAG
Organism: Pelobates fuscus; assembly: GCF_036172605.1. Classification (NCBI taxonomy): domain Eukaryota; kingdom Metazoa; phylum Chordata; class Amphibia; order Anura; family Pelobatidae; genus Pelobates; species Pelobates fuscus. The sequence goes on from NC_086317.1 coordinate 415,662,328, forward strand.
GAGCTTTAGGAGCTGTAGTTGGAAGGGGAAAAGTAATGAACCCTTCCTCCCCTTCAGCTTTTCTGGAGTTAGAGGGATCTTTATCACTAGTGGTCCAGTGGGAGAAACACTGAAGGCTCCATTGGTGGTCCAGTGTATAGGCTCTCGCAAGCCTTGGTAAACTGCAGCAACGCTCTAAGCACTGGAGCTCACAGAGTCATGCTGGGCCAGACCCTTTCCAGGCTTTAACATGGGTGCAGCAGACATCTTTAGCAAACAGCACGCAGTTAGCACCTGCAGAGGGCCCCAAACCTCTATGGCCTATTAGAGTCCCTCATGGGGTTTACTCTCCCTGGTCAGTCTACCCCAGGGCACAAGGAACAGCTGCTGTGGGCCCAGTAAGTTATGTGACGCAGAGCAGTTGCTCTGCAGTAAAGACAGCCCTGATCACCAGGGCAAGTTTGCAGTAATCTCAATAGACCTCATGTTGTGTACTCTTGCATGCACATCACTGACCTCTGCTCCTGGCATCCAAAGTCCCAAGCGTTGAGCAGAAGGATGGCAGTGCTGGCAAGGGACAGGTTCAGGTAAATAAAACTCTCTCTCCTTCTCCTGCACTGCCAGTGCAGCAATTGCCATCAGGTGTCATTGCAAATTATGCAAAGACCTCAGACACTAGCAGAGCTGTGTGGTGGTTTTTTTTTTTTTCATTGTGGGTTTTTGTTATGTAGATTTTAGCTTTACAGACAGAAGGAACCTTGTTAATATTACTGTCTCGGCTTTGTGTATTTTCCAGGGTTCCACTTGCCACCAATGCCGCCAGAAGACTGTAGACACGAAGTCAAACTGTAGGAATGTAGAGTGTCAAGGAATCCGGGGTCAGTTCTGTGGGCCCTGCCTGAGAAACCGATATGGAGAAGATGTGAGAAAAGTGCTTCTTGATCCTGTGAGTAAAAGTCTAAAATACAATATATATCAGATCATCTGACTCTATTCCAGTGCTTTCCATGGATCATGGCTTCCCATCTATATATCTGTATAACTTAATTTTTACAAAATCCCTTTGTTTATGAACTGAAGTATCATGCATCCTATCTACATTTTACAACACTGGTTATTTTCACACTTCTCTGTAATGGGTGAAAATCTGGGATTGCAGTAGATATGGGGTGGGAAACCTTTGGCCCTCTAGATGTTGGACTAGATCTCAATTGATTTGCTAGCATTATGGCTGTAAGAGCATCAAGGGAGATTTAGTCCAAAACATCTGGAGGGTCAAAGGTTCCCCACTCCTGCAGTAAACAAAGGTAGCACAAATAATTTGGCACCTGGTAACACTAGATTAACAAAGTGAATGTACTAGTGTCTAATCTGGAGGATGGTATCCATTTATTCTCAGTGTCTGTTCTTCAAAATGCAGTATTGGAGGAAAGTAACCATAGCTTAACACTCCTGTGTTTAAACTTTTTTTTTTTTAGGACTGGCAGTGTCCTCCATGCCGTGGAATCTGTAACTGCAGCTTCTGTCGCCAGAGAGATGGCAGGAGTGCAACTGGGATACTCTTCCCATTGGCCCGTTACCATGGGTTCAGTGATGTTCATTCTTACCTGAACAGGTGAGGCTTTCCTCTACTGTAATTAGAACCATGTGCTTATGATGAATATTCCCCCTGGGGTGGGGTTTTATGGTAGAACATGCAAAGCCAGTACCACTTGTCTCTTTCCTGGCTGTGAATCTGAAGGCTTTTATCTGCAGATGTCTATACTTCAGTGGCACAGACCTGTGTAGAACTTCCTTGCAAAAAGTTAATTTAACGTCCTACTTCAATTTACATGAGCTCTGCACAACCTGTGCCCCCCCAGATGTGTTTAACTACAACTCCCATGATTCACTGGCCATCTCTTCAAAAATCATTGGGGGGGGGGGCACAGAAAACCTGTAAGCACAAACACAGGGAGTTGATAGATTCTGCATATTAACTAAACCTGCCAACAAAGGAAGTCCAGAACCAAAATGAAGTTCCCTCTTGCACAATTTGTTGGATCCCAAATATTTTATATTCTCTAGTAACTTCAAGTGCGACACGATCAGAACACAAGCTATTTAGGTTTCTCTTCATGGTGTTCCTAAAACTCTATATAGTGAAGCTAAAACTGGATGGAGTCTAGATAGGATGTGGCTTATCGACTTCCTTACTCTGTTGTACATAAATATAGCTAACTTGAAATGACTGAACATGACCCAATAATTATTTGGGCAGAGCATTTTCTAGTAAAACTGTAAGCAGAGGCAAGGGCGATAGCTTGACAAATCTTTAAATTTTTTTAAAAATGGTAGCCAATGCGAATTTACTGAACAGCCGCTACTGTACTGAACATCTTGCCAAAAACCTTCATAGCGTTGTTTCTCATGTTCTGTATTGCATGATTACCAGTATGGTATTTACAAACTCCTGCTACCCGCCTCTCCCAATCCCAGACCACATGGTTATAAAACAAACTTACAGCATGTGGCCCCTGTCTCAAACGGCAGGCTATCTTCCAATCAGTTCATGTGGAGAAAGTAGGCAATCTAGCAGTGAGGGGGAAGGGAGAACAATCCAATATCTCTGCCTTTAAACACAGATCTTCAGGAGTGATTTTTAACTTAAGTCTTGAGGTGGAAAATGCACAACCATGGTGATTTGTGGGTCGTCTTTGATTTTTATTTTTGAATCTGGTTTTCTGCTAAACTCTATCTTCTCAAATTGGTAATTTTTGTCTCTCCAGCTTGAGGCAGTCAAAGGACAAAGAGGAAGATGACGACTAGTTATTTGAAAATTTTGTACTACCTGTTCCAATCTTATTGCATGTCTGTCTGATAAATTATAGTTGTATTTATGTATATGGTTTTTAGAAGTGAATAAACTCTAATGGTCATTTTTATCTCATAAAATCCAGTGTAAATGTGTTTGCATCATTAAATATATGCTAGTAACCTGAAATGGCAATGACATTGAGTGACTAACAATTCTAGAACTATACACTTGCTGTGTGTAAGCGGAGTATAACCCCACACATCCCATAATGACTCCACAACCCCTGAAACTAAATATACAAGATCAGACACACAATACACTCAAATCCCATGCTGGCCAAACGTAACACTTCTACCTAAATCTTTTGGTCCTATTTAGTCTGTATCGGAGGTGTTCTCGCAGGAGTTGGATGCTACCAGTGCATGTATAGGATTAACTAAGTACATTATGAAATAAAGGGATACTCGAAGCATCAGAACAACTCTAGCTTAACCCCTTCTTGATGAAGGTTTTGCTAGGCTGTCCTACTAAAGGAGTGCTGTAACACCATGCAAACTAGCATGCCCTAATATCCGGCCCAGGGATACTTGCCTTCCACAGTGAACTGTCGGGCAGATCCCCCAATATATAATTGGTAAAAATTTGTTAAAATAAACAAGTATGCACTTAGAATGAAACTGTGTATACACCCAGGCATTAAGGCCATAAAACTTAATTTGCAATCCCTATATTTGACCCTGTAACTTCAACACCTATCAAACCTGTTCATGGGGGTACTGTTGTGCCCATGAGCAGGGCCAGTGCAAGGATGTTTGGGTACACAGGCAAAGATTTTTAGCACCCCCTTTTGATTTTTATTTTTGTCATACCCCTTTTACTGTATCTTATACCCTATAATTTTTTTCTCCACGGTCTTTCTCTCCCAGCCAATCGGTCATCCCCAAGCCACTGTCTTTCCTCTTCTCCAGCCCTTCTGTGTCTTTCTCCCCACTCAGGCCCCTCCATGTCCCTTAGTGGTCCTATTCATGTCCATAAATGGTGTCTTGTCCATCACTAGTTCCCAATTTGTGCCATGAACTCCTGGTCTGTTAAATGTTGATACTGTGAGAAGGCCAGGGTAGTGGATTTGGCAAAGGTTATGGGAAAACTCTGCAATGGTGCCATGAGTGTGAAGGACCTGCCTAATAACTGGGATGTATTTAGATGGTTAAGATGTGCAAAAGCTGTGACGTTAATGGTGTGAGCCTACCTGGATGATTGTAAAATCCTTAAGGTTATGCAATCTAAAAATCCACAGGCAGATTACATAAAAGGGATGAGAGGGTGCACCCCCTCACCCCATGTGAACTTGGTTAGAATCCAAACCACACAAGTAGACAACCATCTAAGCCTTTGAAGTAAATGGGATGCCAGGAAAAAAATCTTGTTTAAGAAATCCCACAAGTGTGGCCAAGCAACCATATCAAATGCCTTATGGGCATCAAGACTCAAGCAACCTAGTGCCCTTAATAGCTGGATAAGATTTGGCTGTCACAATGGCTGCTATAGCTCTACAAATTTCCTGTGTTGAAGGTTGGACCCTGGACAAAGACCAACTTTTGGTGATGCAAAATCTCAAGCAAGATAATTTGAAGTCTAGTCACCACTATGGTAGGGAGAATTTTAAGGTCCTGATTAAAGTGTTATGGGTCTGCATGAGTCTTCCATCCGGTTAGGGTAGAAGAATAATCTGTCTGCATTGGAGATTGGTGGTGGGGGCTTGGGGGAGAAGTGCGTTAACTTCTAACTGGTAGTGAATTGTGCAGTTAGACTGCATGGACACGCTCTATACATCAAAACCACTCAATCAAGCTAAAGTGGTTTTGGTGCTTATAATGAACCATTAAATGCCCAGCTCTTTAATTATTTAAACAGAGCTGTGCAAAAAAAGAGAAATTGAAACTTGATTGACATTGAATCATATTTATAAGTTCTTCTGAAGGGGGTTTAAATACTGTATTTATAAGCTAGGTTTTCTATTACTTACTTGACTTGCATGCATGTCAGACACATGACATGTTATCATTAATCAGGGCATAGGCACATCTATGCACAATTTTCTTTTTGGTATCCTTTTTGGTCTTCCTGTTTTGATGTTGGAGGGTTGCATTTTGTTTTACTTTGTCCTGCCACAATATTCTTCTCAACTTTAAAGGGACACTATAGGCACACAGACCACTTCGTCGCAGTGGCCTTAAACCTGTAGCTGGAAACATTGCGGTTTTAGAGAACCATAAAGGAGCGCTGCTGGTCTTGACGTGACTGGCCCAATTTTGACAAGTTCATCCAATCCTTTCCCATAGGAAAGCATTGAGAGGCTACTGCTCATTTGCAGCAAAATGCTGCTCTGCACTGAGAATGGAAAGATGAAATGAAAAGATGGTGAGTAATCAGTGAGGGAGATTGCTGTCTGCTGAGGGGAGCTGGCAGCAGTTGACCATAATTGTGTAATTAGGGGAGTCAATATATTGACACAGGACTTAGGGGTAGGTGGTTTAGAAGAGTGTGCTGTTACCAGGCTTGTGTGCAATATTGCATAGGTCCCCCACATGCTGCTTAAACAGCTCTGATGTGTTGAGGCATGGACTCCACAAGACCTCTGAACGTGTCCTGTGGTATCTGGCACCAAGACATTAGTAGCAGGTCCTGCATGTTGCAAGGTGGGGGCTCCATGGATTGGATTTGTAGTTTCAGCACATTCTGCAGATGCTCAATTGGATTGAGATCTTGACAATTTGGGGAGGCCAAGGCTGTGTGTGGCCCTGAATAAAGAGTCTCTACTCCCAGCATTAAGTCTCGGCTAATGTATGGGGGGGGGGGACGGCTATACTACTCTTTTTTTGCTATACCTGCTATACTCTCTGGAGGCGAGCTCTAACCATTGGGAGCTGGACCCAGGGCTTAGGTCCAGTGTGGGAAGAGGTTTCAAGACCCCAGCCAAGCTGGAAGTGCTTATGGTGTCCTGGCAAAGTGCTGATGGTACTCTGTGATAACTAGGAAACGTGATTGGCGGAGGTAACCGAGTCGGGGTACCAGGCGGTCCGCCACAAATGCACTCTGTGTTCTTATACCTTTCTATCATTGTTAGCATTGTTTTTCAGCAACTCGAGCTACAGTAGCTATTCTGTTTGATTGGACCAGACAAGCTAGCCTTTGATGCCCTCAATGAGTCTTGGGTGCCCATGAACCCAACCCACTTCACCAGTTCTTCCTTGCACAACTTTTGGTAGGTACTAGCCACTGCATACTGAGAACACCTCACAAGACTGCATTTGGAGATGCTTTGACCCAGTCATCTAGTATTTCTCAAGACATCTATGTTAAGGCACAAAGATGGCTTTGAGAACCAAAAGAATCTTTGTGAAAAATCTTGGACCTGATCCCAGGATGAAGGGAGACACCAGGAAACATCAATAGACTGCTTTTGAGCAGAGTGCAGTGCTTCCAACAAGCAGGATTCTTCTCCTACCAGACTGGATGACTTGTCCTCAGCACTCAGCAGCATAAGTACTTTGCAGGCTTGGAGCAGGTAGGTGTCCAAGGGTGACAATTAGGTGGGGTAAGTACTATGTTAGGGTTAAGGTCCTCCCCGTGCTATGGTGGGGAAGGAGCAGGTACAGGTGCAAATGTGAATATGTTTGCGCTATTTGAGGATCACTATAGTGTCAGGAAAACAAACTCGTTTTCCTGACACTATTTAACCCTTAGGTCCCCTCCCCTCCCCTCCCCTTCCCACCCCACCCTCAGGGTCCCCCTTCATCCACTTACCTTTATCCAGTGCCGGGCTCCCTCGGCGCTGGTGACCTCTCCTCCCCCGGCTACGTCAGCTCCTGAGTGGAGCGGAATGCACATGCGCAGCAATTTCTCAATGCAATTTCTCAATGCATTCCTATGGACGTTTTGCACTCAGAATGCGATTTTCGGGGGGGTGGGGAAGGGGAAGCATCATTGGTGATAGCGGAATTCAATTCTATCTTTGTCCAGTTTGTGGACAAGAAACTGAAAGATAGCGGGATTGTAAACGTGGCACTCTGGCACAAAATGGCTCTGAGGCAGCAGACCTCACAGAAACTTGAATGCAACGGATTGTCTGTTATATAAAGATCCTGCTTTTGGAAGAGGTCAGTCACCATAATTGCTTTTGCATAATTGAAGACAAACAAATTTCTGTGTCACACTCTCTGAACAAGTGTTTTACCTCAAGCTCTAACTAGGCTCCTCTTAGTGGCCTACATAGTAATTACATTACCTCCGTTGGTCAATGTATCATGTTTATATTATAGCGATCAGGGCCGGATTAACATAGGGGCTGATGGAGCTGCAGCTCTAGGCCCAGGCCCATTTAAAAAAAAAAAAAAAAAAAAAAAATTTTTTTTTTTTTTACACACTACTCTTGGGTTTGCCACCTGACTAGTATTTTACCAGCTCAGCCGGTATTTGGGGGTGCCTGGCCGTGCCGGTATTGCAGTAATACTAGCAATAGAAATGCAGATATTTTTTTTTCTCAGTCTAAATGGAGATTACTCTGCAATCGAGAGAGCATATCCCTCCCTGCCTCTCTCTACTCACTGATCCGTGGGGGAGCAGCTACACAGCACAGAGTTCAGACAGACTACAGCTTAGGAAAGTAAAGGATGGATGGAGGGGGGGGGGGGGGGGGGGACACACGCAGCAGGGAAACATGGGGACACTGAGACATAGGGAGACACAAGGGACAGAGTGCCTCCATGTCTCCCAGCCAATGTCCCTTGTGTCTCATTGTCCCCACGGCTCCCAGTGTCCCTAGAGTCTCATTGTCCCCATGTCTCCCAGTGTCCACATCTCCCAGCCAATGTCCCTAGTGTCTCAGTGTCCCCACAGCTCCCTGTGTCCCTAAATTTTTCAGTCCCCCCATGTCTGTATCCACAAGTGCCTCAGTGTCCCCTAGTATCCTAGTGACAAGGGAAAACAGACATGGGGACACGGGGAGAAATGAGGACACAGACTAGGGGACTGGGTGACATGTGGACATTGACACTGTGATACATATGCCAGGCTGGCTTTCCAATTCTTTGGACAGACATGCCCCTTTTGGGAGTTCTGGTCACGTGATTCACATCAGTGGCCCACCCGTTTACCCCACCCATTGACTTCCTGCTTCACTGGACACTGCTGTTAAGTGGTATGGATTTACTTGAAAGATGAAAGCATAAATTAGAGAGATTAGCATAGAGTATGTGTTTTCTTATAGCTGCATCCTTTGGATTTCCCTCTAACACCATCTCCATCAGACACATGACACTGGGGAGTGTTAATCTGGCCCTGATAGCGATACAACCAATTCAGGCAATGGTTGTACATACTTGCCAAAGGCAAAAAAAATTAGCAAAATTGTTGTATCTGGGAATTGCAACCAAAATTCCCCAAACTGGAAACTTATAACAGTGACATATACAAAGGAATGCTATACATCTATAATGTGAAACATCTCTAATGCCTGTAAAATGTGTGTCTTGCCTGTATTGTTGTATGCTTACCTAACAGAACCATTTTAATAATTCAATAACAGACACTAGTTTTACACATGGTTTACAGGTGGCGTTCAGCTACTTAACTTTTTTTGTAAAGATTGAATAAAAGATTCAGGTTAGTAATTTGGTTTTGTTATTCTTTTTGAATGTATTAGTCCGCAGTTATAAACCTTGCCCTTTGCAGGCAGAATAGAGAGGTCAATTGTTAGGCAACTTAATGTTTTATTCAGGGATGCAATATCCAGAGAACTGATGGTTCCCCTATAAAACATTAGGGGGTGCTACACATTTTACTCACACCCAAGAGCTTGTGTGGGCTTTTTCCAAAACATACCTGCTGGATATATAAGCATACTGGAACGGCACAAACCTCCAGTGTAGGGTCTGATCTCAGGGATTTCATAAATACCATCTCAATGGAAAGACATTACTTGAACTTAAAGGAACTTTATAGGTTACCAAAAAATGCACAGAGTAAGATTGTCTGGCAGGGAAGGTGTTAACAGTGGTAGGGATGTTGCCTGACAGGGGCTGGAGAATTTATTACAGGGAGGCAGTGGAGCATATATCGACTCTAGCCTTGACTCAGTGGTATTCCTTACATTACAGAAGACATGGCTCTATTTTCATTGGCTGCAAAAGGTATGTTTCTGGGAATCAGGAACATGTAGAAATGTGAGAGGGGCTGGCTAAGGAGGGTGGATTACACTGCTGAAAACAGCAAAACATTTTACAGCACTGCAGGAAAACTACAGAATTGAAATAAAAACTAACCACAGGTATTTTAGCCTATTAGCTTTAATCTTAACTTGCTTAGCTGCCTGGAGTGTCCCTTTTACTTCCATGACATGTTCTTCCCCCACATGTGCAAAGATTAGCAGAGTACACAAAAAAAAAAAAAAAATTTGCTTTGAACTATTCAAATTGCAAAGTCTTTGACAATCAAGATGGGTAATGAGTTTGGAGGAGATCTCACACTTATTCTCCCCTATAGCAATGGTGGAAAATAAAAACTTTGGCATATCGGTCATGACCAGATGGTGTAATAAACTAAATGGCCGCTCATGCCTCCCTAAACATAGCAAAATCTTACTTGTATTCAAGCCTGAAGCTGTAGATCAGCATGCCGTTTGCCTCCAAATAACAAGCTGCCTGCTGACATCAGAAGTGGTGGCCTGATCCAATCACAGTGCTTCTCAATTAGGATTGGCTGAGACTGACAAAGAGGCAGATCAGGGGCAGAGCCAGCATGATTCAAACACAGCCCTGGCCAATCAGCATCTCCTCGGAGATGAATTGAATCAATGAATCTCTATGAGGAAAGTTCCATTTCTGCATGCAGAGGGAGGAGATACTGAATGTTTGGATGCATTTTAGGCAGCCATGATCCAGGAAGGATCTCTAACAGCCATCTGAGGAGTGGCTTGTGAAGTTATCACTAGGCTGTAATGTAAACACTGCATTTTCTCTGAAAAGAGTGTTTCAAGCAAAAAGCCTAAAGGTAATGATTCTACTCACCAGAACAAATTCAATAAGCTGTAGTTGTTCTGGTGACAATAGTGTCCCTTTAAAACAGAAAAGTTTGCAAATATTTCCTGTACACTGCTCTGGAGACAACTAGCCACAGAGAATGAAAACAAACATTTAATCTGATACAGTTTAGACACTTTATTAAAAATGTATTTTTTTCTTTTTTTACAAAGGAGTTATGAACAATAGTTATAATCTTTGTACAAAAAAAGGGAACGCTTTAAAATGTTTGTCAGAAAAAGAAAACTAATTCAAGATTATCACAAGTTTAGAAAAAATAAATAAAAATAATACAGATCTTAATTATTGCCAGTGTAAGAAGGACATGGCTTACTGTTCCTAGAGACCTACAGATTGTTAGGAGCCAATTGTTTACACACCTCCAATGATCTCCACAGCACAGTTTATCAGGCAAACATATTGCATTGACAAAATTTAGGCTTTAAATAGCTTAACTGGAAAACTTGGCGTTCTTAAAGCCTAAAAGCACAAATCTCTCAATCAGTTCTGTTTAGGGAATAATCCCCACGGTCATGCTGGGAGAAAGGAATCCAACATACATTGGATGCCCAGAATCATCCTGTGGCACTGTTGGGTAAGGTGCATGTTGCAAAATATATGAATTACCAATATCTGATCAACACCTCCAGGAAAATATTATTCTACTTCCTCTAAAGTAAAAGTAATTTTTAATATATCAATGTAATTCATATACCAATAAAATGTCACATTGCAAGCAGCAATGACATGCTTAATAAAAAGGGACATGCATCACTTGACAATTTTTTTTTGAGCAAATATACAACCCAAAATAAAGCAAGAAATGTTATAGACGTACATGACATACTTTACAAACTTACTACAAACTTGGTCAGATTGCATTATTGGGCACACCTCTCAGCTATGGGACTTTAATCACAGCAGCAGTGTTTATCTACTAGTTTTCACTTGCATTGTAAAATGATCTTTGTACGGCTAGTTGAGAACTATTCAAACTAAATGCTCCAAGGAAAGGAGAACCAGGCTTCTTACACCATCACTGCAGTGGCAAAATATAACAAAGCATAATAAAACATTTCTTGTTCCCATAGTTTTTGTTATATATTTGCAAATAAATAAAACGCTACTTTATTCACTTAAGAATATTCACACTGCTATAGCTCGATATATTTACTAATCTTCTGACTTACTCAGCGAAATTCAAGCTTATGTGTGTACAACTGTCCAACTAACATTAGACCTGATACGTCTAGTACTAATTGCGAATGTTTTCAAGCTTATGACCTTTACGTTATATTATAAAAATCAAAATGTGCTGTTTACATGCCATACTGTAAGATGCAATGAATACGCCTGCAGATGCTGTTGTGGCACTGCTAAGCGGTTGTTACCTTTAGCACAAATAAAATAAAGAATTGAAAAAAAAAAGAATATTCACACAGAGACCTGGTTTTCACAAATAGGTTTTTACACCTCACCAGTCATGCTTACAAATAACCAGATAATCCAAGAAACCCAGTATTATGAAGTGTGTAGAAAGCCAAATATAGCTAGTTTTTGTTGCATAGTAGAGCAATTTGGCACATTGCAGAAGTAAATGCTTACAGAATATTGACAAGAATCTAACAGCACTTTTCTCATTACCTTTAAAAAAGGTAGAGAGTTAGCTTAAAGGGACACTGTCACCAAAACAACTATAGCTTAATGAGGCAGTTTTGGTGTATAGATCATGTCCCTGCAGTCTGGTCAGTTCTCTGCCATTTAGGAATGAAATCCCTTTGTTTATGAACCCTAGTCACACCTCCCTGCATGTGACTTGCACAGCCTTCCACAAACACTTCCTGTAAAGAGTCATCTAAAGTTTATCCTCCCTTTGTTGCAAGTTCTCTTTAATTTAAATTTTCATATCCCTTGCTATGTCAATAGCTTGCTAGACCCTGCAAGTGTGTGAATAAAGTTCAATTTACAGAGATACAGTTGTGTCAGAGTCAGGGGAGGTGTGGCATGGGCTGCATAAACAGAAACAAAGTGATTTAACTCCTAAATGACAGTGAATCCCGAGAAGCATGATCTATACACTAAAACTGCTTAATCAAGCTAAAGTTGTTTAGGCGACTATAGTGTTTCTTTAAATAAATGTGTGAATTCAGCTCTTCCTACTATTTAACAATAACACTTAAAGGGCCAGCTTAATGTAGTGACTCTGGTGTCCATAACATGTCCCTGCATGCTGTGCAATTTAAACAGTGTCTTCTCAGAGAAAAGGCAGTGTTTAGTTTGCTGCCTAATAATATCTCTAGTGGCAGTCACTCAGACAGTGTACAGCACCTATGTTCAGCTGAACACTCCCCAAAGAGATGCATAGATTCAATGCATCTCTATGATAAGCAGGATTGGCGCAGAGTGGTGGTTTGCAACGCATGCGCAATTGCCTCCTGAGGGAAAGCCTTGGTATGAAGGAGATTATCAAGATTGATGATCTCCTCCACTGTGGCAGAGTCAGTTGCGTGCAGGGTTGGGGAAAAAAGGCAAGTTTAAACACCTTTTTACTGCAATCTAAAGAGGGTAGGGGATCAAAATAGCTTAACACTATAGTGTCAGGAATACAGGTTTGTATTCCTGACAATGGTGTTCATTTAAGGCGGAGTGTCAAATTGCTAAGCATCTGAAATTAAAATGGTTACGGTATGTTTTGTTTTTTTATAGCAGATTATATAGTATTATCCTAACACTGCATTTAGAAATAGTCTGTTGGTGGTGAAAAGCTGTAATTCAGAGTGTCATGGCATCCTAATTCATTAACAGTAATGGAGAGATTTTTTCCCCCCAGCATGTATGAGTAGCTAAATCTGTTTAAAGAACTCCTTACTGGAGGAAGTTTAACGGTTCTCCCTCCGGTTGCAGGTGTAGGCAACCTTCAGAACTCCAGATGTGGATTACATCTCCCATAATGCTGGCAAAGCATTAGAAAAGCTGTAGCCCACAACATCTGGAGTGCAAAGGTTGCCTGCCTCCGCTCTGGAGCAAAGTCTGTACTTCCACTGCCCTAGACAAACATTGCTTTCAAATTCAAATTAACATGCAATTTATTATTCCAATAGAATTAACAGGGAAATTATTCCATCATAAACAAATATCCTTTTTGTTACAAAGCGTCATTTTATAGGTCAACAGGATTAGGGAGACTGTCAACCTGATGACGCATTGGATTTTTACTAGGATGACAATCATTGAAGTTCTTGTTGACCTAGGCCAGGTAATCTTCAGCGCTCCAGATGTTGTAGACTATTTATCTCCTATAATGCTCTTACAGTCGTAATGATGCAAAGCATCAGGGGAGATGTAGTACACAACATATGGAGTGTTGAAGGATGTCTCAACATAGCCTAAAATAAGCACTAGCTTAATTTAAAACATTGTTTTCTTAAAAAAAATGGAATGAAGTCTGATAGTGAGTTCCCTTGCATGCAGGCAGGAATACAATTGTGACACATTGTTATTTCCAACCAACCCATTTGCTAACCCGGATGATGCAACAGTCAAGCAGAAGTGATTAAGAGCCCTGGTAAACAATTCCATTCAAGACAAGGGACAGGTAACGCAAAGAAATAAAAACGCAATGTGATTAAGGACGGCAGAGACACACTTCGCAGTTAAATATACCAACGTGTGGACTGCATTACACAAACATTGTGGAGTCTTTCATAGAAATGAGGTGCAGTGTTTTATTTACATTTATTGATTTTTACATAGAAAATTATAAGTTCAATAAAAAGGCAACCTGTTATTTTATGTGCTTACATACTTCATGTCTGCTCCAAATAGCGGTGCAGAAAGGAGTTGACAGAAATGGGCATTTTCATTCCATATGTTAACACTGATGCAAACAGATTTAAATTTTGTTTCAGAGCAGATGTCTGATATACCGGTATATATATGTTTTTTATTTTTATAAAACTGCTTTTTAAACATTTCATTTAAACATTTATTTTGTGGTTTTAATATATTTAGTAAATTAAAGCAACAAAAAATAAATCTCTGACCTGATAAACTGTTCTGGGATACTTGTTCATTTCAAATAACAGCAAACCAATTCATTATAGTTTAGGATTTCTTAAAATGAAGGCACAGATGAATTCAAAGGAATAAAACTGCAGGATAATTTTGCAACAAACACGATTTGATTCTTCTATGGCTTGAAAAACATCTCTTCACCCACATGACTTGGAATAATGAACAATAGAAAAAGCACTGAACAGTAACTAACAGTATGATCTGGTTAAACGGCACATTAATTGATAAAGCAAAATAAACAGACATTGATTAGACACCTGCAATCAACATTCTATTCAGCATTTCCTAATTATAATATGAACCTCAATTACAAGAATACAGAATGCAAAAATCCCCACGGGTAGCAAAACTGTATAAAAATACAATTCATATCTTTTCTATGAGTAGGTTATGCATGAATATATAAAAATATGTATGGGGGAAAAATATCCCACCAAAGGCAAATTTGAAAATAAAAAGCTATATATATATATGCATATTTACAAGAGCAATTTGTATAAAAGTGGCCTATTTACAGCAAAAGTGTGGAAAAAGGGAGGAGAACAGGGGAATGAGTTCCACCCAACAGAAACATGCAAGTCTACACCTTCTTATCATTATCCATGCCAAGATGACTAAACAGTGCAGGAAGCAAACGTTCAATCGGAAGTATATATTAAAAAAAAAAAAAAAAAAAAAAAAAAGAATATATTCAATGAAAAAACATTTAATAACATTAACATTGTTATTACCAATGAGAAAGTATGTAAAAAAGCCTCCCATAGAACAAAATCCTCACACTTTCTGAATGTGTATATGGAAACCAAACAATTACTATTGTACATTAATTCTTCTCAAGGGGTGGCATGTGTGTTTGGCTGATGTAAAGGTCTAATAACCAATCTCATTTAATTATATGGGACCTGAGCAACAACTGACAATTGCTTACCCTGCTTTTTAAGCTTTATACAAAAGGAGTATTTCCTTCTGTCTGCGGTTTTGAGAAGGCTTGTGCTGAACACATGAATTGCATTTGTAATCGAACACTGGATCATCTTCATTTGTTTGAAATGTGAATCTTTCTCTAGTCAGTAGAACTTTTTCCAAGTCTAACGATAAACCATCAAGATAGACACCTCAACTGAATAATACCAGTGAAACCCATTAAGATCAATTTCATCAACATCTACTTAACCATGCCAATGCAATATGGCAATCTAAAAAGAAACAATTTATTTTAAGTGCTGGCAGTATACAACAGCAGTTAATTGTCCAACTTTATCATCTCAACTTGTGTTAAAACCATTTCAGGGGGCGGGGCCGGACCGCCGAGCTGGACGGTCACAAAAATGATCAGCTCCTGCAAATTTCCACAACTTAAGCTTCTAAACCTACGAACCTAAAAGCTGACCGACAGCACTGATCCGTGACCCAGATGAGGCATTGGACCCAGGGAGAGGCTGGCTCCAAGAGCTTCAGTCCCCTGGAGTTGGTATCGTCAACACACCAGATGGGGCCTACTCCACTATCCTGCCTAAAGATGCCTGACCTGGGAGCCCGGAGCGGAATGGAGATGGCCCTGCCCCCCCCCGGACCAGGGGGGTGATCCCGGTCCTTGCCCTGGGACCCGGACTGCTGCCATGCAAGTAAGGCCCAACAACGAGACCACCTTGATCAGCGACCTCAACCAAAATGGCGGATGCCACGTGCGCTGAGGATGGAGAAAAGGGAATACCCCTTCCTTCAAGCCCAAGCCTGACAGCAAAGCCTGACCCTAAACTCACCCCGCGGAAAAGACAGGCGACACTTCAAGAAACCCGACCGTCCAACCGAGACCGGGAGCTGGTCTCCACCGTGGAGTGCCGCACACTTCTGCCGTAAAGCCAGCCAACCTTCCCCAGCCTGCAGTAAAAGAACCACGGACGTTCCACCTAAGTGTCCCACTGACCTGAACCCGCATGCTTTGGGGACTGTACAAGCGAGAACCAGCGCCCATGACAACTTGTCACCAACCGACCCAGAGCCTGGCCGAAGGGACTCCCGAGGTGACTACCTACTCTCCCTACCTACATAGCTGCGAAGCAGCAGCTATGCCCTTAAACCCTTTGCTCTCACCAGCCATATGACAAACTAGAACTGTGGCCTGATGTCGTTCATCTTATAAAACGGTGGGGCTGCAAAAGCTTGATATTTGCAGAGTGTTGTGCCATCAGTATAACTTAGCTCAGCCGCTAAGCCTCTGCTGGGCCTCTGGTAGCCACTTCACTATAACATGTTTTACCTTGTAATAATCTGTGAAAGTGCCCCAATAGTCTCTGCAGCGGGACCTGGCCTCCCAGTGGCAACCATGGATAGTGAAAACTGTAGTTTAATACAGTCTTATTATCATAGCCTGTAACAATGCAAGTTCCTAGCAAGCCATGTCTCAGACCCTAGCTCAATTATGTTAAACGCTGGACTACCTTGACATGGTATAGAAAGCATGTAAACTACTTCAACCACAATATGCACGACTGTCTCAAACGTACATTAACCTTAATACAAAAATGTGCCGACTAAACGAAATAAAACTCAGATCTCACTTTAAATGTATAAACCTTAATATGACATGTTTCATTTTGATTTATGCATGTTCTTGCATCTGTTTTTGGGACAGTGCAGAACGATCTGTTAACTTGTGCACAATAAAAAAATAAAGAATTACAAAAAAAAAAACAACAAAAAAAAAACATGCAATGCTGACAATATTGCCACACAGAAGGGAAGATCTTTAAAACTCACATACAACATAAAATAAAGCAACAATTATAGGTTGTGTGGTGCATATAAAATCATGTTACTAATATTTTATCTAAATTTATTAGGAGACTGAAACTGTAAGAAATAAAACAAAGAATAAACGGGAGAAAAAAAAAAGTAAGGCTATAGATTGACCAAAGCAACCTTTGGTCTAAGCACTTCTTATATTTTTGGCATCTTTTATTGAATGCTTTTGAATATTTCATATATAGCATTGCTTGGTCAAAAATGTATTGCATTGACAAAGGATATTATCAAGGCATGATGGCAAAGGGTGTAATTGTATTTTCGTCTCAAATATAAAGAAAAAATAGATTTATATATAGGTGTATATATATTATATAAAAAAAAAAAAAAAAAGGATAAGTTCTGACAATGACCTCAAACATTCAAGATGTTTAACCATGTTGGTATATTATAGCTATTGCAATTCACTACCAAGATGACAACTTTAACCATCATGGTGCTAAGTGGGCTTATGCAGTCCATTCTGCCCCCAAGTTACTTGGCTTAAAAATGGAAACCTAGAAATTCCACAATTGATGCTCAATGATGAGGTTAGGGAAACAATTGCAACAGAGTGGAAGAAAATTCTCAACAAGGTTGATAAGGCAAATTGGCAAACATCCAACTAGTAGTGAGAGCAGATTCTATACTTTCCATGTATCTTGTTTGGACCCACAATCATAGTTTTACAAGATTACCCCTATTTCCAGACCCAAACTTATTTCCCATCATTATTTACTGTCCTGCCTGTACATTGGCTCTTCGTAACCATTGCCACTAATATTGATTGACTGGAGGTCTGCAACTTGCATGACATTTATGCCACTGCTTGCCAGTCGTGCAATGCCTTCTGGGGAGATTGCTTCCATGGCGACCATGTTGGTGGTAATGAGGGCCTGGGGGGTTGGTGTGGAGACAGTGCTGCCATCAGAACCCGCTCCGGTGTCCATATGTACAGTGGTCATGGCAACAGGACCAGACTGGCCTCTCTTATTCGTGTGTGTCTTTATATGCTTAGACAAATGGTCACTTCTCATGAAGCGTTTCGGGCACTCTGGACACATAAATTTCTTCTCACCTATTAGAAAAAAAAAAAAAAAGTAAAAAGACGGAAATCAATGCACAAGAATCATGCATATTTATAATAAAAATAAAAATAAAAAATCCATTAAAAATACTATGTTAAAAAGAGCAGCCTAAGAGCTCCAGCCCTACAAGATGTAGTAATTATGGTGCTATCTGACCAAGTATTACCAAAACTGTAATATGCTCACTAAAAGATGGATTTAACCCTGCAATGTTCTATAAGCAGTCAATTAAAAAAAAAAAGTTTCACATTGCATGGTTGAAAAGACAGGACCCACTGCACCCAGACCATTTCATTGAGAAAACATGGTCCAGGGACTATAATGCGCCTTTAAAATGAGAACATGTAATGGCCAATAAAACATTGGGTTATAGATATTCTGGAAACTTTCAAACGGGCACCAACTACCACTTATGCTTTCTCAAATTGTTCAGGCACAAAACCTGTATGCAATTGATAAAAATTCCAAATACGCTTATTGAAAATATTTACTCACCGGTGTGTGTGCGCTTATGTCTCTGCAACTCATCACTTCGAGTGAATCTTTTCCCGCAGAACACCCATGTGCACACAAAGGGGCGCTCTCCTGTGTGCCAGCGTAAGTGAGCTCGCAAGTGTGATGTTTTCCCGTACACTTTTCCACAGCCGGCAATGTGACATATGTGTTGTTTCTTTTTCCCAGGCTCTCCAGAAACCCTTAAAATAAAAAAATAAAATAAAAAATAGATTATATATTTTTCTCACGCTTTGTTCTTCTGCTACAGGCAAGAATCAACCTGGATGCACAAAGTGGACTAGATATTTATATACATTTTCCACATGGCTAGTCACTCAAATTAAAAGGGAGATTATCTCCAAAACAACGCTTAAAGAAATACTCCAAGCACTACAGCCTGCTATAGAGGTTATGGTGCCAGAATTGCCCTTGAACCATTTCAAACCTTTTCATCCCACTTTGACAATTTAAAAAGACCAGATGATGTGGAGGTGGTGTGGGCACAAGATGGGATCCAGTTAAATTGTCAAACTGTTTGAGCATGGTTTGACATAATGCCTAGGGAAAGTGCCAGGGCAGTACTGCCACCATAACCAACAGAATGGCCTATTCTGGTGGAGTGTTCCTTAAACTGTGAGGAGAAATACATTCAACTGAGTAGAAGAAACAAAATATATGTAAGTACATGCTTATACGGTCAAAACACCAAATGAAAAAAGTGCAATCAAAAAATTACCAATCGATAAAATATCTACTAGGACAACTAGGAAACCGAATAATGAACACGATAATTTACTAGTGGAGGGGCGTGGTTCCGGCTCTAGCCAAGATGGCCGCGTGAAGAGTGAGCTCCGCTCCACCGGACCCCAAATAGCTACATAAGCACGCATCCATTGACTTCATGGGTCGCACAAAACGCCCGGAGCACCCCCAAACCCCTAAGAACCCACAACAGAGACCGCTGGACGGCTTCTTACAGCCGCAAACCGGATCGAGCGGAGGCTCTCCAAGCCCCAAGATGGCGGCGCCCACGACATCGGCACCGGACGCGGAGGTACCAGCCCTGAGCCGCATTGAGGCCTCCCTGCAAGACCTAAAGGAGTCAGTGGTTACGAAAGCTGACCTCCAGGCCATTATCGCCACAATTCGGGACACCATGCGGTCCGAAATAGCGGAGATGCGCAACGACCTCACCGCGCAGGCAGGCCGCATTACAGTGGTGGAGGAAGCGAATGAGGCCCTTACAGCCAGGGCTACGGCCACAGACACCGCGGTAGCCCGTCAGGGCGAGATGCTGCTCTCTCTACGCCGACAGATGGAAGACATTGACAATAGGGGGAGAAGATGCAACATACGAGTCCGCGGGGTGCCTGAGGCTGAGGGGCCGGAGGATGCAGTGGCTACACTTACTGACCTCTTTGTCTCTCTCCTTCAACCATCACCTCCGACAGAAATCAAGTTTGAGAGGGCACACAGAGCCTTGCGGCCCCGCTCAGCAGAAGAGGGCCCACGTGACCTAATTTGCTGCTTACACTCGTTCCCGATAAAAAATGCCATAATGTTGAAGGCCAGGGAAAGGCAGACCTGGCCCTTCCGGGGGACCCAGGTCTCTCTTTATAATGACTTCTCCCCAATGACGCTTGAAGCCAGAAGGGACTTACGACCGGTCACTACGATATTGAGAGACCGCAACATACCTTATAAATGGGGATTCCCCTTCTCCTTGCAAGTCAGACATCAAAACCGCTGGCTCTCACTTAGGTGGCCTGAAGAGGTGCCACGCTTCATGGAAGAATTGGGCCTTCCCTCACCGCCGGTTCCTGACTGGATCCTTGGTCCTTTGAACCCGCCGCCGAGGCCGCAGAGGGGGCCTAGACATCGAGGCGGGAGAGCACCCACTGCTCCACATATGGGAAGCCACAGAGATCCGTTGTCTCCAGAGGAGTGATACCGTTTGCCAAATTGGACCCAGACGCGCCTGATGCAGCCCCGGGACGACCTTCCTTACTGCATCCCCAACACCTCATACGCCCTTCTTAACCAACTACGATGCGCCCCTAAGCGGTTGCCGGAGGGCTGTTACTACCTCTCAGAATCTGCAGGACACAGGTTTGATTTATGACCCAGTTTCAGGTACCTTGTACTTTGGGCTTAATAAGAGAGGACACGGGCTTTGGGTGGTGGGGATTGGGGCACATATATGGGGGGGGAACCAGACCCTGCTTCTGGCACGGGCGGAGGTGCCATGGGTATAGCGGCACTGGCCCATACGTATCTCCAACCGCTAGCTCCTTAAGGGTTGAAACGGGCTCGCCTTGCCTTGGGGTGGGGGGATAGGGGGGCACTGAGGGATGTCCACACTTGTTGCCTTATGAATGGCACCTCTTACAAGTTCCACCCGGGTGTTGCAAGCCTAGATTCATATGCCCAATTTTTGCGGGGAACTACTCTTCTACGGGGACATACGGGGAACTGCGGGTTCCATCTTGTTTGGCTTTGGGAGGGGAGATGGGGGGAAATGTGAATTGTGTTTCATGCTTTTTCCACGCATTGTGATGTTTTATTGATTTAATACATGCATCTCATTTTGGGCCAGTATCCATGTACATTGTTAATCAGTATTGCATGAAAAGTTATGAAGGCCTGCGTCTCACTTCCATAGCATTTCTAGCGCACCTTCCCCCCCCCCCCCCCTCCCCCGATTGATGGAACACATACAAGGACCGCCGCCATACTCCGAGCCCTAGGGTTCATGAAAGCGTATGAAAACTTATACTTACCAATGGTTACTTGGCGTGTCTCCCCCCCCCCCCCCCCCCCCCCCCTCCCCTCCCCAGTAGGGGGAGCATTTGCATGGTTCGCCACCCGCTACGTCCCAGGCCCACGGGCTCACATCAGTGGGCACAGCATTTATCCTTAACTCTACTCACCTGACGCAAGTGCAGCCTGCACATCTCTCCCCCATCCAACCCCCCCCCCCCCCCCCCATGTGGTGATACACCTACGATTACTCCCGCCCGGGGTGGCCACTGGCGCGTTGGTCCTAGGAGTAGGAGCTAGAGGGACACGGGTCCAATGGGGATCCTCAGGCTGGGTCATGGGGAGAATTGTGTATTGTATATATATTTCTGATGTTTAAAGTTATTGACGGCTCGCTCCACTTATGGCGTGCAACGTTCCCATGTTGTTACTGTTTGCTCAAAGCTCAAATTGAGGGGTGTGGTGGAGTGGAAGCCCTCATACTTGACCCATCGACTCTCTGACACCTCGCTTGGCTGGGGCTTGACCCACGTTCTCTGCAACATCTACTCGCGCAAGTCAATTGGTGACCGGACGGAAGGAACTTGGTCTCCTGGGCTGGACCCGGAGCTAACTTCACCCGCAACCGGTTACCGCGCGAGACTTTTCTTTAACCGGTTTAGGGAATCCTAACTGGGGACGCTCACTGGTTCCTGGGAAATTACCTACATACAGTCACACGACTAACCACACACACACAAGACACTGTTAGATTGACCCTCCTGTACTGTCTCCGGCTCGCCGGCGTCCGACTACTGCTATTGCCCGCTCCTCCCCGCACTACCCTTGTCCTCCTTACACACACCCTCCCCCCCCCCCTTCTTGCCGCTCGGCTTCTGGCCCGCCCGCCGGGTACGCGGTAGCCCTTAGCCTCCCGGCTTCTTGAGGATACCATACGGTCCTCCTCCGTTCGGGAGCTCTGCCGGCACGAATAGGGAAGTATGGCATTCCAGAGTGCACCTCTGAGATTCCTCACCCAGAATTGCAGGGGACTCAACATCCCGGAACGGCGAACGCACCTGCTACGTGAATTGAGGAAGAAACGCACCTCAATTGCCTTGCTACAAGAAACGCATTTCAAGGAGGGTTCGGCACCAGGACTGCGAAGTAGACACTACCCGGTTAACTACTTTTGCAACCACCCTACAGCTCACAAATCTGGTGTAGCCATATTAATTGCGACGGAACTGGATTTTAAAGAACTGGAACGCACTCAGGACTCACAGGGGAGGTATCTCTTCCTCAAAGGCACCATAGCGGATAAGATATATACGATAGCGAATATTTATGTCCCCAACAAAAGACAAGCATCATTCATACGCAATGTCTTACTCCAACTAGAGGACTTCACTGATGGGATACTGGTGATGGGAGGGGACTTCAACGCCCCACTCGATCCGACCCTGGACTCCTCCACGGGTCATAGCTGCATACCACAACGCAACATTAGGTCAATAAGGCAGTCACTCGACTCGTTACGATTAGTGGATTGCTGGAGGGCTCTTCATCCCTCAACAAAGGATTACACCTATTACTCCGCACTCCATAATCGTTATTCACGCATAGATTATATCTTTATCGCGAGGGAAGGCCTCTCCCATCTCCGCGGGGCCGACATTGGAACGACCACCTGGTCAGATCACGGCTCAGTCGAGATTGAGCTGAACTCACCTCTGTACAGACCGAAAAAATGGACCTGGAGGCTCAACCCATCTCTACTATTGGACCCGGGCGTTAAAACGCTAATCCAAGAGGAACTGGAACAATACTTCAGAGAAAACAACACCTCAGACTCTTCCCCTATCACCATTTGGGAGGCTCACAAAAGTGTAATTCGGGGCACGCTCATTCGCATCGCGTCCCAGAAGCGTAAGGCCCTCATGCAAAGCATGGTCGAAGTTTACGCTGCTATCTCTACCTTGGAACGCCAACATAAACGCTCCCAACTCAATACTACGTATGGCGAATTGATGGAACAGAGGAGGAAGTTGAAGGACCTTATCCTTAAAAGACATCTTAGCACAGTTCAACGTACCAAGGGTTTCTACTACACACACGCCAATAAAGGGGGCAAATATCTGGCACGACTACTGAAAGGCCCCCAACCCCAACGACAAATCCATAAGATCAGGCTGACCTCGGGAGAAGTATCCCAGTTCCCGCAGACAATTGCGGAAGAGTTCCGATTGTACTATGAACGACTATATAACCTCTATGGTCATAATGGAACCCCTACAGTCCCGAGTATACACGACTCGTCACGGGACTATTTGACCGACACAATTACTAAAGTGATAGACCAAGAGTCTGCCACACTTCTGGATGCCCCGATAACCATAGAAGAACTATCAGCGGCCCTCAAGACCTCCAAAACGGGCAAGGCCCCCGGACCAGACGGTTTCCCCACGGGATACTACAAAAACTTTACTGATACATTGCTGCCTTGGCTTTCTAAGGCAGTCAATGCAGTTGGTGAAGGCGGATCCCTGGGGACGGAATCCTTGGCTGCCACCATCACGGTCTTACTGAAACCGGGGAAAGACCCCCTACAATGTGGT
Organism: Pelobates fuscus; assembly: GCF_036172605.1. Taxonomy (NCBI): domain Eukaryota; kingdom Metazoa; phylum Chordata; class Amphibia; order Anura; family Pelobatidae; genus Pelobates; species Pelobates fuscus. Next base: position 415,685,981 of record NC_086317.1, read on the forward strand.
AGCTACAGGCCGATCTCCTTACTAAATATCGATGCCAAGCTGTTCACGAAGGTCATAGCCACCCGTCTTAAACATCTGCTCCCGGATCTTATACATCCTGACCAGACAGGCTTTATTCCAGGTAGGGAGGCTCGAGATAGCACATTGAGACTTTTTTCCATCCAGCACCACGCTAGAAAATCGGGGACACAACTGCTCCTGCTGTCCACCGATGCCGAAAAGGCATTTGATCGTGTCAACTGGAAGTATATGCTAGAGACCCTCCGTTTACAAGGCTGTGGACAGAGACTACTTGCGTGGATATCCGCGCTATATAGCAGCCCACGAGCGTCTGTGAGGGTGAACGGGGCTACAACCGGGGATTTCGCAATTAGCAACGGAACCCGACAAGGATGCCCGCTATCGCCCTTACTGTTCGCCCTCACTCTGGAACCCCTCTTACAAGCGATTCGCAACAACCCAGACATCCATGGTTACGATTGGAAAGGGACACAACACAAAGTGGCAGCATACGCGGATGATCTTCTTTTCTTTGTCCGCAGCCCTAGGATCACGCTGCCGTGCTTACTTAAGGAATTCGATAGATTCGGGCAAATCTCCGGATTTAAGCTCAACGTTTCGAAATGTGAGGTCTTGAACATCACGCTCCCCTCAGAGGAATTCCGCTCACTGGAAACAGAGTTCGCATTTCATTGGTGTCATGACAAAATGAAATACCTGGGGGTCTGGGTGTCAGAAGACCCAAATAGCATGTACCAACACAACTTCGCACCCTTATTAAAGACCGTACTTTCGGACCTCATCAGATGGGCACACCCACACATCACTTGGCACGGCAGAGTCGCGGTAATCAAGATGAACATCCTGCCGCGGATTCTGTACCTAATGCAAACCATACCTCTAGCCCTACCGCTGGTCTTCTTTTCTACCCTGAAGACGGCAGTGCTCAAATATATCTGGAGAGGCGGTCGATCTCGGATCCGGCACGAAATCATTTGTCGACCTAGAACCCAGGGTGGGTTGGCATTACCCGACTTCAAGAAATACTACCAAGCCGCGATAATGCAGCGCATCCTGGATTGGCATATAACACCCTCCACCAAGCAATGGGTGACACTTGATAAAGGTCTTATAGGCCCGACATTGGAGGAACACATATGGGGCTCCCCGAGGCGATCGCCGACCCGCCACCCGGTCGAGGGACTGACCTACCAGACTTTGGTGGGCTGGAGATCTGTGAGACAGTTGGACCGCATATCCCCATCCCCGAGCCCGATGCTCCCGATCTCGCATAATGAGGCCATAGGTGGGGGACTCCCCCCCGTACCCTGGCCCTTGCAGGACACAGGGACGTATATACCCATCCACAGAGCCCTTGAGGGCGGGAGGCTGCGGACCTTGCCTTCGATGATGGGCGACAGACCACGCACGCCTCTCATATGCTTTCGATACTTCCAATTACAGCACTTCTATGAAACACTACCTCATAAAGACAAGCTGCACAGGCCCCTCACATGGTTCGAGAACCTCTGTGACCAAGGCACGGCTGTGGAGCATGCTATCTCGGTCCTATATACATACCTCCAAACCAATCAAGTAATGACGTCTCAGACGTTCAAGAGACAATGGGAAGAACAACTTGGAACATCTTTCACGGTACAACAATGGGATACAGCATTATTATGGCAGCATAAGAGCTCCATGAGTTCTTATTACCAAGAGATGAATTATAAACTCATCTCCCATTGGTATAGGACGCCGACCTTATTGCACCGTATATTCCCCTCCATACCTTCTGTATGCTGGAGATGTCAGGAAGCGAGCGGAACGGTTCTACACATCTGGTGGACCTGCACGGCTATTACCCCGTATTGGGAGATGATCAGGGACACGATCGTACAGATCCTGGGGGATGTTCCGGACTGGTCGGCGGAACTCGCCCTTCTGCATATCACGTCGTCCTCTATTTCATCGTACAAGAAATCGATTTTGCGGCACTTACTCAACGCCGCTAAAGCCAACGTACCAGCTCACTGGAAAAAACCTGATACACCTTCCAAATCCGAATGGATTCTTAGGGTGGAGGAAATCCAAAGTGCTGAAGCAGCCTACTCTGCTCTAACTGGCAGGGAAACGAAGCATGCGGAGATGTGGACGCCGTGGTTCATGTATATTTCTCGATGCCGCGGGGACAGGGGCGCGTCTGGCGCGGGGGCCGAGCCGAGCTAGGCAGAGGGAGCAATACCCTTTCTGTCCCATTCCTATTCTCCCCCCTCACCCCCTTCCTTACCCATGTCGGTTGCCGAGGTTCCGGACTCAGACCGGAGGAGTCCTTTAGACGCTCACTGTGAGATAATGACTGCACACTTCGACCTTAATACATGATGTGGAGATCCGAGATACACACACGACAACAACACTATAAAGAAATCGCTCACGGACTGAACTACCTGACTATCGAATTTGATTATTACCTATCTTATGAAGGGATGATATCCACCGAACCGTGGGTTATAGATGTGATACACCCCCGACACAATTCCTGCTTATGCACTGACAGCACACGCTACAACTTACATAACACACTTTACTTCTGAAACTTGAGATGGTGAACCTCCTTATGTCCCCCTCCCCTTTTTGTTTTTTCTTCTTTCATGCGCGTTGAAATGGCCAACTGGCCAGATCCAGAGCTGAGCTGGAGGGGACCATCGATGGGTCACATATGAGGCCTTTATTAGTTATAGGTCTTGTCTCCCAAGTTTACACGGGGCCTGAGGTCTTCACCAAGGCACGTGAATCCACCCTTCATACACCAGGGGTTTCTTCCTTGCTTGTTTTTTCTTTGCCCTGGTATCGGTACCACTAGCCATTTAATTTTCAGATATAGCATTCCCAAACATAAGCGTGTAGGTGAGCAAACAACATAATAGATATTTATAACGTGTACGGTACGTAATGGAGGGCTCGATCCCGGACATTACCTGTTTACACCTGAGACGCTTCAACCCAGAAGCTAGTATTTAAAGCGTTTTATCGGCTGGATTACCGCCGCTTAAATCCTTTCACATTTTGAAAATACACTTATAAAGGACCAGTCTTAATTGTCGTAGATATTTTATTGTCTAGACCGCTATTGAATACCTAGTGAATGTTAAAAGCCATTATCTACATGTTATATTTTGTTGTTTTCACTCAAAATGCTGGACCTGCGTGTCCTATCATTCTGACATGCCGTTCTTATTAATCCTTTAATAAAGAGATTTATCAAAAAAAAAGATAATTTACTAGTGATGGCTAACTGACACCAAGATATTTGTAAGCTATACTTCATGTGCTGGTCAGGCTTGCTCATTATCAAGGGAAATTTAGTTCTCAGGCATCAATGTTAAGGTCGGCAAGGCTTTCCTAACAGTAGATTTTAATTAAAAAGACTAAATATTGGTGGCATCCAGGTATGCCATTTTGGAATAATTAAAAGTGTTAATGCAAGCACCATGACAGTGTCAGTGATTTGAAGTGGTCATGGTGCTTTTAGTCTATGTGCATTGCTTCAGTATGAGACTCGGCACGGAGTTCAACACTTGCTAAACCTCCGGCAGCGACTTGGTTCAGAGTTGGAGAATGTCGCCACTAAGTTTCCAAGTTAACTAATACGAAATCCATGCAGAGTTGCAAAAAGTTGTATTTACTGGCCCACAGCATTCATTTGACACTCTCAGCCAATGAATGATTGGCAGGATCGGCACACGTTTTCTGCAGCTCGTGCCGACCTGAGACTGGGGACCTAACGATTTGCCCCATTCCTGGAGAACAGCGCCAGAGTTATTTCTAGCATTATAAACACTACAGTTACGAGGGGAGGGGAGATAAACATTTTATCAAGAAAAGTAATGAAATTTTTTTTTTAACCCCTTAAAAAAGACCTCAGCCAAATTTACAAGTTGTGATCAAAACAAAACGTAAACAAAACCTGGCATTTGCGCTATATGTCTGTCCAAACGTAATTCACCTCTTTCAACACACACACACACACACACACACACGGAACATTATTTAATATGAATAAAATATATATAAAAAAAAAAGGAGAAAATAAGATTTTTTAAAAATGTTCTTAGTTCTACGTGACATTTTAACTGTGAATGTCAAAATGCAGTTTGCTTTTACTGCAATAAAATACACATTTGTATTCAGTGACATCTCACGTGTAAATAAGTACCCCCTCTGTACAGGTTTTATGGTGTTTTGGAAAGTTACAGGGTCAAATATAGCGTGTTATATTTTTCATTTGTTTTTAACATCGAAATTTGCCAGATTGGTTACATTGCCTTTGAGACCATCTGGTAGCCCAGGAATAAGAATTTCCCTCCATGATGGCATACCATTTGCAATAGTAAACAACCCAAGGTATTGCAAATGGGGTATGTCCAGTCTTTTTAGTAGCCACTTGGTCACAAACACTGGCCAAAGTTAGTGTTAATATTTGAAAATGCAAAAAACTAAATTTGAACGCCAATTTTGGCCAGTGTTTGTGACTAAGTGGCTACTAAAAAAGACTGGACATACCCCATTTGCAATACCCTGGGTGTCTATTGTCTATTGCAAATGGTATGCCATCATGGGGGTAATTTTCATTCCTGGGCTACCGTACGTTCTCAAAGGCAACATAACAAACCTGGCAATTTTAATGTGAAAAAACTGAAATGCAAGTCTTATATTTGACTCTAACTTTTGAAAACACCATAAAACCTGTACATGAGGGGTACTGTAATACTTGGGAGACTTCACCGAACACAAATATTAGTGTTTCAAAAACAGTAAAACGTATCACAACAATTATATTGTCAGTATAAGTGCCATTTTTGTGTGAAAAATGCAAAAGATTTCACTGTCACTGACTATATCGTCGTTTTAATACACTTTACCATTTCGAAACATTAATATTTGTGTTCAGCGAAGTCTTCCGAGTAAAACAGTACTCCCCATGTACAGGTTTTATGGTGTCTTGGAAAGTTGCAGGGTTAAATATAGTGCTAGCATATTAAATTCCCTGAACTTTCGGCCTGGGTTGTCAGGCAGGTCCTGCAAATTGTAATTAATAAAATGACCTAATTATGTAAAATTATTACATAAATATATACACACACGTGTGATATATACATATATACTTATGTATATAGATATATTATTTTGTTCTACATGTATTTTGAGATATATATATATATATATATAACATTTAAAATACAGTTATAACGTAATTACACGTGTATATATTTATTTATTATTTTTTTAATTTTATTATATAAGTGATGGTATTTTTAATGTATATCTAATAAATTTTTTAGATTTTAATGAAGTCCGAGGAGTGCAACCATCATTTTGGATATTTTGTATGAAAACAGCCTGCTGACTTATGCACCCGGCATTAGTCAAGATAGCGTGAGTGCAAGGAAACCTTTGTCAAGGTCCTCGTGATCACATGGCCCAGGGGGGCCAAAGAAGACGAAGGGGGACTCCCTGGGCTCCCAGGTGAGTCTCCATACCGCGATCGCTGGCGTGGGATTGCCGGCGACCGGGTAAGTACATAAGATCGCAGGGCGTTCTATGCCGCCCTGCGGCGTTTAGAGCCATCTAAATAGGGACGGCATAGAACGCCCTGCGGTCTTAAGGGGTTGAACACTATAAAACACAACAGTTTTACTTGACACAAAGAAAACTCTTCATAACAAGGTGAAGATATTAGAAGGACTCCTGTCACACACCTTCCTTCACTGTCTTTGCAGTATGGACATGTACAGGCCTCTCTGCGCATTCGACGACCAGGCTGGGGCTGAGGTTCTAGGCTGGTTTCACCTTCTTCCATTGCTGAATTATTATGGAGTCCATCAGTACCAGTCTGGAGACTGAGATGACCACTTCCATCTCCTATAATGAGAAATTAAACCATAAAACAAAAAGAGTCAATTGTCAAATATGTACAACAGAAGTTCTATAAAAGTCACAATACAGTATAGAAAGTAGACATTTTTTACACAAGTTTTGTAGATATACCTCCGTAGAGGATGCATCATGCATTCATTTTATTTTCCCAAAAGAAATGGCCAGATTTAAAAGATGTAGACCTTTCTGCAACCCCTCCCTCTTTTCCCTTGACAAAGTTTGTCTGTGCTGGGGAATACACCAATTAGAGGCTTCCCACTGAGAAAGCAGATACGTGCTAGCTTAGCGAGATTGCTGCTTCCATTAGCTCTGTGTGATTAAGAGCCACAAGGTGTTTCTACCTACAAACACTAAAAAAATAAATAAGTACCAATTTCCATTGAGATCGGCACAGAGATAAACGGTCAAATATGACCATCAACTGAAACACAAGTACTTCAGGAGTGTTCCTTTATTAGAAGAGTTAATACAGTGGAGCAGTAAACGTTTGCATAGATTTATGCTAATTTGATCAGTGAACACTAGTCACCAGAACAATTACAGCTTATTGTATTTGTTTAGGTGAGTATAATCAGTCCCTTCAAGCATTATGCAGTAAACCCTGTCTTTACATTACAGCCTAGGGATACCTCCACTGGCCAGTCCTTCGGTGACTACTAGAGGTGCTTCCTGGGGCAGTGCTGCACAACATTCAGCGTCTCCATCCTCTTCATGAAGATACTCATGTCTATTAGAAGATGCTGTGTTTGGCCTGTGCTGGTTCTGCCCCTGATCTGCCTCCTTGACAATCTAGAGCCAATCCAAAGATTTCCTACAGGAAAGCATGGTGATGGTGGAAGGCTCGGCAACATAATATACGCCACAGACCTATTTAGGAGGGACAGTTTTAAGTTCAAATCCCTCCGTATCTTTTCTATCTGCTCCATACAGTTGGTGTCCAAGTGAATAACAAAACTCGACAGCAAGAATGTTCACGTTTGTGTGTCAGTATGTGTAAATAAGGTACATTATTCTTGATCTAAAAGACTATTTAGTTGCATAAACTTTTATTAGCAACTCACCCAATAGTTTCAGAACAGCACCGCCCCTGGCCACATCACACCACTAAAATTGAAGTGTTACTCTTTGTTCATCTGAAATGTTGGTAGACATGCACCAACAATTTTCAAAAGAATGCTCCATGGAAATTATTTTTTTTTTTTACAGTTATACCTAGATTATACCCTTAAAGAAAGCACAATTTTCTTGGCATGTTTTCTTTCCACAGCTGCTGATCTAATATCTGCAGCAAGTGAAAGCCCTCACCCTTTTTCCCAGAAGAGTTTCAGTAATGTATCATTTGTCAGTTTGACATACATATTTTCCGAAAAGCAAATGGATTGCATCACAGACGGACTTTGCGTTTTGTTTTTTTACTCAGGAAACAGTACCGTTCACATACTGGTGCTAGTAAAGATGACATTTAAAATATAAAAAACACTTCCTGTTTCGGAGCTTGAGTACCTTTAAAGCAGCTGACAAGTTAATTATTGGTGGATCACATTGCAGGCGTAAACAATGTGATGACCTCCTGGTATAAAGAACCAGAAAAACCTGTGCTGCTAGAGAGGTCATCACATTATTGAGAAACATCGACAGCCTCCGTAAATGCATAAAGTTTAATACAGTCAGAAAATTACATGTTTAAATTACTTAGTATCAGCAGTAATTATTATGCAGTTACAGAGTCATGAAAATCTAGATAACATAAGAAAATGTCATCAACATGTATCGTGTTGAAAGTTTCTGATGATTTTTTTTTTTTTTTAAATGAACAAAGATTTTCTTCAGTATAAGGTACAATCACTAGGAAATGCCAATACAGCATTGAAACTATATTCCGAGCAATTTTGCACAGAAATTTAGTGCAGAAGTTAAAGGAACACTTTTGGGTCAAGAATACAAACATGTTTCCAGACCCCTCCCCCCCCCCCCCAAATATAGTAAAATCTTACCTTTATTCCAGTCTGCTGGTGCTGGCTCTGCTCCTGAAGTGATGAGAAGTGGATTGGCTCAGATTGTCAATTCTGAAGATCTCAGCCAAAGAGGTGGGGGGAGGAGCCAAACACCCTAGCCAGTCAGCATCTCCTCATAGAGAGCCTTTGAATCAATGCATCTCTATGAGGAAAGGTCAGTGTCTCCAGCATTGCACATCTAGTAACCATCTAAGGAGTTGCCACTGGAGGTATCCCTAGGCTGTTATGTAAACACTGCATTTTCTCTAAAAATACATTGTTTACTGCAAAAAAGCCTGCAGGGAATGATTATACTCACCAGAACAACTAAATTAAGCTGTAATTGTGCTTGTGACTATAGTGTCCCTTTAAACTTATGTTATGAATGGTGTTGAGACCTGACTCAAGTTTTGGCTCTGCTTCCTAAAACTAAATTTAAAGCCATCACTTTGCACTGAATAATCACAAAAAACACAGGCAGATAGAGCTCCTAAACTGTTACTACCTGGCTCCCTGGGTGTATTAAGTTTTGATCAATAAAAATGAGTGGATAATAAATCCACATGGCAAGAAATGTGTAATACAAATTGAAGGATAATATCCAGTGGTACACAAAAATAGCTATAATATTGCAGGTCTAAAGTATTGGTCAACTGTGGCTCAAGTAAATGATATCTAGACTGTAAGCCCGTTTGAGCAAGGCCCTCATCTACCTATTGTTCTTGTGTAATTGTCTGATTTATTGTAAATCCCCTCCCCCCACCCCCTTCATTATATTGTAAAGCGTTGCGGAATTAGTTGGCACCATATAAATACCAATAACAGAAAAGGATACATTTGAAACTTATCTGAAGTAAATCTCTAACCTAACTTGCTTTCAGCTAAGAAAACCATTCATGCGTCCTGGTCAAGTTTTCATTAACCTGCACCTTGAAACCATTACATTCTGAGAAATGAAATGGTTGTGACTGACAAGACAAAGAGCGAGAGATGTGAGGACTGGGTGTTCAGACTGAATACGACCAACAGGAAATGGAAAATACAAATATTTCCTTAAAGTAACAAGCAAAAACAGATTTTTACTCACCATAAATTCTTTTCTTAATATGGTGGCAGTACGTATGGGTTTTGTTTCCTAATTGGGACAAGCATCTATCTGTAATATAGGGGATTAAGAAAAGTCCCTCCCCTTTACCCTATAAAATGCTTCCTCCGGCAAACCCACCTCTTAGCAAGAATACACACACTAAGCAAAATTGTAATTTAGAGGGAGGGAGATCTGTACGTATGGGTTAAAGCAAGATTCCAAATCGGATGGACCTTATGCCTAAACAGCTTGAAGTACCTACGCCCTAACACAATTTTAGAGGTAGAGTGTACATCTAGCCTGAAAATGTCAGACGTTTAAGGTGCTAAAAGCGGACCAAGAAGCAGCCATGCGCGCCTGCCCTGATCCTCGCCCTGGATGCGGAGAAGGCATTTGACAGAGTACTCTGGCCCTACCTGTTCATGCTATGGCGCAAAATGCATCTGCCAGACACATTTGTCAATGCAGTACAGGCCCTCTACGTGAACCCCAGAGCGCAAACATTGGTGCCTGGTACAGCGCCTCGCCCCTTTGCCCTCAAAAATGGAACGAGACAGGGATGCCCACTGTCCCCCCTCCTATTCATCCTAGCCCTCGAGCCATTACTAATACGTATAAGGGAACACCCAGGGATCAGGGGCATCCGAATAGCGACAGAGGACTTTAAAGTCTCGGCGTACGGCGATGACATCTTGCTAACCCTCACCGACCCGAAGGACTCAGTGCCAAACCTCCTCGACCTTTTAGAAGAGTACTCGGGGTATAAGATAAACGTTGAGAAGTCGATGGGCATGCCACTAGGCTTAAATGAAGCAGACACCAATTGGTTGGCCCAAACCCACAAACTGAACATCACCCACCGACCTCTCAAATACCTAGGCGTTACTCTCCCACCTGACACAAACGACATATACACCGAAAACCACAAACGCTTACTGTCCACTCTAATGAAAGACCTCGCTACATGGCACGAAAAACCCATCTCATGGATAGGAAGACTACATAGTGTAAAGATGAATTTGCTCCCGTGCCTACTGTTCCTCTTCCAGGCACTACCAGTGAGGGTCACCAAGGGAGACCTCAAACCACAACAGCCATAGACGAATTTATTTGGGCCGGGAGGAGGCACAGGATAGCGAGACAAACCCTGCATACACCCAAAAGCAAAGGGGGACTGGGTCTCCCCAATTTACACGCCTACTACCTGTCGGCACAATTAGCGCAAATAATAGAGTGGCACTCACCACCCGACACCCACAGGTGGGTTGACCTAGAAACGCAATTTTGGATATGGGTCCCAAGACCTGACAGACCAAAGGTTAACACAACCTGCCCAGCAATCCTGAACTCAATCAGGATCTGGGACTCCACAGCCCACAAACACGCTCTCACTCACCCAATATCACCACTTACACCATATCTACGTAACAAGGCGTTCCCACCTGGCCTAACTGCTAGAGACTTCAGGGGCATCGAAAACACGGGCATACAACGATATCACCAGCTATACCACGCAGGCACAACCAGAACATTCGAAGACCTTCAAACTCTAGCCCCACTAACCACTAAAGATCATTTCAGGTACCTCCAACTACGGGACTTTGCCAGCACGACACAGGTTAAAACAGCCGCCAATGCCAAGCTCACATTCTTTGAAACACTATGCATATCGGATGGACCACGTACCGGCCTTATCACTCTCCTATACGCCCAGCTCAGCGCACCATCAGATAAGGCATACACCCCCTCATATGTTACACAATGGGAAACTGACCTACAACAAACACTGGAGGGGGGGGGGGGGGGGGGAAATGGCACAATATCTGTGAGGCAGCAGCAAAGGCATCCATATGTGTGATACACCAAGAACAGTGTTACAAGAAGACACTTATGAGGTGGTATACCACCCCGGTCAAACTATACCGCATGGGTAAAACAATTACCGACACATGCAGGAGGGGATGTGGAGAGCAAGGCACATATCTACATATGTGGTGAACATGTCCCAAAGTGGTGACCTATTGGGAGGAGGTAGCTCACCTTCTGACAGCAGTGTTAAACAAACCACTCAGACCGGACCCCTGGTCATTCTGAATAGCTAGACCAGTTGACATCCTGACTAATAAAGAGCAGAAACTGTACAACGAAATCCCACTGGCAGCTAGAAGATACATGGCACAAACCTGGCTACAAATAGATGTGCCGCAAATGGAAAGGATCACCCGCAACATCCAGGAAGCCCACCTCATGGATAAACTAACAGCACAAATCCGAGACACATATCCCTTGTTCCTTAAAACATGGGAGCCATGGGAAGACTATACCAACCGCTGATTAGCTCCCCTTAGAAGGGTCCAATAACTCACAAAGGTCAGAGGGTGTGGCCCCCCGTGTCGTCCACCCCACATTGGCAAAGCCCAGACTCCACCCGTTCCCACCCCTACCCCTTTCTTTCTTCATCTATATCTGGACCAATCTAAAGGTCATGTTTAAAAATGTTCATGCTAACAGAGTGTATAGGATTTATATGAAATGATACGTATGATAAATACATGAACCCCTAGAGCACACAGGTGCACGGAGACAACAGGAAGTAAGCGACTGCTGATCCGCCAAAACGGAAGAAAACATCAAGCTACCCCGCACTAACCGGCAACAACTCAGAATTGCTAATGCCTCCGAAAGCACTGTGCGATTGTATAACTATGCCAAATGTCAAAATACCTGTACAAACTCATATCATATGCTCGTGCAACCAGGCACGCCTATACCCTTCTTAATGTTATAAACCGCTATCATGCATGAAATGAAAAATAAAGATAAAAAAAAAGCCATGCGGATTTCTTCGGGTGAAGAGCTTTTCTCTGCCCACAAAGTGGTTATTGCCTTTGTGGAATGCGCTGTCAAATCAAAACTACTGAAGCATAGGCCTTATGATTGACGAATTAATGAGAACTAGAATTAAGAGAAGCTTAATTCCCCTTAAAACTTCCTAGAAGTTGACAACAGGTGACCTGATCTTCTGAACTCAGCTGATATTGATAGGTACATCTGAAATGCCTTATTTCTAGTCCCAGCGAGGAGATGGCATAATTATAGAAGGATGAGCTGGTTAACGGCTCTAAAAAGACAACTCTGGAAGAATTGAAGTTTTAGAATGATGGAATAGAAGAAATTACACTGAAGAAGATATATCCGGAAGCTTGTTTACTCTCTTGGCAGAGGTAATGGCCACTAAGAATGCTGGTTGAGCTTTAGCATATTAAAAGAAACCCCCTCTGAAGTAAGAGAGGACCTGAAAGAATGTAGAAAGATCCCAGGAGGGAAACAGAACTTCCTGGGTGGCCTAAGAAGCCCATTGCTTTAAAGAAACTTCTAACCAGTACAAACGAAGACCAATCCCTTCTCAGAAAGAACTTGGGGAATACAATTCGGTCTTAACGTGGAAACGCCCAACCTGTGGAAATCTCCTGCAGGAAGTGTTAATTTGAACCAGACAAATTAACTAGAAGACAATGATGTTCCTTACAACAATGTAGAATGTAAACTACCCAAATACTCATGTAAAAGTTAGAGGCAGAACGACTACAAGCTTATATGCAACAAGTGGACTCTGACTCATAAAGACTCAGGAGATGAAGGATCCACCATGCATTTGCCCTACCGTCAGTAAGAACCTATTCACTTCCAGCAGGATATCCTGTCTTCCAAAATAGTTTTCGCGATCGGAAGATCCCCAAACTTGAAAGTCATCTCCACCAAAGCCGAAAACTGGCTCATGTTTGGCCAGTACGGAAAGACTGGCAGAACCATTGCGCTGTCCATTCACCTCTTTTGAAGAAGTCTTGGGAACAGTCTATAGGAGAAAAAAAATGTAAGCCCGGAGAAATACCCTTAGATCAGGGATCCTCAAACTACGGCATGTGGGCCGAACCCGGCCCGCCAGGGTCCAGAACCTATCCAAAGCACTCAGGGCCACCCGATGGCCCTAATATCTTCAGGGGCCCGGTCAGCACTGCGGCAGCCGCAAAATAGTGCTGGGAGGAAATGACGGCCGGTGGTCACTTCCTCCCAGCTCCCTCTGGGAGGGAAGAGCCAGGCGCAGGAGCCACACTGACTCCCATCAGCCACAGCCACCCTCCCCCTTAAAAAAAAAAAAAAAAAAAAAGTGTATGTCAGTGTGCATGTAGGTACATACACAGTATGTGTATTTTTTTTAGTCCGGCCCCCAACAATGTCTGAAGGACCATGAACTCGCCCCGTTTAAAAAGTTTGAGGACCCCTGCCTTAGATAGACCAACTATTCAACATGAACAGTTCTGTACAGAGAGGCAAACCTGAGAATCTTCATGTTCTCCCTCTGCCAGAAGGTCTATCTGGGCACTCGAAATCTCTCTATAAACATGATCGGATATATAGACCATTACTCTTGAACCCAATTTCTGGTGCTGAGGTTGTAGGTGAGGACATTGTCGACACATGAGTGGAATGAAGAGGACCTCCCAGAGATCCTGAGCCCAGTACACAGTTTTGGTACATAGCTGAAACAGACTTTGCCTCTGGCACCACCGGGTCTGTTGACGTGAGGAAAACAGTGTTGTGGTCTGACCACCTTGTAATAGGTCCCTCAAATCAACCAAGATCTGAATCGGTGAGGGAGTGAAGAACTGCCTTAAGATCTCTGAAATTAGAGGACTATTTTTCTATGGATCAAGAGCACTGGCACATTAGAGAATTTAGACAAGCGACCCAGCCTGTGTTAGATGCATTAAGTGGTGAAAATAACTCCTTTTATAGGTTGAAAAGACAGACTTGACCGGAAAAACAAAAAATACTTGACACTGTCCACCAGATAAGCCGATCTTCCACTTTTTTTGAAGAGATTCTATGAGACAGAAATCCAAGATTTTCACACTTTGACCCAGAGCAGAAAATTCTTCACTGTAGCTGCCAAAGCCAGATTCTGCCCAGTTGACCGCAGGAACTGAAGATGTCAGACATCCCAGCAATCTCATTTCCTGTTCTTATTTAGGAATTTTCGCTATATTAGATTTGGACCTTTCCTTTATAAGTGCAGTAGATGCAGAGGTAATGTTTTATGTTTAACATGAACCTATGTTTCCTGGAGAAGAAGAAACTACATTATAGTGTCTGTATCCAACAGTGTTGCTGTAGCGCTCTGCTAGCTACCTGAACATACTTAAAGGGTAACCGTCCAGATTAGTAAGAAGTAGCCAAACTGCCAAGTAGGGAATGCCTAGTTCCCTAAAAATTGCTGTATTTAGAAGAGCAATGAAATCTCTTCAATCCACTTGTTATGGCGCATTTTCTGAAAACTTGAGGGGCCGCAATATGGATGTGGGAATATCTCTGATCTATATACACCATGAAATTCCTTTCTGCAGAAGTTTCGATTCTGAACCTCAGGAGAGGAACCAATTAATTTAAATTGATAACCAGTTTAAAGGAATGACCCGAAATTGATAACCAAGAGATTCCTGAGGAACACAACAAACTTCATGGTTCACAGAACCATATCTCAAACTTCTTGAATCCAACAGGAACACTGTTTCTGTAAATAGAGTATCAGATGTTCGGAATATTATGGATTGGGCAGATTTGAAAAGAGCAAGCGGTGCCCTCTTTACCTAGATCAATAAACCAGGGATTGCAAGTAGGTTCTACTTAAAAGCAAGACAAGAGACATTCAGATATATACTGGTTCCCAAATGCATCCTTGGAATATTAAGTGACTCAATTGAATGGCACTCCAGTCATCTACCTCAAAGGGATGAAGGGCTAAGTAAATCCTGCAGGGGAAATGAACCTGTGAACCCCCGAGGATTGAACACACTGAGCTATCCACACTTAGTATAGAAATGTAGGATTACACCTCCAAGCTTCTTGGCGTCCGAAACGTTTTTTCATATAAAAGATACCCCTTTTCCTAATGGGAGTAAACAGGGGAACGAAAAGGACGCTGATCTGCTGTCCAAGCTTAAGCCACCAGGATATAAGGGAAACAGCAGATCAACCAGTCATTGTCAAATCCATATAAAGTATGTGACAATCTCAAATAAAACCGGAAACTGGCGAGTTGCTTATCAGGAGACTTAAATAGCCTCCAATAACGATTGTAAACAAAGTTAAAAGTTCTGGAGACCTCTGCACCTGCCAGCAAAGACCCATACCGAAAACAGCAGTCTGGAAAGCTTGTCTGCAAAAGGGCTCAGCCTTCTTGATGACAGGGGTTTTTAAAGCAGCTACTCCTGCAGAATCTTATGAATTCCCAGTGTATCTGGGGGTGTAACATTTACCCATTTGATGGTAAACATTAGACGCCAGGCAAGAAAGGCTTGTTACACAGTGTTCCCGTTTCTGCATATCAAAAAAACCCCCCCAAAAAAACGACATGGGGTTTGAAAACAGATAACCCTCATTAAAGTTTAGCAGATTTATCCTGCCCCATGACTGATTCATTCCTGATAAACCTTCTCAGTACAACAGGTGGAAAACCAACTCCACACAGTATCATGAACCAGACATGTCTTAAAAAGAGGTAGATAAACATTCGCCAGACATTAGAGGTAATCAGACGCTTCTCTTCTGTCTCTGTGTAAGATTGTTTGATTCTCTATAAGAATTCAAGAGATCGGAATGATTGCATATTCTCTGCTTAAATTTTACCCAAGAATTGCAGCACCGTTGTCATATTTATAAACCCCAGAACCATATTGAGGGGAGTAGCACAGATACAATAAGCAAAAGCCTTGTATAGCAGAGGCATTTCACAGTGTACAAACAGTCCACTTTCTGCAAAACAATTCCATCCATAACTTGCAATTCTAATCAGAACAGATTTTCAAAGCAAAGATCAGCTAATCTTACCTTGAAAATCTCTGAGCCATGTGGGAGTTTGGTGACACAGGGAACCCTTCTGACAAGCTTCCTGCTGCCACCCGAGCGTGCGTTCCACAGCTGTGCGCAGACGCACGGCCTGCAACAAACTCAACGAGCTGGAACATACTGAGCGCAAAGTAAAACAGAAAGGGCTCTGGAACCTACACAGATGGAGCCATGCCACTTAGCCTACCACCCAGGAGGCCACCGGGCTTCTTCCCACAGACAGCAACCCGTGTGTCTTGTGTGTCTTATTTTCAACAGACGCTTGATCTGTCCCATGCTGTGACAAGGAAGAACTGAGGTAGGTTTGCCAGAGAAGGCCATTTATATGGTAGAGGGGAGGGACTTTTCTTACTCACCTATCTTGCAGATGCTTGTCCCAGTTAAGAAGCACAACCCATACGTACTGCCACCATATGTCAGAAAAATTAAGTTTTGTTTTTTTAAAGTGTTTTACACTTTTATATTCAGTCCACCAACTCTTGTTTAAAAAAAAAAAAATCAATAACCTGTAAATGTACCTGTTTTGCCAGTGCATTAACATTAAGCATACTTTTTCTATTCATCTTTTTAAGGTCTTTAGAAATTAGTGCCTATCATTATTGGCAAAACAAAGGTGCTTAGAGTGCCTCTTTACTGTCCTAGTGAGACATAAGTCAAGGAAATCCATTGGCTTTTGGAATACCCGAGGAAGAGGCAGGCCGTTCAAAAAATGGGGAGTAAATATATAAAATAATCTACAGTGTTTAAAACAGTGTCCATTGTAAAGGATACCTGCAGAAATTCAGTGTAAGGTCAACACAATGCTTGTCTGTGCTCATTTGCATGTCAAGCTAGGATCTCTGATATGACTGCAGAAACACTAGGTCTATGATTTCTCAGGACATGCACGTGATGCATAATATATATTTAAAGTTTTTAAATACACATAAGTTTAAATCTTTTAGAGCACGCACACAGAACTTAAAATTTCACAATGGAATATATACCTGCAAATTATATAAAAATATAAGGAATACAAATAAAATATTTGTCTCCGTACTATTCATTTTCATGCTCTTAGGTTACGAATTGTGATGGATTCATGGCCATTAAATGGACACTAAACACCACTATTAATATAACGGTTTTAGTGCTAGCATGTGCCAGGTCCAGTCTCCTGACTGTGCATATTATAGTTTCTAAGTTTTAGATATTAAACAATAAAGGTTATGCTTAACTTTTATTTAAAATAATCAGATACAAAAGTTCTCAGTTGCTCAATACTGAAACCTTTTAGGCGGTAAGATACCCATTATAATTTAAGGGGAAGATCTCAGATCAAGAGAATGGTCAGATTTTCTTGTCTAATTTGAATATACAAATAAAAAATAAAAATAAAAAATAAAATTACCTGTATTAGTGATTGTAAAAGGAACTCCTTGAAGCTGGTGCACTTGAATACCTGAAGCTCCTAAGGCACCCAAGTTAATGGTCTGCAAACCAGACATTGATGAGAGTTGAGCAGCATTAACGGTTACAGTGCCAGCAGGCATGGAAGTGAGGGTGGATGTAGTGCCAGACTGCCCCAAAGAAACTCCTTGCATAGGAGCAAGAGTGATTGTCTGAGCTTGAGGATTTTGAACCTGAAGATTCTGAAGCTGGATAGTTTGCCAAGTGACCTGCCCATTAGGCCCAACAGTGGGTGTACGAATAATGATGGGTCCAGTGTTTGGAACGGTCTGGAATTGGAGATTTTGAAGTGCTTCTTGGGAGATTGCTTGTGTGCTGAATGTCTGACCACCCAGCTGAGCAGCCTGCAGAGTCTGAATAGTCTGACCTCCCTGCAAGATCTGTGGTTGAATAAGAATTTGCTGCTGCTGCGCTTGGTCTGTGTCTTTCTGCTGACCTTGGAGAGTGCCGCTATTTTGCTGTGAGTCACTGACCAAGTTCAGCTGGCCACTTGATCGGTGAGATGCCTGGATTTGGACATTGGTCCCTTGTGTGTTTGTACTGCTGCAATTCACTATGCACGCATTAGTAGGAGTGGTGCTGGTAGAATAACTGTTGGCATTGGTAAAATATGCATTACTTTGGGAAGTGACCAGCTGGCCAGATGAGCTAATAGCCACAGAAGTAACTGGTTGTGAGCCATTTTCCTGAGAACCACTAAGGGTCACAGATTGCGATGTGGGTGCTAGAGATGCTGCATTCACAGGAAGCAGTGTGATGTTGCCATTGAGAGCAACAGGGACATTTGTTAAATACTGAGTCTGCCCTGAGAGGACATTGTTGGAGATGTTCATTCCTTGAATAGGGACAGCTTGCTGTAGTAAATTAGGCATTGAGGCAAGTATGTTTCCTGCACCAGTGCGGTTTGTTGTGATTATTTGCTGGTTAGAAGCTGGGATTATCTGTAACTGGCCTGAGGCATCCTGCTGGACATTGACCTGAGTAGGACCAGTGGTAAACTGAAGCTGCTGTCCATCCATTGTCTGGAATTGTGGTATGACTTGATACTGAATATTGGGCATGACACTCTGCAGACTGGCCAAAACCTGCTGATTCTGTAAATTAGGGGCAGTTGTAACCACAAATTGCCCAGGGGCTATTTGACGGTTCTTAGATGAAGAATCTCCACCAGCCTGGTCCTTGGATGAAGCTGCAGAAGTGGATATGATTTGCCATCCATTGGCTGTCTGTTGAGTTTGAGCAGTACTTAAATCTAGCTCCGTTGCATTTTGCTGCTGGCCTCCTCCGTTACCATTTTCCGGGGGTTCAATTCTACTACATGTAGCAGCCAATAAAGCCAAAGGGGAGGGCTGAGAGTCCTGCACAATGTTTAAAAAAAAAAAAAAAAAAAAAGTTAATTTTAACGTGTGTTGACTTTCAAGGCACAATGACTTCCATATGAAATAAACCACTTAACAGATGTATTGCAGTTAGAAGAGGCTAAATTGTACATACATTTATACCCAGACAATGCATAATATTTAACTAGCTATATAAGAGACAAGCAATGTGAAGGTTTAATTACCAAAAAGACACTGAAGATTATAGTCCAGCCCTTAAAGGGACACTATAGTCACCTGAACAACTTTAGCTTAATGAAGCAGTTTTGGTGTATAGAACAAGCCCCTGCAGCCTCACTGCTCAATCCTCTGCCATTTAGCAGTTAAAACCCTTTGTTTATGAACCCTAGTCACACCTCCTTGCATGTGACTTGCACAGCCTTCCATAAACACTTCCTGTAAAGAGAGCCCTATTTAGGCTCTCTTTATTGCAAGTTCTGTTTAATTAAGATTTTCGTATCCCTTGCTATGTTAAATAGCTTGCTACACCCTGCAAGAGCCTTCTGTATGTGATTAAAGTTCAATTTAGAGAATGAGATACAATTATTTAAGGTAAATTACATCTGTTTGAAAGTGAAACCAGTTTTTTTTTTATATACAGGCTCTGTCAATCATAGCCAGGGGAGGTGTGGCTAGGGCTGCATAAACAGAAACAAAGTGATTTAACTCTTAAATGACAGTGAATTGAGCCGTGAAATTGCAAGGGAATGGTCTATACCAGGGATAGGCAACCTTCGGCTCTGCAGATGTTTTGGACTACACCTCCCATTATGCTTTGCCAGCATTGTGTGTGTAAGAGCATTATGGGGGATGTAGTCCACAACATCTGGAGAGCCGAAGGCTGCCTATCCTTGGTCTATACACTAAAACTGCTTTATTTAGCTAAAGTAATTTAGGTGACTATAGTGTTCCTTTAAGTGTGATTATGTAAAAGCTCAAAGCCTTTCAAGTCCACAGGCCCTCACATTTACATCAACAATTGATCAGTTATGGTATCTATTCCTTGCATGTTAAAATTACATTTGATGCAATGGGTAATTGACTCTAGTGAACCTACACTCATGCCATTAAAGCTGCATTGACATAATGCAATACAGGTAAGAAAAAAAGTACCTGGCAAATGATGGCCCAGGCATTAGCACTCCACAGCACTGTAGTGAATATGTTGCCAGAAAGGCTCTGACACGCCACCCCTCCATGGTCAAACCACATTAGAAGAAAAATAAAGTTACTAAATAAAGGCTTGACAATGTTGCTGTTTCTATGAACAGCCTCTGAACTTCCCTTTGTATTACATACCACCCACCTCACTGCTCCATTATCATAGAAAACACTCACATAACAGCACCTGAAAGTTCAGGTCTTCGTAAATAGGTCTAAAAAATTATCAAACTCGCTTGTAAAGAATATTGCTTTTGACAGAATTTACACTGAATGTGATTACAGTCCAAAACGCAAGATTTATTATTATTAAATTTTTTTAAGAGAATATTCATTATTGGCCATGACATCTCTGGGGCCTAAAGCAAGAGGCCTGCTTGGCACAGTTTAAAGAGAGGCTTGAATGGCTGTCCCCTGCCCCTACAATAGCATGGATAATTTGATTATTAGTTTATGAAGGTTAAAAAAAAAAAAAATTTAAAAAAAAATGTCCAGACACACCAAATGCATAACCCACATTAGAAAGGGTACCATATAACCTTCAGAAATTTACACAAAAAAATAAAAACACAACCAGATTGTGCTTTGCTCAAAAGGGAACACTGTGAAGTAGATTATGGATTGGATCTGACAAGCAGCATTACCAGCTGGTGCCACCCCAGAATAATCTGTTACAGAGCTTTAGCATAATTTTGAAATGTACCAGAGTCCTGACAGGCACCAACATTGGTTCCTGTTTTCTTTAACAGAAAAGGCCAATGCAAGTTTATTCAAGATAGGAACTTACTCAATGGCTGGGAGAGTTTAGAAAGACTCCCTCAGAAAATTAACACCCACACCAGCACCTGGAATATAATTCTTAAGAAGATAGGAAGTCTGATGAGGTCCAGGTAAGTGTCAAACTGTGTTACAATAGACACATAATGCTGTGACAGTCCGTGAGACTATAACTACTATAGCATTACGTATTGGGTATGATACTTTAAGTTTATCTTGATCCTGTAAGTATTGGTAAGCAGGTCTGTAGAACCTGTCCTTTGACTAAGTAGGGGGCGGAAATATAACACAAACTGGTCTTAACATGCAGATGGATGCTTGAAAATGTTTACAATTTGGATTTGTTAAAGGGACACTATAGTCACAAAAACAACTTGAGTTTAATAAAGCTGATTTTTTGTATAGATCAGGCCTCTTGTTAATAACCCTCTGCATCTATATACGCAATGAATGTGTACCTAAACACCTCCAGCCTTAATCCAAACAACATCTTTGCTTCCATGCTCACCGAGCCTTCACCCATATACCATTGTACAGTCACCTAGCCTAGACTATTCTTACCAAAAACAAACAAATCCAAAGCTTGGCCAATTTAGGACCTCCTTACTCATTGGCTGAGAGTGCTCAGATAATACAATCAGCTATTGAGTATGTCCCTGCTTAGCTCTATGGAGCTAATCAGAATCTACTGCAAAGAGCCTGGAATCAGTGGCTGCATGTGCAAGTTCCAATGCAAAAGGTAAAATTGTTTGACAAATTACACAGGTGAAGTTCCAGAGCACTCCTTGAATCATAACTAAAGCAAATCTGCTGCATGAAGCAGTGTGGCAGTATTTATTAATGTTTTAATACACCTTATAATGAATTATACTGGTAAATCCCACTGGTATGTCTCATTAACCATGTGTGTAAATGGAGAGCACATACCACCCCCCACAAATCTATTGATCCATCAGAGCTCAACATTGCAATAGTAGAAGCCTAGCTGTAAAGAAGCCTAGCTCATAGTGGAGCATGTACAAAACACCATCCTGCAGTCAAAAAGCTAAGAAAACAGTAACACAAAAAAAAAAAAAAAAAAAAGGGGGGGGGGGGGGACACAAGCATACATATTGACTCTCCATGCTGTAAACATTTTAATAAGAAACAATATTTATTGAGTGCTGTGTGTGCCTGGTGACTGGTTAGGATGCTAAAACAACTCATTATTCAAGGAGTTCGATGTAGAAGGAAAAAAAAAAAGGTTCATGTTACTAGATTTAACGACTCTGCTAAGAGATGGTAACCTTTAGTACAACTGTACTTTCCAACAAAAGATCCATAAAAAAAAAAAAAAAATGATATATATATATATATATATATTTATTTATTTATTTTTAAACCACACAGTTTATGTACCAACACATGTAACACCCCAAAAGGTACCAACACATAAACAAAACAGCATGTCGAGGGAATCAAGTCACAGAACAGGAGGGACAAGGAGGATGGGTCTCTGGATCCTGCCTCAAATGGGCAGTCAGCAGGGTGGGTTGGCAACCACAGGGTGGGAGCATAATCTGCAGGCCACAGGAAAGACAACTCCCCCCTCCACCCACCTGCCATAACACAGAGTGTGTGTGTGAAGGAGGGGGAGGGCTGGATAGGCAGGATCCAGCTATATTAGGGAGATGAATGGTGGGTGCCCATACCTGCCCCTTCTGCGTGTATCCATCTCCTCCTTCTGAGTGGCTGTCGGACTTGCCTCCAGTCAGGTCTTCGGATGTGTGCTCCTGGTCTGCGGGTCACCATGTAAGAGAGATAAGAGGGTTAATGGCAGCCAGGCCCGCGCTATCAACATGGCGGGTGGCAGGGACTCCACTTCCGGGAGTGAGGAGGGCGCAGCGGGCCTGCTAGGAGACTGTACACAGTGCGGACAGAAAATGGAGGCCGGGAGCCCCGGGCGGACATTTTATACACAGACTGAGAGACACTGACACACACACACAGACAGACACTGTATCCGCTCCCATAGGGAACCCATCACAGACAGAGAGAGGGAGGGGGGGGGGAGGGCACCTGGCCGCGAGCATCCCACCCACCTACCCACCCAGGGGGGCAGAAAAACAGGGCGGCAGAGGAGGAGAGAGCGGGAGGAGGGGAATGGCCGCCCCCTCCCCCTGGAGCTGTGTGTCGGGGACACGGGGCGAGCAGGGAGTGCGGGGCTATGGACTGGGGGCGGTGAGTGCGCCATGACACCGCCCGGTACCAATCGCCCCCTCCCCCCACAGCCTACCGGGCCGGACACCCCTCCCCGGGTAATGAGAGGGGCGCGTAATAAGGGGATATCATGCCCGCCTACCCTGGACTCGGCCCGCCCGGTACTTACCGCTCATCTTGTCCTATGAGGGGGTGGGGGGGGGCGCTTCACACAGAACCTTTCCTCTCAAGACAGCAATGTAACCTGCCTGCCGCGCGGCGGAGGGGAATGGTAGGCGGGGCCACGGGCGGAGATCGACAGCGAGCGTAGCCACTCCCGCGGAGGGGGCGGCTCCACCCGCCCAATGGGGTGGCGCGGCGGGCGGGCCTAGGCCGTTGACGGACAGGCCGTGCGGACCAATGAGCGTTCGAGCGGTCCCGCCCTCGCCACGGAGGTGGAGTGTGGGGGAGGGGAGAGGCTGGAATGTGGCGAAGGAGGGAATTCGAACGGCCTCTCCCTTCCTCTTGGGTGCTGGTCCCGCCCCCTTGCGTCCCATTGACGGGCTTGATCGCCAATGGCAGGCGACGGAATGGTAAACGTCAACACTATGGCCAGCCAATGGCAGCGCAGGGTTATAACAGCATGTTAGGCGTTCGAGGAAGAAGTACAGTTAGGTTGACCGTTCAAACCTTTTACGCGCCATTTCCTATAATTCACAGTTATCCCCATAAATGTTCTTATATTATATTACTAATCCATTTCCCACAATGTAGCATTTATAAAATGGAGGAAATGGAGAATAATATCTAAATATATTGTGTTTTGTTCGTTCAATAAAAAAAATGACCGAATACTGTTATTTTGTTATTGATGTCTATCTATCTGTCTGTCTCCATAAACATATATTTTTTTACTGAATGTAAACTATTGAAATAAACACACATATTTTAATCATCCCTTTCTCTCAGATTATACACCAATGGTACCTGGCCTTAACCTATTGTACAGCACTATGGAATTTCTTGGCACTTGATATATAATAAAAAGTGAGAGAAAAAGGTCCAAAGTACACAATTTATTATTTTTTTTAAGTTAGCAAAACAATTCCAAAACCATAACTACAACAGCCCACTGAAGTTGTTATGGTGGCAAGAGTACTGGGGTTGGGTTAACATGGGCTGGAGCCCGGAGAGGGGTCCTGAAAGCGTCCATAGTCTAATATGGGCACCGTGTCGCTGCTGTGAGTGCACTGTTTTAATGCAGTGGGGTGAAGGGTTAATACAGCATGGTTAGGGGGCAATACAGTAGGTCCAGAGTATATAAATATAGATTCATGACTCTGAATTCAGTCCAAGATTTGGTGTCACAATCGGAATCACATAACAGAGTAGGTTTTAAGGATGGACTTACGGCACAGTATAGGACCCGTTGTAGGAGGGATTTAAGTCAATATATGTGAAAGGAGCCATAGAATTTACGTTTTAGCTAAATTCCCTGGTCTTATTGCCACCTATCAATGCTACTGCCTGGCTCCTTCCCACAGTAAGGTGTCAACCTGTTTTAGTACAGTGTGATAATTTACCCGAGTCCTGGGAAGTGTCTGTGCCAAATCCGGTCTTCTCTACCAGGAGAAGATGGGTTTCACTGCTTACAGCACTACAGAACCATAATCACTGTCTGAGAGCATCTGCTGAGCAGTCTTAGCCAATAAGTGCAAGACTGCCATCAGAAATTGTGGGGACCCTTACACAGCTCAATGTCTGGGCATCCGTCTGCCCACAACGATACAGTGTGTGTAGAGTGGATGCAGAGTGTGTTTGTGTAGTGGATGTAGGCTCTGTTTAGTGGATATAGTTTGTGTTTAGTGGATGCAATGTGTATAGTCAATGCAGTGTGCTTATAGTGGATGTAGAGTGTGTGCTTTGTGGATGCACAGAGTGTATAGTGGATATTGTGTGTGTTTAGTGGATGCAGCAAGTTTACCGGTTGCATAGTGTATGCAGAGTCTGTGTGTGTAGTGGATGCAGTGTGTTTATAGTTGATGGATGCAGAGTGTGTGTGTGTAGTGGATGCAGAGGATGTGTAGTGAATACAGTGTGTAGTGGATGCAGTGTGCGTGTGTAAAGTGGATGAAGTGTCTGTGTGTACTGGATGCAGTGAGTATAGTGGATTCAGAATGTGTGTTTCTGTAGAGTGGATGCAGTGTGTTAGTGTGGTGGATGCTGTGGCGGAGCTCCAATACTCTTAATCTTGCAACGTAGATGGTGATTAATAGCAGCTCACCCAAACATAAGCCCATGCTTGCTCAAGGTTGAAAACCCCAATACTTTATTAGGTTTCACACACATTTTTATGCACAGACCCCTGGCAGGGGGTCATTAACTCAACAATAGAGGTCCCACTCAGGCCTCTGTGTCTGTGAAATAAGCAGACCAAATGCCACTAATTTAATCTACCTCCAGACACACAGGAGCCTACCACGAATATCCCTAAAAATATCACGAAAACAGTAATAACCCCCTATTCATTTGGTATCCCCGGATGGTTTGTCCCTGTGCACCCTGTCTGGCAAAATAGGGTCCTGATCCCATGTCCGTGGTAGAAACACCACCTGGTTAAAGATTTGACCGTTCGGGGCTTAGTTTCAGTCTAAGGAACAGTACCACATGGCCGGCCCGAGGTAGCATTTTTTTCCCACGGAGCACATTCTGACATATTTAGGCAACCGGGTGGTCCGATTCCAGGGTGCTTGGGGTGGGAGTGTCTGTTGAAGGGGTAAGGAGCCACAATAAGGTAGTTCTTTACTAGTTATTTTGGCTAATTTTATACAGTTTCTTCACAGATGCGGTGTGTGCAATGGATGCGGTGTGTGAAGTGGATGAAGGATAGGGACTGTTTTCTTTGGGCAAAAGTATATATTTTTACTTTTTATTTTCTATCCGCTACCTGCCACTTACCTGTGGCCAGGCAGTGCAGACATTACATTCCCTGGTGATCCTGTGACATTGTGCAGGTTGCAGCTGCTGTAGAGTAAAGAGGAGGCCCAGCAAATGCCAGACTCGCAAGAGTCTACATTCAGCTAGTGGCCCGGGGGTATACAGTATACATATAACAATTATATATGCCCATATATGCCATATCACCTATATTGATAGCTGCCCTGAGTCCTGCATCTGCTCACTTTGCACTACAGAGTGGGCTGTTGTGCTTGGAGTGTTCCTTATATTACCAGGTTGTAAATGTCACATTAACCTTACTACAAAGATATGCACACTTCTAGCACTGACCTATTAGGTATAATAGAATGCCAGATAAGGGTCTCAATTTTAAAGGAACACTCCAAACACCGTAACCACTATAGCGTTTGACATCTTACCTGGGGTGCGCCAGGCTGCGCTCCACGCCTCCACTACAGTGAACAGAGAGCTGGAAGCTTCTGCTTAGCAACTCGATCTCAGCCAATGAGCTAATCCCTGCACTGCCAGTCTTAGCTCAAAGAGAGAGCTTCCAGCTCACTGTCACAAGTAGTGAAGGCATGGTGGATGCCAGGTAAGAAATCAAATCATTCTAAAAAAAGTTTAATCACTTACAATGGGGGGCACAATAACCACTACTGACCGCTGTAGTGCAACTTGCAGTGTTCCTTTAATGCTGACAATTATTATTATTTTTAAATAATTGAAAGCCTGCATTCCATCGATTAAAGCTCCAAAGACCATGTGTTTGTACCACACGTATAGCTGACTTATGGCACGCTGTGCGCCTCACAAAACTGTTCTACACAACAGTATTTTTTAACTTGAGTGTATGCCTGTTAACATTATTTATATTTACAGAGATGATGTGAACAATAAATATTATTGTTATATTACAAACAGGCTCATTCTCTAATCTTTATTGTTCATATAAATCTTATGCTGTGAATAATATACATTTACAAATCCAGTAAACATAAAATGCCTATGAAAAGCTAGGCATTGATACTGCCATTAATTAGTGCAAGTAAGCCAGGCCACTTTTGGTTTTATTTGCTGAAGTCAGAATTGTATCAAATTGCTGAATGGAACACTTGAGCTAAACTCTCCAATTCTGTAATAGTCACTGATCTTTGCTTAAACTGTGCAATTCTGTTTTCAAATTACAGCATTTCGGTGGTCGTGAATGAACCCACATTGTGTGAATGTTGCTGCTCTTCCTATATTATTTATCATTTCCCCTGGCTTTCTGTCAAACTGCTCGACTCGGTACCCAAAGTGCAGCCTGTCTTCAGTTGTTTAAATAATGTAGATGTTATACTTACAGATTATTCATCTAACATTGAATGGCAAAGATAGACCGAGAGCGCAGGGTGTGTGTTAGTGTCACGGCATCCAGACGTGGTCACCTCAGAAGTGCCCAACAGGGGATATGAACCTGGATCCTTCTGTGTCCTTGGCCTGCTGTTTTGCTCGGCCCACCTGAAGCTTATTGCTAATTAGCCAGGTATAAAACACTGCCTCTCTCTGAGGGCAGTGTTAGTTAATTGATGCTGGTTCCTGTATTTGTGTTCTTGATCCAGTGTTCTCCAGATGGCTCTTTGTTTATCGCATCATTTATTCTGACCTCTGGCTTCCCCTGACTTTGGCTTTCTACGACTACTCTTCTGCTTGTCATTGCCTGTACTGCGACTTGGAGCTGTTTACTGCACAGCCCCTGTGCACAGACTCACAGTCCAGGTGGCTTCTTACCTGGTCACCTTGGTCTGTTTTTATTTGCAAGGGTGAGCATATAACTCTGCACGTCGGACTCTACATCAAGTAAGAACCTGACAGTCCAGAGCACTCAGTCTAACATCCACGGTTGGACAGACAAGGCAGGAGTAAAACATTACATTATCCGAATGGTTGCAGAGTTCCTTTGGAGACCGGGGAGAGTCCTATTTGTTGCCACACTTCTCCAAAATGGTTTGATAGAAAGGTTTAATAAAAGAACAGATGACCGTACCCATAGACTGCAGAAACTGTACTGGCTATGATGCATAGTGGGACCAAGGAGCTTGTCCATGCTCTAGTAATTTCCCGCATGGATTACTGTAACCCTCTCCTGATTGGTCTCCCCAAAAGCCGTACTGCCCCGCTACAGTCTGTAATGAATGCTGCAGCTAGACTGATTTTCCTAACCAGTCGGTCCTCTCACACCTCGCCCCTCTGCCAGTCCTTACATTGGCTCCCTGTATCCTATAGGAGTCAATTCAAAGTGCTAACCCATACATTTAAAGCACTGAACAATTCCAGCCCCTCTTATATCTCTTCACTGATCCAGAGGTATGCCCCTCCTCGTACCCTCCGCTCTGCCCGCGACCACCTCCTGACCGCTGCTCGCACCCGTACGGCCAACTCACGCTTGCAGGACTTCTCACGGGCGGCTCCTCTCCTATGGAATAACTTGCCTACTGCCATCAGACTCTCCCCTAGTCTTCAATCATTTAAGAAGGGCCTTAAATCCCATCTCTTCAGGAAAGCGTATGGCCTCCCAGAGTAATCTCTCCCTTACATACCTGTCCCTATGGAATAGTGCTTTGCTCTCTCCTCCAGCTCTGCTTCACTCCTACTTGATATTTCCTATCCTAATGTTTCTAATACCCCACCTCCTATAGACTGTAAGCTCATTTGAGCAGGGTCCTCTTCAACCTATTATTCCTGTCAGTTTTCTTGTAATTGTCTTATTTATTGTTACATCCCCCCCCTCTCAAAATATTGTAAAGCGCTACGGAATCTGTTGGCGCTATATAAATGGCAATAATAATAATAATAATAATAATAATAGTGGGCCTTTAAAGATGGCAGTGTTAGTGGAGAATGAAGTAAGGCATGATGTACAATGAGAAGGTATTTATTAATATTATACACTACATAAATACACTCAGTGTGTTTATATTGTACATATTATAATTTATAATAAAAAAAATTGACACTTTTCCTTTAAAAGCTACACATATAAAAACATCACTTTAAAACCTTAACCACTTTAACCCAGTGTGGTGACAATGCTGCCAAGAGTATATGGCATAGTCCCGCAATCTTTAGTTTTGCATTGTACCCACTGCCTTTCTTCAGCCAGCTTGAAAACACAGAATTTACTTAGTCGACAGGCTGAGGGCATTGGGCTAGACTTGCAGGCATAGGCAACCTTCGGCACTCCAGGTGTTTTGGACTATACCTCCCATGATGCTTTGCCAGCATTATTGGTGTAAGAGCATTATGAGGGATGTAGTCCACAACATCTGTAGTGCCGAAGGTAATTTTTAGAGCCTTGCATAAGAGGCATATATCGTAAGTGTTCCCAACACATTTTACCCATTTTGTGTGCATCACAGAATGTGACGGCAGAACCATTCGGCCCATATAGTCTGCCAAATTTTCTAAATTACCGTATTTATCGGCGTATAACACGCACCGGTGTATAACACGCACCTCATTTTAAGAAGGAAATTCCAGGAAATTTCCCCCCCTCCCATAGTATTCCCCCCCTCATCCCATAGTGTCGTCCCCCCCTTTCCATAGTATTCTCCCCCCCTCCCATAGTATTCCCCCCCATAGTATTCTCCCCCCCCTCCCATAGTATTCTCCCTCCCTCCTCCCATAGTATTCCCCCCCATAGTATTCTCCCCCCCTCCTCCCATAGTATTCTCCCCCCCTCCCATAGTATTCTCCCCCCCCCCTCCCATAGTGTCCCCTAGTGCACTTTCCCTTGTCCCATAATTACTTACCTGTCTTGAAGCGTGGGCCGGCTTCACAGCGCGCACCGCGGTACAGGAACTTCAATTTCAGGTTCCGGTTTCCGGCGGGACTGAAAGGAAGTGTGCACAAGTGTGCACACTTCCTTTCAGTCCCGCCGGAAACCGGAACCTGAAAGGAAGTGTGCACAAGTGTGCACACTTCCTTTCAGTCCCGCCGGAAACCGGAACCTGAAATTGAAGTTCCAGTACCGCGGTGCGCGCTGAACACCGGCCCACGCTTCAAGACAGGTAAGTAATTATGGGATATCGGCGTATAACACGCACCCACGATTTCCCCCCTATTTTCAGGGAGAAAAAGTGCGTGTTATACGCCGATAAATACAGTACTTCCATTAGTCCTTGGCCTTATCTTATAGCTAGGAAAACCCTATGCCTATCCCACGCATGCTTAAACTCCCTCACTGTGTTAACCTCTACCACTACAGCTGGAAGGCTATTCCATGCATCCACTACCCTCTCAGTAAAGTAATACTTCCTGATGATTATTTTTAAAATCTTTGCCCCTCTAATTTAAGACTATATCCTCTTGTCGTGGTAGTTTTTCTTCTTTTAAATATAGTCTCCTCCTTTAATGTGATTACCTTTATGTATTTAAATGTTTCTATCATTCCCCCCTGTCATTTTATTGTCAAGCGAATTCAACAGATTAAAATAGGAGCTTTTATACCATGATGCATACAAACAAGTGGTGGTAGTAAAGCTACCACCATTTGTTTGTATGCATCATGGTATAAAGTTCCTATTTTAATATGTTGAATTCGCTTGACAATAAAATGAGATCTTTAAGAGCAGGAAGCGTGTTTTCTATATCTTTGTCGGGTGCACACCACATCACACTGCAGGAGCCATGACTGTGCAAGTGTGCATGGTTCGGTGTTCAGAGAGTGTGGACAGCTGTGTCAAAATAGTGGAGATGGGAGTTTTTAGATCATCAGACCCTGGTAGGGATAAGCAGAATCCTTCAGCCTTTCAGAGCACAATCAGTCAAATCACAGTCCCATTTAAACACAGCTCAGAAATGGAAAATCTTTCTTTGTCTGACAAATCCTGTTCTTGTTTCCACTCTGACAGGATAATAGTGATGCGAAAAGTGCATGAATCAGCATAGCCATTCGTATGTCACCCATGCAGATTCGTGTTGACATAGTTTGAGGAGTGTTTCCCTATTATCATCTGAATAATATTCAAAAGGTATAGCATAACTGAACATCAAAAAGGAGATAAAACGGTTGATGAACCGCCCAAACATCTCCATGTGGCAACTAGCGAGAGTCATTGTTCTGTTCGCTGCATCCATCCAGGAAATTTTCCCGGGCCCATTACACTACAGGGCTTTGCAGAGACTGAAAGCATCCTACTTAAGAAGTGGCCATTCATACGAAACACGCATTTCGCTAGACGAGGAGTCCAGAGAAGAATTAACCTGGTGGCTGGCCCGCATAGAACAGGTGAGAAATACTCCACCCCAGATCTCATGATAGAATCAGACGCGAGCTTACATGGCTGGGGTGCACGTTGCAGTCCCATTTCCACCGGAGACAGATGGTCCATAGACTAATCTTTTCTGCATATCAACTGCCTGGAACTGCTGAAAGCCTAGTTTGCCATTCGCAGTCTCTCTCCCAAGAACATCTCTTGTTCGATCCTCCTCAAAGTAGACAACGTTTCCACCGTCTGCTACATCAATCCCCTGAGTGGAACCAAATCACGAATATTAGCAGTATTGGGCCGAGACTTCTGCCATTGTCTACGACACAACGTATCGGTGACAAGAGAACACATCCCAGGTCTGGAGAATTACACAGCAGACTGGAACTCCCGTTACCTGAAGGACATGGGGGATTGGAAACTTCAGCCATCTATATTCAGGGAGATTGCCCACCTCTGGGGGGACTTTACAAGTGGACCTCTTTGCATCCAGATGGACATTCAACTTCCGAAGTTCTTCAGATGGAGGCCGGACCCGGAAGCCGTGGCAACAGATGTGTTTCTTCAAGATTGGTCTACAAACCGGTTGTATGCCTTCCCTCCGTTCAACCTGATTGCTGTGTCGTAGGTATGCCAGAGTCTGAGCAGAGGCACGATACCCAACTCCTGGCAAGCGCTTGGGCACCAGGAACACTACATTCCTACCACGCAGCAGGGAAAACGTGGGCTGATTGGTGCCTGGAACGTCAGTGGATCCTATATCGGCTCCTGTAAAGATGGTATTGAATTTTCTTACTCGGGAAAAGTCTTTAATACCATCAATCTATTCCGGTCAGCAATCTCGGCAGGACATAAGGGTTTATATAGTCTCCTAGTCAGACAAAACCCATGGATTTGCCGTCTATTCAAGGGCATTTGGTCAAAGCCTAAATATAGATCATTTGGGACTTGAATGTGATTTTTTTCAACCTCCTATACACCTGGCCCGAAAACGCAGTTACCTCTGAAACTGTTATCGGACAAATTACTTGTGCTGTTTTCTTTACTCTCATGCAAACGAGTATCTGACATCAGAGCTTTGGATTGGGGAGCCCGGGTATTCGCCCCAGGAGTATCCTTAGACGAAGTCTGTGACTAAGAATGTCTTCTATCCTAGATTCCCAGGTCAACCGAACCTGTGCCTGGTCGCATGTCTGAAGGAATATGAGTTGCGCCCATCACAAGACAGCCCATTGTTCATCTCTTTCAAGAAACCTCACTGACCGGTGTCTACACCTACTCTGGCTTGCTGGGCCAAATGGCTGCTAACCTCAGCCGGGATGGATACCACAATCTTCTTTCATTCGGTCAGAGGTTCTATGGCCTCAAAGGCATCAACGATAGGTTGTAGAGTGGAGGATATATTGAAAGCTGCAGATTGGTCTACGGAAAACACTTTCTGAAGTTACTACTTCATACCTATTTAATACTTCTCAGTTAGTTGTGGCTCAGATTTAAACTATCATAATAGGAGCCTCCATGTCTTTAATAAAATTCCCAGATTTTATGATTCACATGACGTAGTCATGGTTTTATTAATGACACAGAGGCCAGTATTCCCACACTCCTTCGAGTTGGGACCTTGGTATTTTATTTTTTATTTTTGTTACTGAACAACATACATTAGGATCTGTGTTGGAAAGTACACACAGTAGGTTCTTGGCATGAATATTAGGTAAAGGATACTTGGTTTGTGATGTTATATGACTTTGAATAGTTTTTCTTGGTAATACATCACATATTGAGAGATATACACACGGAAATCGAACCACGCATTTTGTTGTTACCATATTTACTTTTTTCTTCTTAGCGCGAAAGCATACGCCACAGTTCGGAAACCTTGAGGAGGTTGAATCGTTATCCCACGGAGGAAGGACATACGTCTGCTATCCAGTTTACAGTTCTACAGTATTCGGTTTTTATGCTGGTCTTCGGATCACTACGGAAAGAGGAAGAGTGGTGGATTGCTACACCGTATATACTAGTTGCTGATTGGTTGCAATATTATGGGTTTTTTTTCTCTTCTGTATACATCTCTCTCTTCGCTGCTGAGGGAAATTAAAGGAAAGAGAGAGCATAATACTCGCCTCTGTGTCATTAATAAAATCATGACTTTACGTCATGTTAATAGTAAAACCTGGGAATTGTTGTAGAAATCCTTTGTACAAGCTATCACTCACTTGACCAATACAGATAATTGTAATTCCATAATATTGATTGTTCTATGAAGCACTGTTATCCTTACACAAGTAGATTCCTGTCTGATTACCCAATACATATGTTGATAGATGAGAAAAGGTGTGCCTAGAAAGTTTGTTTTAAAATCAGGCGGTGCATCTGGGCAGGCCACCAGGGAATTCCCTGTGTATATAATAATGACACACAATGGTCTGCTTTCATACATATAGGAACTAATAATACTGATAAACCCCATTTCCCTTCCATCAAGTATGAAAAATGCACCTGCATTATTTTTATTTATTTTTTAATACTCCTTTTTCAGGGTATATGGATTTTTTTTCTCTTCTCTAAATCTTTATTTTTGCACAGTTCAGACAAGATATAGAACACCGTTTATTACACAAGAAAGGCTAACGTATTCCTCAGTAGAACATGTGTATATGAGATGTAAAAGCGAGAAATAATGAACTGTGGTTTTTAAAATAAGGTGTTAGGCAAGAACATTAGAGTAAGGTGATTGTTAATATAGCATAAGGAATCAGTACAGATTGCTTGGGGTAATAAATGTAAATGTTGGCCCAGCCCACACAACCCACAATCGCGTGAGGGATTAGGCTGAGCATGATCAATGCTTCTCTGGCAATGCTATGCCCTTAAATAAGCCAGGCTGAGTTTGGTGAATAACCCATACATGGTAACCACTCAGGGGCAGTGGTGTACATACCGGGGTCGCAGCTGCGACCGTGCCCGGCACTCCAGGGGGCCCGGCCGCCCTGCAGACCCCTGCGACCGGGTACCCGCCATCATCTTTTGTGGCCCACGCAAACCGCCAGGGCCGCCATCCAAGGGGTCCATCGGGTGGCCCATGCTGTCAGGGCCACCTGATGGATATGGATTGTCAGGGAGCCGGGTCAGCCCTGAGCACTTTAACAGCGCAACTGGGCCCCCTGTGACTGCACGTCACTCCTCCCAGCAATCAGACAGAGCCCGCGTGGAAGGAAGAACAGGAAGTCAGAGTGGGAACTCTGACTCCCATCAAGCTGAGCCACCACTGGACCCCAGAGAAAGTCACCCTCCTGCACCTAAAAGGTAGGAAACAGGAGGGTGACTTAAACATTGTCTGTATGTGTGTGTGTGTCTGTCTGTATGCCTGTGTGTGTGTGTGTCTGTATGTGTGAGTGTCTGTATGTGTGCCTGTCTGTATGTGTGTCGTTTGTGTGTCTGTCTGTCTGTGTGTGCCTGTCTGTATGTGTCTTTGTATGTGTGTGTGCCTGTGTGTGTCTGTCTGTCTGTCTGTGTGTGTGTGTGTACTATGTATGTGTGTCTGTATGTATGTGTGTGTGTGTCGGTCGGGGGAGAGTGTGGGGGGAAGAGGCGGGGGCCCACGGATCAGTTTCGCTTCGGGGCCCCATGGATTGTGTGTACGCCACTGCTCAGGGGCAAATGATTAAACAGTCACTACACATCAAGGAGGCTGTGGATACTGGACGAGCAGTCCAAACACACAAAGCACTTCAGCCTGCTGGAGTGAATTATGTGTGAACTGCGTGTTCCCTTTTCATTTCACGAAATTGCAAATTCTACTAGCCTAAGCAGTTTTTATACTTAAAAAGCCGTTCCAGGCACCAATACAACGTTAATGGATTTTATAGGTTTTGAAGTTATTAATATGCTGATTTGTTTTTTTTATTGGGGGGAGGGGGGGGGGAAAGCCAGAAATTCTTCCTTGTTAAATCTATGCACATAGCTCAGCTCCTAAGAGCACTATGCAAATTGCTTTTAATTCACAGGCTGCAGTCAAACTACAAACAGCTAGAGCTATCCTAAACACATGTCTTCCTGGAAGTCCTCTGCTTTTATTGCAGGTTGTTTTGCTGTCAGTGGGTTGAGCTGTACAGTACAGGCACAGAACAATCGGTGGTGCAGCCAATGCAGCTACTGGAGGGTCCTATGCTGAAATAGAGGAAGGCAGGGCTGCAGGGGGACTTACCGGGGCCCGAGGGAGACATTTAAAGTGCTCACAGCACAAGGGTATGTGTATAAGTGTCTGTGTATATTTGTTCATTCAAGTGTATATGCGTGTCAGCCTGTATTTGAAAAGAATCATCTATGTCATCTATGTTTAGAAAAAAACCCTGTATATTCTTCCAAGCCACAGTTCAGTTATAAATTTACTTTTTTATATCTAGTTACAAGATTTTTTAAAATCTACCAAAGTCAAGGTAGTTTTTTTAAAACTACCTTGACATATTAAGAAGTTTGGTAACGGGACTGAAAGGGTGAATGTATGCTGTTACACAGCTGCAAAAAACAAATTACGTTTTCTTGTTTTCTTATGAGTGTTCTTCACTTTGACTGAGATCATCAAACTTGATGATCTTAGCCAATCCAATGCTTTCCCATAGGAAAGCATGGTAGGCTATTGTGCATGTGTGACAAAAAACTAATCAGCTAATCAGCATCTCCTTTGGGAGAGTTCAGAGCCTCTATGCAGACCCAATCTAATATACAGCCCCCTCCCCCATTCTAATACATTGCCCCACCACCCATTCTAATGAACCACCCACAATTCCAGTGCATTGCCCCCAAATCCAATACACTGCCCCTCCTACCTCCACTCTAATTGAATACATTGTCCCTCCTCCAAGGACTCTAATTTGAAACACAGGGAAGGGGGAGTGGCTGGCCTGCGGGAGCACGCAATAGGCCGTGGGAAGGAAGACAAGAATCAGGCAGGAAATATCTCTTTCCTGTCTTGCGACTGGTCACAGCCACAGCACAAAGTGGCCCCAGGGCAGGTTGGCCGCAAGTTTGATATGCTTGGCCTAGGTTATCAGTGAGCAAAAGCACAACGTTGTTTTTCTTCATCTTATCTCAAGCTTAAGGATGTAGGGAAGCTCTTCAAAGTGGACCATAATAATTATCCCTTGAAGAGGATAGGTGGTGCAATGACAATTAATTATTTTTTCCTATTTTTCAACATTCCAATCAATAAAAATATATAATCAGTCAGCATGGCTGGCAATTCACCCCACTCCTTGTTTTCTTGATTTTAAAGGAGCCCTCCCAGAAATGCCTGGGTGCCATCTTTCTTAAAAGGGTCACTCTAAGCACCATGACCACTTCATTGATTTGAACTGGTCATGGCACCTGAAGTCTGTATGTGCAAAGTTTTTCTATGAAACGCTACACAAACAAAATGTAGCCCCTCTGTTGCTAGAGGTGTTACTCCACCTCCGGTCACGTCAATGAGTCTTCATTAGCCAGCCGCAACAAGAGTTTCAGGTGATTCATGTGAATTCTGTGCAAATTTGTTGTCTGACGCTAAAATGCACAGCATTCTGGTTCCCGCCTTTATGCCGCCCATGTCCACTCCTCAGCCTGCTCTCCCTGACATCTGTGCCACACCGGTAAGGTGGAGTGAAGCCAACTGAGGATGCGGCTGCAGACAGAACTTGGCCGCAGTGCTGAAAAGGAGGTATTAGTTATATTCGGTTTTTCTTTTTTTGTTAGTTTGTGCTTCCCTAGGCATGACGAAACTAAACCACCCCCCACCAAACCCCCCCCAATTTAAATTTGCCCCACCCCTTTCTGTCAAGGCCGCACGCACTTTGGCTGACAGACACTCCCTCACAGATGCATGCACTGACATACCCTCACTGAAAGATAGTCATTGGCGCACGCACACTGTTTAGCTAACACACGCTCAGATACACTGACATACACACTCACTGATTTGACACACTCTGACACACACACTATTACGCAGACACTCACTGACAGACATACACACACACATTAACTGACAGAAGCAAACTCACAGACACACACACTATTACACAGACACTCACTGACAGACACACACACACCCATTAACTGACAGAAGCAAACTCACAGACAGACACACACACTATTACGCAGACACTCACTGACAGACACACACATTAACTGACAGAAGCAAACTCACAGACACACACACTATTACGCAGACACTCACTGACAGACACACACACACCCATTAACTGACAGAAGCAAACTCACAGACAGACACACACACTATTACGCAGACACTCACTGACAGACACACACACACACACACATTAACTGACAGAAGCAAACTCACAGACAGACACACACTCATACACATTTCCCCCAACACTCTGGGAGAGCTGGAGCGGATTCCTTACCTGGGGTCCAGTGGGGCTGCAAGTGCTGATGGGCAGGTGTGCGTGCAGGCAGGGGCTGGATGGGCAGAGTAGGTGGCGAGGGATCTTCCTGCTCAGCTCCCTCGCGCGCCGCTTACTGATGCCAGGAGCTGGACTGACATCACTAAGTAGCGTGCGAGGAAGCTGAGCAGGAAGAGCTCAGACTACAGCACCTCCTCGCTGCCCAACCGCAATACAAGCTGCCGCCCACCTCGAAGGGTGCCCAGCTGGATAGCTCTTGGGCCCCCCAGGACACAAGTCTAGCAAGGCATCTATCGGAGCGTTTGGGGTGGCTTTTTTTGCCGCCCCCTGGAAAGTGCTGCCCAAGGCAAATGCCTTGTTACCCTCGCGGTGAATACATCACTGGGGGAGGGCAGTACCCTGACCAATAATAGTGCTTTCTTAAAACAATGACACTGAGAGCACTAGATGACACTCTCAGTCTATAATTGGTCACCAAGACTAAACTTCCTCCAATATAAGATTTGCAGAGAAAATAAACATAAGAGGCTGTAGGTTTACCTATAAAGATTAGATGGGGCCCCGGCTCCTGCTCCTGCTCCTGCACAACTTCACTGAAATAAAGTTGTTATAGGGGTTTTCGTGTTCCATTAAGTATTTGTGTTAATGCAGACTTTCTTTACAGTTACTTATAGGAAAATTAATGTTTGCAAACTAATTCTTGGAGATGACATGAAATAGCGAAAAGTGTACAAAAATAATTGTTAAGGGGTTTTACTGTAGAATGGTACAAAGTACAAATAGGTGCATGCATCCACACAGACAAGAAAACCCAGGAATTATAAATAGGAGGAGTAAGACCGTTTGGCAACTACTACAACTACAAATACAATGGGGCATATCTTTTTAGAAACATTTATCAGAAATAAATGTGTTGCATTTTTTTCATATATCACAATTTTTGTAACATAGTTTTAGTAATATCCGCAGAACCTCAAAAGGGGAAGTGGTCCGGGTTCTTCTTCCCCTCTGTAAAGCCCTGTAAAAAAAAATAAAAAATACAAGCCAAGCCCAGATTATTGCTAATACAGTTACTATAAATCAAGTCACATTCTTTATTCTTGGTTTCCTTGTGGTTACTTTAACAACACATCTTTTTTCAATCGAGCATTTTCACCTTGCTCAAGATGAAATTGTGACTCATCATAAAAAGGAATTACTCCTCAGATAAGAATCGTCCACATTAAGGACAACTGTTAGATTTAAACTTTCGGCCCTGTAATTCTCAAAATGTATGAATATGTTAACCTCTGGTAAGTATTAAAATTATAATTCATATAGCCCCCAACATATGCCGTAGCACTGCCTAAATTAAAAAGTACATTGTTACACAGTAATTATGTTGAAAAAGAGTGCATCAAATTAAGTCTTTAACACATCTCTGTTCAAAACAAAAGTGAAAGTTTAAGTGATTTTCAATTGTGCCTCAATATGACAACAATCTTTCTTGACTTCAAAATGGCACTCACATTTTCCCTTGCTTTCATGAGCAGCTATGCAATATTAACTATCTTTCAAGATTCTTTTCTTTCCAAAATTGTATCCAGACCTTTATAAAAAAATTCTATAGAATCTAATTAACCCCTTAAGGACCAAACTTCTGGAATAAAAGGGAATCATGACATGTCACACATGTCATGTGTCCTTAAGGGGTTAAACAACCTGTAACAGCTACACTACTCAACTTAGGTCAGGAATACCATATAAAAAGATAGAAAGTGTATTTGTGAAACTAACCAAGATTAGGATACCAGAAATACAGAAATACCATATAACAAGCCAGGTATGGATTACAGAGGTCAGTAAACAAACCAAAATCGAATAATCAGAAAATCAGGAAATACACAGGGTTGGCTGAAATTCAGGGTTTGAAGAGTCAATTACTTTTTTTTTATTAATGAACCAATTTCAATGATATTACATACAATTAATGCTTAACATATGGAGTTTTGTATGACTAGGTCCCGAAGATTACATCTTTTAAAATAGCTCTATTTGCCACCATGCTAATTCAGGCTCTTTCGATTACATTGTTCATAACATTATTTAATGTTTGAGGCTCCAGTGTTCGAATTTCTGCACAGATATTCTCGTTGAGCTGCTCAAGTGTATGCAGTTTATTCACGTACACCCGCTCCTTCAAATATCCCCACCGAAAGTAATCGGGAGCTGAAAAGGTGAAAAGGTCGGGTGAACATGGCGGCCAATTAATATGGGAATTTCTTAAAATTATCAATTCGCAGACAGTTGTCTCACTTTTGAAAATAAAAATACACTATTATTACCCAATATTAGACATAATGAATCGCCCAAGACTCAGTTATAATATGAACCTGCAACAAATAAATTGAACAACTAACAAATAAGTTATTTACCTGTCAGATCTTACTCTGAATTTTGGCCCATCCTATATAACGCACTATATGATAGTGCAAAGACTCTGGTGCTGAAAACTTTATTTATAACCCTGACGTGGACTGGACACTGATTGGTCCACGTCAGCCCTACGACCCCAAATAGTGTGGGAACGGGGTCACAGTGATGGCATGGCATTCCTAGACTCAGAAATTATTAGTTATATTAATATAAGTAGAGGGGTGCCGCAAGCGTGCAGCGTCCCTCTCTCTACCAGTATACCCAAATGCATTCACCTCCTGATCAGCGCATTCGGGAAGTCTGAATGCAATTGCCAATCGGAAAGTCAGAAGAGAACTGGGAGGCTGAGCATCCTGATTGGCACGCACAGGAATGCCAGAGTGGCGTGTCAGTCTTATAAGTACCAAGCCACAACCACTTTTGGCTGAGAATTAACGACGACTTTATTTTTCTTGCTATGAGAACACTTTCGTCGGTATTACCCCAAAAACTCCTTTCTTCCAAGTCTAAAAGGATGACTGCTTAATCTTCATACACTGCTGTCTATAACAATACTTGCACTCCATTACGCCACAAAGAAGCATTGAATCCCATTTTGTCGCGTAGAGGAGAAGCAGTATTCAGCACTATCATGCTGTGATTGATGATGCTAAATATGAAGACTTTCAAAAATTGAAGGTCTTAAAGAAGTAGTGGCTATAGAGGATGTC
This sequence comes from Pelobates fuscus, assembly GCF_036172605.1. Lineage (NCBI taxonomy): Eukaryota > Metazoa > Chordata > Amphibia > Anura > Pelobatidae > Pelobates > Pelobates fuscus. The sequence goes on from NC_086317.1 coordinate 415,726,591, forward strand.
TGTCTGGAAGCCACAGGAGGCAATTTATGGTACAAAAGTGAACATTGTCGATTCTCAATAATGGCAATGTTTTACATTGTCTGAGCAAAGGGACAACCTCTGTGCAACAAAACCACTACATTAAGATGTACTGGTGCTTGTGCTTAGGTTGGCCCTTTTCAGAGATACATTTTGCCTGAACTGCCTCTAGCAGGTATCCAACGGACCTAAAGATAGGTAGACTTGCAGCATCAAGGAGACAGTATCAGCAATGGATTACAGATAGGTTTAAAGGGACACTATAGTCACCTAAGCAACTTGAACTTAATTAAGCAGTTTTTGTGTATAGATCATGTCCCTGCAGTCTCACCGCTCATTTCTCTGCCATTTAGGAGTTAAATCACTTTGCTTATGTTGCTCAAGTCCAGTGATGGCTAAACTTGACACCATAATTGTTTCTAGACGACATTTTCCATGTTGCTCAGCTAGCTTTTAGACTCTAAAAACTAGCTAAGCATCATGGGAAATGTAGTCCAGAAACAATTTATGGTGTCAAGGTTAGCCATCTCTGCTCTAGTCCTACCTCTATGCATGTGACTTACACAGCCTTCTTCAACACTTCCTGTAAGAGTCATCTAATGTTTGCACTTCTTTTATTGCAAATCCTGTCTAATTTATAATATCCTATCTTCTGCACTGTTAATAGCCTGCTAGACCTGCATTAGCCTTCTGTAGGTAATTAAAGTTCATTTTACAAAGCAGGAGATAAAAAACCTTTATAGTAAGTTACATCTGATTGAAAATTAAACCAGTTTGTTTTCATGCAGGCTGTGTCATGCACAGCCAGGGGAGGTGTGGCTAGGGATGCATAAACAGAAACAAATGTGATTTAACTCCTGAATGGCAGTGAATTATGCAGTGAGACTCCAGTGGCATGAAATATACACCAAAACTAATTAATTAAGCGAAAGTTGATTTGGTGCCTATAGTGTCCCTTTAATGACGCTTTTTTTTTTTTTTTAACTTTTATCATTTTTAACAGGGAGGCCCAAAATCTAAAATTGAATACTCTAGATTTAAAAATAAATACATTTATTTTTTTTTCTTAAGAAACACTATACCGTTAGGAATACAAACAATACCTCAGCATCTAAGCTTGTACGAGGGGAGAATGGACAATTGACAATATTGGAGCAAATTTTTGTAACACCGGCTGTGAAAGTACTTTCTATTTGTTATGATTTTGTAAGAATGGGACGTACACACAACCTCCAGGAATCATCTCAGCGTGGCACAAGGAATTGGGATATAACAATTATTTAGATCGATGGAATAGGGCATTTTAGATTCAGAATGGGCTCACATTATGTGCAAGACATGTAGACATTATGAGACAAATTGCATACAGATGGTATTTGGTCCCGGCTAGACTAACACATAATATATACTGAAAAAAGAAAGTGTTGGAGGTGTCTGTCAGACACGGACTCAATGCTACATGTGTGGTGGAAATGTCAATGATATCCACATATTGGTCTAAAGTACATACATTGTTACTTAGAGCAACGAGGTGAATGCGCCACTAATGGTTGAGACCTATTGACTGTTTATGTTGCCTAATAACCTTCCTAAACATACTTTGAACTTATATTTTTAATATTAATGGCTGCAAATATGATGATCTTTAGGAACTGGAGATCTACTACAGTGTCTGTAGAAACAGATATAGAAATGCAGGTTTCTCTAAACTGCTCTTACAAATAATATGACGTTTAAACAAGGGGGTAGAACTAGGGTGACAAAAAGAGACTTGTGGGTCACTTTCTTCCATCAACAAATGTAAGACTTGTGTGTTACTATCACTCACCAAAATGTATTGTTCATCAACCTTATTTGTTAACATTATTTTCATCCATGACACAACTAAAATATGCATCCTTTTTATATATAAAAAAAAAAAAAAAGCTCATGTCCGAAACAAAACCTTTGTACCCAGTATTGTTGTATGTCTGTCTATATTACAACGATTATGGGCTAGTAGTATAAAGGGAACCATCTCAAATTCTATGTAAAAGTAGTTAATTTCCTCTCCTTTCTCCTTCATAAATCTCTATTATTGTTGTTACCCACTATTGTTGTTATTTGATTTAATTTATTCTGATTTACTTTATCTTTTACAAACAATAGTGATCTCTATGTACACGACTACGTAATGTCATTACACTTTGTGTATTGCAAGCTGTTTTTTCTTAATGCATAAAACTCAACAAACATTTTCATTTAAAAATCACGCAGTTAATTCTGTGTTCAGTTAGAATATTTTGGCCTTACATTTAAAATTCACTTTGTATTGCTAGCAATTCTCACATTAACCTATCGTTCCTGTAGGTTTTCTTGTAATTGTCCTAGTTATAGTTACATTCCCCATCTCATAATACTGTAAAGCGCTACAGAATCTGTTGGCGCTATATAAATGGCGATAATAATAATAGCGAATCACCTTGAGTTGGAGGTGTATAACAAAACCGCAAAGGACTGCTGTGACTGTTTAGTTCTCATGTAAAATAATTCTCTGAGATCTGTGAGCTCATTTTCAGAGAGACGAAAAGACAATAGAGAAACTAAACAAAGGGCTTCCAACACTTGATCTAAATCTTCATAAATCATGCATGTCAATAAAGAATACCTAGATACAGCAACGTGATACGCCATGGTAGCTTTGTAAATAGCCTTTAAGAAAAGATTAAGTCTAACAAACAGAAAGAAAAATGAGCAGGTTTTTTTTGTTTTTTTTTTAGTTAGGTGATAATCCCTTTAACTGAAAGGATCCACTTAGCAAGTGTTGTAAAACCAGCCCTAGCATAGAGAATTAGTTTAATATCTACCATGGAGGATTCTTATAACTGAGAGCTGTCACTTTGCCCTATGGGGGGTCAATTCCCAAATCTCGTTGAGGAGTCTGGATTATAAAAAGCAGTGGGATTTCCTGAACACTGTAATCAGGCCTCCTTTCTGATTTCCACCCACGCAATGTGTATCGCCATCAAGGAAAGCAGCCGAGTGCATGCGGTGTTACACTGTATCTGATGAATGGAACGAACCAAGTTCTTCACGTGGAATCCTCATCACCTCCCTCTCCTGCCCCGCTGCACGCCCCGCACCCCTTCTCCCCCCACCCTTCTGGAGGGATGCCCCCTGGGCGGGAAGCCAGGGGTGGATAGTCACACACCCTCTAGAGACCAAACCCTGGTCACACCCAGTTTTGGGATGGAGTTAGGTCTGAGTTCCATCATCCTGCCCCTTAGCGCCGAGTCCCACGTGTCTGGGCTTCCCCCACGATCTCCTGTCACCAGTATCTCCACCCTGACCAAACCTCTCACCCTCCCCTCAGCTATCCTAGCTTCCCACTGTGACAATGTGGCCCATGCACTATGTAAAGCCATGCATCATATCACCACATAATAAAGGGGGCAGGTTGTCCATCTTTGGACACAATACAGTATCCCAAATAAAGTATGGGCCTCTCTCTCCACGTCTCATGCAGGGTCCAAGCAGCTGTAAGTTTTCACATGTTACCGGAATTCGTTCCGGATCTTAATGCGCTTTAAAGCCCAGCAGAGGGAGCTAGGACACCGGAATCAAAATTAGGTGTTCAAATGTTAAATAATTTTATTTACACCCTCTGATCACACTCCAGGCAGCTTTTATGTCCCCTCGTTCAGGTCTCTCACCTATTGGTTGTAAAAGGTTACTCCAGCCTCCATGACTAATTCATTGATTTAAAGGGAAGTGGTCTGGGTGCAAATTCCCATCACCCTTATCCCTAGAGTGGTAATTATTGCAGTTTTTATAAACTGCAATAATTACCTGCTATGGTTAACTCCTCTTCAAGTGGCTGTCTCCCAGACAGCCACTAGAGGGTCTTCTGAATTCTTAGACGACTTTTGGTCGCCTAAACGACGCTGGACGTCCTCACGCTATGCATGAGGCACCTGAATCCCGATAAGAAAGCATTAAATAATGCTTTCCTATGGGGAAATCCTAATGCGGGGGAGGAGCGTGGGTGGAGCTGAGCCAGCGCCGAGGGACATCGGCGCTGGATCCAAGTAAGTGACTAAAGGGGTTATTAACTCCTTCAGTGCTGCGGGAGGGGGCCTTGACAGAGAGGAAAGCTATAGTGCCAGGAAAGCGAGTTTGTTTTCCTGGCACTATAGTTTCCCTTTAATTAATCATGGTGGCTGAAGGCAGAATGTGTAGTGTTTCTGCTTGAAACACTGTACATTCAGAGATATTTGCACCTATGCTCTGGGGGCTAGTTACATCCCCGGCACACTTTACTTTGGCAGCCCAGAACTCAGTTCCAGACTGCCAAATGTAAATTCTGTGAATATTTTACAGCTGTCGTCAGCACGCTGGTGACAGACATAAGTAAATTATCCCTTCGGAGGCAGATCCTGCAGGGGGACGCTATTCTCACCTGTACCTCCCGCTTCACTTTATTACAGTTGTTTTTCAATCCCTCCAACCTTTCCTTTGCTGGCTTATGGCAGGTGCTTGCGATCTGAGCCTGTGAAACGGTCCAATCATAGTCTTCTCTATGACAAGCTTGTGATTGGATCGTGTAAGGGCTGTCAGGAGGACATCATATCAAGGAGGGAGATCAGCACTAGCAACTTTATCCAGTACTGGATCACAGGTAAGCAAAACTTTTTTTTTTGTACTTTTTTATGCATAGAAGGGGATTTGATGGAAATGCCCAATAGACATTTTGAGATTAAAAATAACCTCTTGCTTTAAAAGGGTTATAGTAACACTAAAAGCAGGCACCTACAAGGCTAGAAACTACTGAGATCCCACTGTGACCAGCAGTAATGGTGTTTACATTTTTCTATTTGGCAAGCTTACAGGAACACTATAGTTGGCATGCTTAAAGGAACCCCTTAGTCAGTGCATTAGGCCTTCCCCATAGGAAATTATTGACTCAATACTTTCCTATGTTTTTTTTTTTGAAGATGCTGAACAGCTGCAAAGCATGAGGGAGTCCAGTGTGATTTCACTGAGTCAAACTCAGGAAGCGGCTATAGTGGCTTACTGGTAGACAGCCACTAGAGGCAGTCTTAAACCTAAAATTTAGCAAGACCACTTAATAGCATAGCAAGACCACTTAATGTTATCTCACATATATATTATTAAGTGTTCTTGCATAGCAAGACCACTTAATGTTATCTCACATATATATTATTATTCTTATTATAGCCAAATTTACCACCCTAACTCCTCCCACAGTTTTTACACTACAGTAATATACCGAAACGTGCGGATTGTTCCCGATTGGTGTGCTATTACTTTGTGGAACGTTTCGCCGAATGGTTCACGGAATATCCTCGTTCTTGTGGCGAAATTGGTCCCATAGGAATGAATGGCAAAATGTTCAAAACTAGAGTGGGAGCTGGCAAAAGCTGAAAAATCAGGACATGATTTCTAAACTGCCACCACTCCCTCATTTTCAAGCCCAACTACACAAATCTTATATCAAAACGTTCCGCTATTCCTGCTTCCACTAGAAATGTCCACGGCTAAGCCATAGTCCAGATAGTTTTCACAATATGACCATTTGTTTGCAACTCTTGCAACTCTCACAATATAAAGCTCTTCGCTGTAGGATGTATAGTTTTTAAAATACAACCGTTTGAAGATGGCAACAGCCAAAATACTCTGACCTGTGCCAGGCTGGAGCAGCAAGTGATGTCATAGACAGGGCCTTTTGTACACCTGCTAATGTTTTTATAAATGTATGTTTTAATGTAACTGTGAAGCACTTTGGGCAACAACGTTGCAATTAAATGTGCTATATAAATAAATAATAACAGTTACTCCGCCCACTCCAGTTGTAGACTACTGGTGGAGGCAAGAACACTTCACACAATTTCCCCAGAAATTGTAGCTTTTCTAGTTATTATTATTATAGCGCCAGCTTATTCCACTGCTCTTTACAAAAAAAGGGTAATTTACCAAATGAGACAATAACAAAATGTAACAGGAACAATAGGTAGTTGAGGACCCTGCTCAAATCAGCTTACAGTCTAGAGGAGGTGGGGTATAAAAAACACAATAGGAAGGGTATTGAGAGAGACAGCAAATAGACATGGTGGGAAAGTAGCAGAACTGGAGGTGAGAGTGGAGTGTGGTCCTATAGGAGAGAGCGTGAGGAAGGTTTGAGAGATAGAACTTACTCCTGGAGGCCATAAGCATTCCTGAAAATATGGGACTTCTTAAAGGATTGAAGACTAGGGGAGAGTCTGTTCCAAAGGAAAGGAGCCGCCCGCGAGAATAATTGCAGCCATGAATTTGCAGTAAGGGTGTGAGCAGCAGAAAGGAGAAGGTCACCAGTAGAGCGGAGAGACAGAGAAGGGGCATACCTATGAATCAGTGAAGAAATGTAAGAGGGGTTAGAGTTGGTTAGAGCTTTTTAGGTAAGGGTTAGTATTTTGAATTGACACCTGTAGGGTACAGGAAGCCACTGTAAGGGTCAACAGAGGGGTGAGGTGTGAGAGGTAACGACAAGAGAGAAAGATCAGCCTGGCAGCAGCATTCATTTCACAGATTGTAGGGGGGCAGTACGGCTTCTGGGGAGACCAATTAGGAGAGAATTACAGTAATCGATGCAAGAGATTACTAGAGCATGAACAAGCTCCAAGCTCCTTATACATTCAGTTTCTCTAAAACTCCAAATTGGCATTTGCAGGGTTAAAGCGGCACTGTCAACTCCCGAAAATTGACTTTTATAAAGATGGAATCTTTATGAAATAGTCATTAGACTGTGTTGGAATTTCACTAAAATGAGATGAAGTGGTCTGGGTGCCTATAGTGTCCCTTTAACCAAAGCATTTTACAAGCTTATTAAAATGACAGCAAACAATCCAAGGTGAAAAAAAATATGCGAAGCACAATAATCACTTGTCAGGGTACCTGTAGTCTCTACCTCTGAGAGGGGTAGAGACTTAGACGTTTCTCCTTCCAGAAGGTCTGTTTCTCCCGTTCCTCGCGGTTCCCTCGGTCGTTTACACGCCGGCCGCGAGGGAGCTACTTCCTTTTATGACGCGACGCTCAATAGCCGACGTCATGACGCTAATCCAGTCCGACCTGCCACTCAAGTCCGGAACACGAATCAGGACTCGTCGGAGGCGTGATTACTCTCTAGAGCCAGGGTATTTAATGGAGCTTCCCGCATTTGCTCATTGCCCTGTCGTGGTTCTAGCCAGTCTAGTCACACAGTGCTCTTGTATCCTGATTGTCTTTTGGTTCTGACCCGGCTTTGTTATTACTCTCCTGCTTCTCTGTTATCCTTTGACCTCGGCTTGTCTCTCGCTTACCTGTCTTCTCGTTCCCTCGACCTCGGCTTGTCTCTGACCATTCTATTCGTAGTTCTTACGTTAAGTCCGGCCATTCTAAGGTCCGGTATACGTATCTCTCTACTCTTTGTACTCTGCGTGTTGGATCCCTGTCCCGATCCTGACATTACGACAGGGCCAATGGATCCTGCAGGTACAAACAGTCAGCTTGGTTCTTCTGATCCTAGGTTTGACGCCATGGAACACAGAATGGATCAGATGGCACTAGCGCTACAGGCGTTGTTATCTCGTCCTAATAATCCACCAGAGGAGATGCGTAATACTTCTATTTCTCCTGTGGGTTCAGGTCTAGAGGTAGCTACTGTAGGGGCTTCTTCCCGAATTACCCCACCTGTACGTTATGCTGGATCTCCTGAGAGGTGTCGTGGTTTTTTAAACCAAATAAGTATCCACTTCGAATTACAACCCCGCTCCTATCCTACAGATAGAGCGAAAGTGAGATTTATTATCACCTTACTCGTTGAGAAAGCTCTGAGATGGGCTAATCCGTTGGGGGAGAATGATAATCCATTAGTATACAATTATAATGCCTTTGTAGCTGCTTTTAAAAGAACTTTTGACCCTCCTGGCAGAAAGGTCAATGCAGCTAGATTACTGTTGCGCCTTAGACAGGATAACCGAACACTTGTGGATTTCGCACTAGAGTTCAGGTCTTTGGCGGCAGAGGTTAAGTGGAATGAACAGGCTTATATAGACATGTTTCTAAACGGACTATCTGATGTAATACTTGACGAGGTAGCTACTAGAGAGCTTCCTGAGAATTTGGAGGATTTAATTTCGTTTATCTCTCGCATTGATGAACGTCTAAGAGAAAGGCAGAACACTCGAGATAGAACCTGTAGATCTTCTTTTAGACTAGCTCCATCTTTTCAAAGTCCTGAGGCCAAAACACCACTTTTTCCAGAACCTATGCAGATAGGCCATACTCGTATCTCAGAGGAGGAGAGACAGTACAGGAGAAGGGAGGGATTGTGTATGTACTGTGGAGTCAGAGGTCACTTACGTTTGAATTGTCCCAATCGCCCGGGAAACGCTCGCACCTAAGTTTCTCTAGAGGACAGGCCTTGGGTGTTTCTATTTTGTCCTCTACTCATAATTACAAAGATCACAGGCTTCTATTACCCGTTTCCTTAACTTGGGAGAAGGGAACTCTAGAGACTATGGCATTGATAGACTCTGGAGCTGCTGAAAGCTTTATCGACCAAGTTTTTGTCACCAAACACACTATCCCATCCCAGTTAAGGGACACACCCTTGGCCGTTGAGGCCATAGATGGTAGACCTTTAGTTGAGCCTGTGATTTTTCGTGAAACCATACCTCTTAATTTAACTACTGGTATCCTACACGAGGAGGAGACATCTCTATTACTCATCTCATCTCCTTCTGTTCCCATAGTCCTGGGATACTCCTGGCTTAAGAGACATAATCCTATTATTGATTGGGAATTAGGAGAGAGAGTCTCATGGGGCCAGAATTGTCAGGAGAAGTGTTTAAAGAGAGTGTCACCGCTTTGCACAGTTAACACACCTACTAATTCTACCGACTCTACAGAAGTACAAATACCGTCCTTGTACCTGGACTTAAGGGCGGTATTTGACAAAAGAAAAGCCGATACTTTACCTCCACATAGGTCCTTTGACTGTAAGATTAATTTACTTCCTGGTACTATGCCTCCTAGGGGTCATGTATACCCTTTGTCTACGAAAGAGAATTTAGTTCTAGAGGAGTATATTCGTGAAAACCTAGACAAGGGATTCATTAGGAGGTCCTCCTCCCGTGCTGGGGCTGGATTTTTTTTTGTTAAAAAGAAGGATGGTACTTTGAGACCTTGCATTGACTACCGAGGTTTGAATAAAATTACCATTAGAAACGCCTATCCGATTCCCTTGATCACTGAGCTCTTTGATCGATTAAAGGGTTCCAAGATCTTCACTAAGTTAGATCTCAGAGGGGCATATAACTTGGTCAGAATTCAGCAGGGACACGAGTGGATGACTGCGTTCAATACTCGTTATGGGCACTATGAGTATACAGTAATGCCCTTTGGTCTCTGTAATGCACCGGCAGTATTTCAGGACCTAATTAATGAAGTTCTAAGGGAATTTCAACATGACTGTGTTATTGTATACCTCGATGATATACTTATACATTCTAGAGCAATTGAGACTCACCACGGACAGGTCAGAAGGGTTCAGCGCAAACTCCTTCAACACGGCTTGTACTGTAAATTGGAGAAATGTAGCTTTGACCAATCCCAGACAAACTTTCTTGGTTACGTAATTTCTGGGGAGGGGTTTAAGATGGATCCGGAGAAACTCCAGTCCATTTTAGATTGGCCTTTACCTAAGGGTCTCAAGGCCATTCAGAGGTTTATTGGTTTCTCCAATTACTATAGACGTTTCATTAAGGGATACTCTTCAATTATTGCTCCTATCACCAATATGACCAGACAGGGGGCTGACACTAAGAATTGGTCTACTGAAGCACTCCTTGCTTTCAAGACTCTCAAAGAACTGTTTGCTTCCGCACCAATTTTAGTTCACCCTGATACTACTCTGCCCTTCCTACTCGAAGTTGACGCTTCTGAGACGGGGATAGGTGCTATCCTGTCCCAAAGGTTAGGTGTGGATAAACCATTACATCCATGTGGGTATTTTTCCCAAAAATTGTCCGGTACTGAGAGCAGATATGACATTGGTGACAGGGAACTTCTAGCGGTTATCATGGCCTTAAAGGAGTGGAGGCATTTATTGGAAGGGACCTTGCATCCTGTTACTATCTTAACGGATCATAAGAACTTGTCCTATATTGGGGAGGCTAAGCGATTATCCTCGAGGCAGGCTCGTTGGTCTATATTTCTCACTCACTTCAATTACATACTCACATATAGACCTGGTTCTAAGAATTCTAAAGCCGATGCCTTGTCTCGTCAATATGAACCTTCTGCAGTATCGGAGCCGGTTTTGTCTTCTATAGTACCCAAGTGTAATATTATCGCTAACACAACTCTCAAAATCCATTCTCCGCTGCTTGCCAAGATCATGAAGTTGCAGCATCTGGCACCTAGACAGACTCCTGCGCTCTTACAGTGTCTTCACGAGAGTAAGGTAGCTGGTCATCCGGGCATTCGCAAAACATATTCCTTGATCTCTAAGGATTTCTGGTGGCCTTCTTTACGGAGGGATGTTAAGGATTTCATCGGAGCTTGTGAGGTCTGTACTAAGACCAAACTACCTCATTCGCTTCCATATGGTCTTTTACATTCCTTGGAGATTCCAGACAAACCTTGGACCTGTTTAGCTATGGACTTTATTGTAGATTTGCCTGCTTCTAAAAGACAGACTGTTATCCTCACGGTGGTTGATAGGTTTACTAAGATGGCACATTTCGTACCTTTACCTAAACTTCCGACTTCTCCTGAATTGGCAGAAATATTTGCAAGAGAAATTTTTCGCTTACATGGGATTCCTTCTGAAATTACTTCTGATAGAGGCTCCCAATTTGTTTCACGTTTCTGGAGATCATTCTGTTCTCAACTAGGCATCAAATTGAATTTTTCTTCTGCCTATCATCCTCAGTCTAACGGAGCTGCTGAACATACCAATCAAAAAATTGAGCAATATCTGCGTTGTTTTGTTTCTGAACACCAGGACGATTGGGTTGGTCTGATTCCTTGGGCAGAGTTCGCACATAATAATCTCGTTTGCGATTCAACTCACTCTAGCCCTTTTTTCATGAATTATGGCTTTCATCCTTCCATTCTTCCTTCGGTCCCCTCTTCCCAGGGGTTACCGTCGGTTGATGTTCATGTTGCCAATCTGAGGAAATTGTGGGATCAGACTCGACAAATTCTCCTACATAATTCCTTACTGTACAAAAAACACGCTGATAAACGCAGAAGGGCGGCTCCAAGTTTTGTGCCTGAGGATAGGGTATGGTTGAGCACTAGAAACATTCGTTTGAAGGTACCTTCTATGAAATTCGCTCCTCGCTACATTGGGCCCTACAGGATTCTGACTCGAATTAATCCAGTTGCGTATCGCTTAGCGCTTCCTCCTGCTTTGCATATCCCTAATTCTTTTCATGGTTCATTGCTGAAACCGTTAATCTGTAACAGATTCTCCTCCAAGGTCTCATCTCCTCACTCTGTTCAGGTTGAGGGCCAGGAGGAGTACGAGATCAACTCCATCGTCGATTCTTGTATCTCCCGCGGGAGGGTTCAATACCTGGTGGACTGGAAAGGATATGGTCCTGAGGAGAGGACTTGGGTACCTCAGGAGGATGTCCATGCTCCTCGTCTTCGCAGGGCTTTTCACTCCCGCTTTCCGTCTCGTCCCGGTTCCTTCCGCCCGGTGGGCGTTTCTGAGAGGGGGGGTACTGTCAGGGTACCTGTAGTCTCTACCTCTGAGAGGGGTAGAGACTTAGACGTTTCTCCTTCCAGAAGGTCTGTTTCTCCCGTTCCTCGCGGTTCCCTCGGTCGTTTACACGCCGGCCGCGAGGGAGCTACTTCCTTTTATGACGCGACGCTCAATAGCCGACGTCATAACGCTAATCCAGTCCGACCTGCCACTCAAGTCCGGAACACGAATCAGGACTCGTCGGAGGCGTGATTACTCTCTAGAGCCAGGGTATTTAATGGAGCTTCCCGCATTTGCTCATTGCCCTGTCGTGGTTCTAGCCAGTCTAGTCACACAGTGCTCTTGTATCCTGATTGTCTTTTGGTTCTGACCCGGCTTTGTTATTACTCTCCTGCTTCTCTGTTATCCTTTGACCTCGGCTTGTCTCTCGCTTACCTGTCTTCTCGTTCCCTCGACCTCGGCTTGTCTCTGACCATTCTATTCGTAGTTCTTACGTTAAGTCCGGCCATTCTAAGGTCCGGTATACGTATCTCTCTACTCTTTGTACTCTGCGTGTTGGATCCCTGTCCCGATCCTGACATCACTGAAGCATTGCATTTTGGTTATGCCCTCCCCCCAAGTTTAACAAGAGCCAGATTAACCATTGGCCTTGAGCTTCGACTCTTTGAGAGGGTGTGGGCATCATTGTGTGTATATTTTGTCTGAGTTTGTGTATAACAATGTATGTATTCTGTGTCTGACTGTGTGCATAAGTGTCTATATACTGTGTGTGTCATTGTGTGTGTAAAGTAATGTGTGTACCTGCAATATACAGGTGATATTCGAAAAATTTGAATATCATGCAAAAGTTCATTTATTTCAGTAATGCAACGTAAAAGGGGAAACTAATATTTGAGATAGAAGCATTACATGCAAAGCAAGATAGTTCAAGCCGTTATTTGTCATAAGTGTGATGATTATGGTTTACAGCTCATGAAAACCCCAAATCCACAATCCCAGTAAATTAGAATATCGTGAAAAGGTGCAATATTCTAGGCTCACAGTGTCCCACTCTAATCAGCTAAGTAAGCTACAACACCTGCAAAGGGTTTCTGAGCCTTTAAATGGTCTCTTAGTCTGGTTCAATAGGAATCACAATCATGGGGAAGACTGCTGACCTGACAATTGTGCAGAATACCATCATGGAGGGAAAGCCTCAAAAGGAAGTTGGATGTTCCCAAAGTGCTGTATCAAAGCACATTAATAGAAAGTTATGTGGAAGGGAAAAGTGTGGAAGAAAAAGGTGCACAAGCAGCAGGGATGACCGCAGCCTGGAGAGGATTGTCAGGAAAAGGCCATTCAAAAGTGTTGGGGACTTTCACAAGGAGTGGACTGAGGCTGGAGTCAGTGCATCAAGAGCCACCACACACAGACAGATCCTGGACATGGGCTTCAGATGTCGTATTCCTCTTGTCAAGCCGCTCCTGAACAACAAACAACGTCAGAAGCGTCTTACCTGGGCTAAAGAAAAACAGACCTGGTCTGTTGCTCAGTGGTCCAAAGTCCTCTTTTCTGATGAGAGCAACTTTTGCATCTCATTTGGAAACCAAGGACAAAGAGTCTGGAGGAAGAATGGAGAGGCACACACTGAAAGATGCTTGAAGTCCAGTGTGATGTTTCCACTGTCTGTGTTGATTAGTGGAGTCATGTCATCTGCTGGTGTTGGTCCACTGTGCTTCATTAAGTCCAGGGTCAACACAGCCGTCTACCAGCAGATTTTGGAGCACTTCATGCTTCCTACCACAGACGAGCTTTATGGGGATGCTGACTTCATTTTCCAGCAAGACTTGGCACCTGCCCACACTGCCAAAAGCACCAAAGCCTGGTTCTGGCTTGACGTTGGCAGGTTGGCTTATCCTCTCATGGCCATTGGAGGTAACTAAAAAACCTCCATTTGTTTTAAAAATACATAGGGATTAAGGAGAGAGCACAGGTAACTTGTTTTTTCTTTGTTTTTTACTATATATTGGGGTTGATAGTTTGACATTTACCAGGGTCTGCGCTTCTTTTGCTTTTCTCATGCAGGAGAAACTAGATGCCAATGGAGGCATCCATTCAATGGCTAAGAATGTTCGTATTGTCTCAGCCGGTGAATGAGTCAAGTGAGTTCTTGTATTGAACAAAACTGACATCTAGCTTCTCTGATAAAGAGAATATTGGAATCCCTGCAGGTGCCTGGCTGACCCAGTAAGCGTCAAACTAAAATGGTTTGACAAATTATATTGGAATGGTTCGAGAGCTTTAATTTTGGAGATTTGTGACACTTAGTGTTACATTTAGGTTTAGAGAAAAAATGGGTCGCAAGAGAATACTGAGAACGGGCAGCAACTGAAATAGCCTGCCCTTCGGTCGGTCACCGCTCAGTTCTCAAGCTGTTTTTTGCTCATCTTGTGCCATTACAGAGAGAACTTCTCTGAAACATCTCAGACTGGTCCCACCCATACGGGCAGTCCAGATCCAAAATGCCAGCAAGTTCCCTCTGCACGAGAGACACAGCAACCCCAGACGATCGTTTCAGCCTTGTAAGGCATCATCAGTGAGGCATAGCTGATATCTCCCTAGGCACCGTGAGCAAGGGGTCCACGTCTGGATTATCCCTTAAACTTGTGGAGAGAAAAAATGGGTCGCAAGATTCTCTTGCGACCCATTTTTACTCTACATTTAGGTTTAGGATAATTTTGGAATTCTAAAAAGTAGAGTTTGGGGATAGTAAGATAAACACTAGCATTCTAATACTAAACATACATATAAACAAAAACCATTGTGTATAACCAAAAGTATTATCAAAAACAAAAATAGAATAAAAATTAGAGAGGAGTGCTCTGTTTGAAATTTTTTTTTTTGAATTCTTTATTTTTGTTGTGCATATATATATCACAGGCAGGTAAGAGGTGCCCCAAGAGCATTCCTCCAGCTTTTCCCACGCTCAACGTGCGGGGCACAAGATGGACAAGCACATTTTATAATAATAACAACAATTAGTAGAAACAGTCGCTGGTATAAGTAGCTATATGATTAATTTAAGCTAGGTCTATGCGTTGGCAACGCTTTTGATATCTTAACAGTGTTGGCTTACAATATATATTGTGAAAATAATCTAGGCATTAACAATTCTGGTATTAAACGTTATGAGTAGGCAATAAGCATGCATTGATTAGCAGTAGGTTAAAGTTAGTTACATCGCTTCAGTGCTAGTAATGCGTTGGCTAAATGGTAAATTATTAAACAATTGCTTCGTTAACTAACTCTTTGGTATGTGGGTATATCTCCTCGCTATTCTTTAGGTGTGTGTTAAGTTACAAGTAGTGTGTTGTAGCAGTGGTATCCTACTGTGTAGCCTGATGTATGGATTGCTGAGTTATAATTACCACTACAGCTAGCATTTAACATGCTGGAATAAGATTTGCTGAAAACACTCATAGAAACAATAGGCCATAGTCATCAGTCACTGATGGGGGCAGTATGAGGTATAAACAATTATCTCATCTGCAGTGATAAGTGTCCCGGTCAGCCGACTCCTGCCGGAGGCATTTCACGGTCCCGGTTAGGTACCCAGGCGTGTCTTGTTTTCGGGCGCTGCTTGTGCTCGGGAGGTTCCCCCTTCCGTGATTGTGTACCTTTGTTGGACTGGTTTGGTGTTGCCGCCTTTTTGGGCCTCGTTTCTCTCCTCCTCCATTGCCGATCAAGTGTCGCTATGTTCCTGCTGGGTCTGTTGCTGGCCAGTGTTTGTCGGCGTGTGGGGCCTGCGTGGTCTGTCTCAGTCACTTTCTTGACCCTGTGGGTTGGTTTCTGGATGCCTTTGCTGGTAATGGGTCTCCCTGGGTGTTTCTCCGGGATGGCGCCCCTGCGGCGCAGGCCTTCCGGGCACATGGAACTTGTGGACGCGGTCGTTTTCCGCTGAGCAGCCACCTGGTCTGAGCTTAGTAGCTTGCCTTTTGAGTTAGTCATTGGGTAGGAAGGTCGCAAATAAGCCTCCAGCTTCTCCCAAAAAGTGTCAAAGATTGCGGCCAGTCGGAGCTCTGTATCCGCTGCGATGTGGGAGGCCTCCCAGTCCGCCGCCATCTTGGAGGCATCGTGTGCCGGGTCGCCCCTCTGTGTTACAGGTTTAGTCTTGCGGTGTGGCTTAGCTGAGCTGCCCCCGTTGTTCAGGGGGGACCGGGATAACCCCCTCCGGTCCATAGGGGGGGGGGATAGGAGGCAAGGACGCCGAGAGGTCTGTGTGTGCCTTTGCTGCCAAGGAGAGCGTCCGCCTCTCCCCAGTGCGGTCTCGAGTAGGCCACAGTGGCTTTTGAGGGTTCCCGAGGGGTGTGTGTCTCGTTTTTGGGGTCATTGGATACCCCCGGGTTTCCCCTGCCTGCATCATGCCTTCTCTGACGTGATTTGTTCCGATTTTGGGGGGTTTTGTCCCCGAATATGTCGCTGTGGTCAGGAGCTATGTAGCTGTGCGTCTTTCCTGTTCGGCAGCCAGGCCCCGCCGCCTGTTTGAATTTTTTTATAACGATTTTGAAAGTGCTGTGCACATATGAACTGCAAGTCATTAAATCATTAAAGTGCTTACGTTGAATCACATTCTAATTTATCAATTACGCGCCGAATATTAAAGTGCTTGTGTTATATACATTTGCAGTGACTTGCAACTCATTAATGAAACACACTCACAATTTAAACACTCATTTTTCTTTTCTTTTTTTTTTTGTAAATAAAAATAGTACGGACAATGCATCCATAAAAAGGAATAACGTTCAGTGCACTAGTATACTAATAGCCAGTTAGCCAACGTGTTTGACATTATACATTCCATTGCGCAAAATCAACAATGAGACCAAATGATAATAAAAGAAACACAAAAAAAGGGGGGTCATATGTATTTATTTATTTTGCAGTGTATCACTCCTTATTGTTTATTTGCAAAGTTACAAAATAAAGAATAAAGAATGAAACAAAAGGTTCACATCGCCCAGTTGTTCATAGTCATGGATCCCCATAGACAGCGGTACTAAAGACGGTTTTAAACAAGGCTTATTAGACAATCGGCCTACATATAAGCAAATCCATATTAGAGTAAAGTTCCTGACAGGAAACATTGGTTGTGTAGCCATGCCAGCCAGGTGTTGGCTATGAATGTGAGGTTTCGGTTGGGGAATACCAGTCTAAATAGTTCTTTTTATTCTTTTTTAGTCTTACAAATAGGTTTTTTTTAAAAAACAGAACAAAATCAGAATCAAATATGTAATCAAACAATCCACATTGTACAGGGTTAAGATACCGCAGGCCAAAAGGAATATCCATCTGACAAATTGTTGTTGCAGTTAAAACAGTGTAAATCTTCCATATTAATTGTGTTATCATTTGTGGGCCATGTTTAGGATAGAATTAAGAGAAATGGAGGATGAATATAAGGTTGGTTGTGGGTATAAAAGAGAAAAATAAAGTAAATAAATAAGTAAAAATAGGACGAGGGAGAAGGTATTTGGATTCGTCTCACTATAAGTTGAGATACCTCAAGTTTAAACATGGTGTAAGGCAGGGTAGTTACTTGTGTAGCAAGAAGGAGTATCCAGGCGTCCTCCCAACATAAGAAGCAAAAGTGTTCCATCCCATTCTGTGTTACCATCAGCTACAAAGACCAGGTCCCTCTATAAGAAAGGGCTATAGAAAATGTTTTGAGGACAGGCTCGCTATGCAATTGTGGTTCTCTATTGGATATGTACTCTGTCCCAGATATTGTGTTTATTGCTGGTGAAGCTATTAAAGGGACACCCAGAATGAATGCTCATTCATTTTACATGTATCTGTGTATTTGGGGTATATCTTAAAAGAGCATGCAAAGCTACAGTTCCTATGATACTCCCCTCCCTTTTCTTCAAGCCTATCAGACGTTTCTCATTGAAAAGCCTTTCCAGTCCTTCACTTTTCATGCATAGATCCTCAAATAGGGTTAGGTCCTTTTGGAATATGTGTTTGTCTGGTAGTGAGTAGTAGACATGTTTAGTCGGTGTACACCAAATCAACTCCAGGATTAAGGGACAAAACTGAAAAATCGCCCAAAACTCGATGTTAAAGGCTCGCAGGGCCGCCACCAGAAATTTTGGGCCCCTAACTGAGCTCAGGGTCTGGGCCCCTGGGGGCCCGCCTCCAAAACCGCCCACAGAGACCGCCTCCAAATCCCGCCCACAGGAATAAACACACAGACACAAACACATTCACTGATACAAAAGGACACAGATACACACACACACACACACACACTGATACATACTAATAGACACACATACTGATACGCATATAGGCATACATACTGACACACACATACTGAGACATACACACATATACAGACACACAGGCGTACATAGTGACAGACACATACTAACATACATACAGACACACATGCATAAGGACATACAGACACATTCATAATGACATACATACAGACATTCATACTGGCATACACACATTCATACTGACATGCAGACATACATACACTGACATTCATACACACATAATGACATGCATACAGACATACATTCATACTGGCATACATACATTCATACAGACACTGACATCCATACATACACACATTCATAATGACATACAGACATACATTCATACTGGCATACATACATTCATACAGACAGATAGACAGACATACATACACACATTCATAATTACATGCAGACATACATACAGTGACATTCATACACACATAATGACATGCATACAGATAGACATACATGCATACATGCATACAGACATACATACAGATATACATACAGACATACATAGTTACATACATACATTCATACTGGCATACATACATCCATACAGACACTGACATCCATACATACACACATTCATAATGGCATACAGACATACATACACTGACATTCATACATACACACATTCATAATGACATACAGACATACATACACTGACATTCATACATACACACATTCATAATGACATGCATACATACATACACTGACATTCATACACACATAATGACATGCATACAGATAGACATACATTCATACAGACAGACATACACACAGACAGACACACAGACAGACATACACACAGACACACAGACACACAGACAGACAGACATACACACAGACAGACATACACACAGACAGACATACAGACATACATAGACACAGACATACAGACAGGCATACAGACAGACATACACACAGACATACACACAGACAGACATACATACACACATACAGACATACATACACACATACAGACATACACACATACAGACAGACATACACACATACAGACATACAGACATACACACACACAAACAGACAGACAGACATACACACACACAGACATACATACACACAGACAGACAGACATACACACAGACATACATACACACAAACAGACATACACACAAACAGACAGATACATAAACAGACAGACAGACATACACATACAGACATACATACACACAAACAGACAGACATACATACACACAGACCGACATACAGACAGACATACACACAGACAGACATACATTCACACACACACAGAGCTAATTTTCCAGCCACCCTCCTGTTTCTTACCTTGTCTTTGCAGGAGGGTGGCTGCCTGGGGCTGATGGGACTGGCAGTCGGCTGGCTCTCCCTCTTCATTGTCGGGCGGGCGCTCCTCCCGCGCGGAGTGAGCTGGGAGGAAGTGACCACTTCCTCCCAGCACACTTGCGCTGCGGCGGCAATTTTTTTTTAAAGGGGCCCGGTCGCGCTATACCACGGCCACAGCGCTGACCGGGCCCCTGAAGATATGGGGCCCATCGGGTGGCCCTAAGTGCATGGGCCACCCGATGGGCCCCATCAGCGTGCGGGCGCCGGTGCAACTGCACCAGCGTCAGTTCCGCCGCTACACGTGGGGCCCGGGCAGCCGGGCCCCCCAGGGCCGCCAGGCCCGTGACAACTGTTATGGTTGTCACCCCCTGATGGCGGCCCTTAAGGCTCACATCTACATGAGCTTGCCATACCTGAGATCAGAGAGCCTCATTGAATCTCTTGATACCTCTCGATTGAGAATCGGTGTACAGCAACTCGAGATGTTTAACCGCGGCCTGCAGGCACTGGATTTGGGGAGAGACGGACGCTTTCCCCGTCCTCTCACTGGCGGCCCGGGAGACACGACACTCCCCCCACCCCACCCCCGGACCGGTGGGGGTTATCCTGGTCCAACCATGGGAGAAAGCCCGGCCATACTGCGGGCAGCCGACTGGACCACGTGGACAGCCCGCAACAACTGGGCAAACTACAATGGCGGACACCACGTGGATAACAAGCCACGGCACAGAGGAGCCTGATATCTTGAAGCGGCTAGAGCGCACTTTTGCAGCCTTTTGGGAAAAACTAGCTGACAAACTGGAGCAGGAACAGCCCTGCAAGCCAAAAGTCGCCTTGCCCGACGTACCATCACCCTAGTCCCGCCATCGACAAGCTATCCCCAAGCGAAAAAGTGTTGGAAAATGGCGCCAGAGACGACGACGCCCCAGCCTGCTCGCAACCCTGCTCGCACTCACAGAGCAAAAGCCCTCTGAGAGACCGCCGCAACATCGGTGGGGATACAACAGAAGGCACATCACCAAGAAGGCACCAGGTGGAACCCCTCCACCGACAGCTCCCACCTGCCGGGTAAGCCTGCGGCAAGCAACATGGCTGCAGGACACTGTACACCCACAGGCAGGCATCGGGTAAAGTGTCTAAACTGTACAAACTCTATGGCCACCCACGATAACTACGGACTATGGCATACACTCACAAAAAAAATTATGCTATCCTGTCGTTCATTACTTGTTGTTTTCTTCCTGAGTTATAAATCTGTAGTTTCATTAGGGTATATGAGCACATCTATCAAATGACAACCAAAGTACCCACAATTGCCCACTACCTATCTCCTAGTACTACTAATACTGCTTGACATGCTTAAAAATACAGCCTTACCAACATATATGTTCCACTTGTGCTTATTATGCTCTAGCTAATATATTAACGCACTGGCAGAATGCATAGAGACCTATGGCCTGGGACTTAATCCCGTGTAACTTCAACGTGTCATATAGAGTGCTAATCATTATTTTATGCAGGTCACGTCTATTACCTCTCTTCTTTGTAAAACGTTAAATGCTATAAATTGACGAGACCTGCAGCAACCGTGGTATAACAACTTGTCTATCTTTATAATTTTTAATATAATTGTGCCGAGATCAAACTGTCATACAAATGTACAACCGTGTCAAAATATGCTTGCATGAGCTGTCGTGGCAGTGTAAGATGCATTGTTATTACTTGCACAATGAAAAATAAAGAATTGAAAAAAAAAACAACAAAAAAAATCCAGGATTAAGGGACGTTTATAACCCATGATCTCACCATTAGTCTGAAAGCCATCCCTTAACAGGACTAGTTGCAAATGGATAAAGTCGTCGTCGTCCCCCGCCACTAACTGCAGGCGTTTAACTGGAAGTCCTCCTGCCAGTGACTTACAGTGGTAATAGTGAGCTGGACGTTGAGGAGTGGTATATATTCCTCCTAACCCTAAATCAGTCTTTAAGAGTGTGTTCTAATAGTGACACAGTGGGAACATCAGATGGAATGTTGCCTGGTATGTTCCAAACTAGTGCTGGTAGAAGTGTTTGAGAGTTAAAACAATCCAACTTTGGCCAGTGTTTAGTGAACGTAGGTATAGGCCACTCCTGCACTCTTTGTGCCATGCCAGATAATATATTCTGAAGTCAGGAAGAGCCAAGCCCCACGAGTACTCAGAAGGCATAGGATTTCATATATCAAGCAAGGTTTCTCCCCTATCCAGCCATATGTGATGATAGCAAACCTAAGAGAAGTAAAACCTTAGTAGCTCTACATTAAAGTAATAGAGTATTAGGGGACATTCATTTTTATGACTGTTATCCTGCTGAACCACAAAACGTGAGGCTAGTTCCACTTCCTAAAATCAGATTGGATAATGTGCAAAAGGGCCAAGTGATTGCATTGGTACAATGTTTCTGGATCTGCTGTTTCCCACAACCCAAATCATTTCATCTGGTCTTTACACCATTGAAATGGACACTGTCCACACAGTGCAACATTTTAAGGTTGATGAGTTCTCCATATTCCTCAAATTTGGCTATTTTGGATCTCTCAACAAAGAAAAACATATTGTAAGTAGCCACTTTATTCCCTCTCAGCCATTGTCCAAAGGCACTAATGTTTGCATTCTGTTAGACAACCTCCAGAGTCGATATCCCTGTCCAGTTCCATTATTAATCGCTATTGCTTCTGAGAGAGCACCGCTCACCCGGACCCTTGTATTAGGACATGTGCACAGTAAGGTCACCCAAGTGTATAGGTTGACTTTAAATCCCATTTTTACCAGTGTCCCCTTCAAAAAAGACCAGAACACCCATTCAAAAGCCTTCTAGCGAATGTTGTTTGGGGAGTTTGGGGATTAGAAGATGTTCAAATGTTTTATAGTAGCTAAGTGGTAACCTGTCAGGGCCAGGGTCTTTACCTGTCTTTAATTCCTTAATTGACCCCCATAATTTATTCTCTGTGACAGCCACATCTAAAGGAATTAGTTGCTTCAATAAAGAGAGATCTAGAAACAGTGCAGGTAAAGTATTGATTGATTAATGTGCTATTGGTTGACTCTGTGTGTGTCAGGGTACCTGTAGTCTCTACCTCTGAGAGGGGTAGAGACTTAGACGTTTCTCCTTCCAGAAGGTCTGTTTCTCCCGTTCCTCGCGGTTCCCTCGGTCGTTTACACGCCGGCCGCGAGGGAGCTACTTCCTTTTATGACGCGACGCTCAATAGCCGACGTCATGACGCTAATCCACTCCGACCTGCCACTCAAGTCCGGAACACGAATCAGGACTCGTCGGAGGCGTGATTACTCTCTAGAGCCAGGGTACTTAATGGAGCTTTCCGCATTTGCTCATTGCCCTGTCGTGGTTCTAGCCAGTCTAGTCACACAGTGCTCTTGTATCCTGATTGTCTTTTGGTTCTGACCCGGCTTTGTTATTACTCTCCTGCTTCTCTGTTATCCTTTGACCTCGGCTTGTCTCTCGCTTACCTGTCTTCTCGTTCCCTCGACCTCGGCTTGTCTCTGACCATTCTATACGTAGTTCTTACGTTAAGTCCGGCCATTCTAAGGTCCGGTATACGTATCTCTCTACTCTTTGTACTCTGCGTGTTGGATCCCTGTCCCGATCCTGACATTACGACAGGGCCAATGGATCCTGCAGGTACAAACAGTCAGCTTGGTTCTTCTGATCCTAGGTTTGACGCCATGGAACACAGAATGGATCAGATGGCACTAGCGCTACAGGCGTTGTTATCTCGTCCTAATAATCCACCAGAGGAGATGCGTAATACTTCTATTTCTCCTGTGGGTTCAGGTCTAGAGGTAGCTACTGTAGGGGCTTCTTCCCGAATTACCCCACCTGTACGTTATGCTGGATCTCCTGAGAGGTGTCGTGGTTTTTTGAACCAAATAAGTATCCACTTCGAATTACAACCCCGCTCCTATCCTACAGATAGAGCGAAAGTGGGATTTATTATCACCTTACTCGTTGAGAAAGCTCTGAGATGGGCTAATCCGTTGTGGGAGAATGATAATCCATTAGTATACAATTATAATGCCTTTGTAGCTGCTTTTAAAATAACTTTTGACCCTCCTGGCAGAAAGGTCAATGCAGCTAGATTACTGTTGCGCCTTAGACAGGATAACCGAACACTTGTGGATTACGCACTAGAGTTCAGGTCTTTGGCGGCAGAGGTTAAGTGGAATGAACAGGCTTATATAGACGTGTTTCTAAACGGACTATCTGATGTAATACTTGACGAGGTAGCTACTAGAGAGCTTCCTGAGAATTTGGAGGATTTAATTTCGTTTATCTCTCGCATTGATGAACGTCTAAGAGAAAGAACCTGTAGATCTTCTTTTAGACTAGCTCCATCTTTTCAAAGTCCTGAGGCCAAAACACCACTTTTTCCAGAACCTATGCAGATAGGCCATACTCGTCTCTCAGAGGAGGAGAGACAGTACAGGAGAAGGGAGGGATTGTGTATGTACTGTGGAGTCAGAGGTCACTTACGTTTGAATTGTCCCAATCGCCCGGGAAACGCTCGCACCTAAGTTTCTCTAGAGGACAGGCCTTGGGTGTTTCTATTTTGTCCTCTACTCATAATTACAAAGATCACAGGCTTCTATTACCCGTTTCCTTAACTTGGGAGAAGGGAACTCTAGAGACTATGGCATTGATAGACTCTGGAGCTGCTGAAAGCTTTATCGACCAAGTTTTTGTCACCAAACACACTATCCCATCCCAGTTAAGGGACACACCCTTGGCCGTTGAGGCCATAGATGGTAGACCTTTAGTTGAGCCTGTAATTTTTCGTGAAACCATACCTCTTAATTTAACTACTGGTATCCTACACGAGGAGGAGACATCTCTATTACTCATTTCATCTCCTTCTGTTCCCATAGTCCTGGGATACTCCTGGCTTAAGAGACATAATCCTATTATTGATTGGGAATTAGGAGAGAGAGTCTCATGGGGCCAGAATTGTCAGGAGAAGTGTTTAAAGAGAGTGTCACCGCTTTGCACAGTTAACACACCTACTAATTCTACCGACTCTACAGAAGTACAAATACCGTCCTTGTACCTGGACTTAAGGGCGGTATTTGACAAAAGAAAAGCCGATACTTTACCTCCACATAGGTCCTTTGACTGTAAGATTAATTTACTTCCTGGTACTATGCCTCCTAGGGGTCATGTATACCCTTTGTCTACGAAAGAGAATTTAGTTCTAGAGGAGTATATTCGTGAAAACCTAGACAAGGGATTCATTAGGAGGTCCTCCTCCCCTGCTGGGGCTGGATTTTTTTTTGTTAAAAAGAAGGATGGTACTTTGAGACCTTGCATTGACTACCGAGGTTTGAATAAAATTACCATTAGAAACGCCTATCCGATTCCCTTGATCACTGAGCTCTTTGATCGATTAAAGGGTTCCAAGATCTTCACTAAGTTAGATCTCAGAGGGGCATATAACTTGGTCAGAATTCAGCAGGGACACGAGTGGATGACTGCGTTCAATACTCGTTATGGGCACTATGAGTATACAGTAATGCCCTTTGGTCTCTGTAATGCACCGGCAGTATTTCAGGACCTAATTAATGAAGTTCTCAGGGAATTTCAACATGACTGTGTTATTGTATACCTCGATGATATACTTATACATTCTAGAGAAATTGAGACTCACCACGGACAGGTCAGAAGGGTTTTGCGCAAACTCCTTCAACACGGCTTGTACTGTAAATTGGAGAAATGTAGCTTTGACCAATCCCAGACAAACTTTCTTGGTTACGTAATTTCTGGGGAGGGGTTTAAGATGGATCTGGAGAAACTCCAGTCCATTTTAGATTGGCCTTTACCTAAGGGTCTCAAGGCCATTCAGAGGTTTATTGGTTTCTCCAATTACTATAGACGTTTCATTAAGGGATACTCTTCAATTATTGCTCCTATCACCAATATGACCAGACAGGGGGCTGACACTAAGAATTGGTCTACTGAAACACTCCTTGCTTTCAAGACTCTCAAAGAACTGTTTGCTTCTGCACCAATTTTAGTTCACCCTGATACTACTCTGCCCTTCCTACTCGAAGTTGACGCTTCTGAGACGGGGATAGGTGCTATCCTGTCCCAAAGGTTAGGTGTGGATAAACCATTACATCCATGTGGGTATTTTTCCAAAAAATTGTCCGGTACTGAGAGCAGATATGACATTGGTGACAGGGAACTTCTAGCGGTTATCATGGCCTTAAAGGAGTGGAGACATTTATTGGAAGGGACCTTGCATCCTGTTACTATCTTAACGGATCATAAGAACTTGTCCTATATTGGGGAGGCTAAGCGATTATCCTCAAGGCAGGCTCGTTGGTCTATATTTCTCACTCACTTCAATTACATACTCACATATAGACCTGGTTCTAAGAATTCTAAAGCCGATGCCTTGTCTCGTCAATATGAACCTTCTGCTGTATCGGAGCCGGTTTTGTCTTCTATAGTACCCAAGTGTAATATTATCACTAACACAACTCTCAAAATCCATTCTCCGCTGCTTGCCAAGATCATGAAGTTGCAGCATCTGGCACCTAGATAGACTCCTGCGTCAAGACACTTCGTTCCTCCTGAACTCCAACTGGAGCTCTTACAGTGTCTTCACGAGAGTAAGGTAGCTGGTCATCCGGGCATTCGCAAAACATATTCCTTGATCTCTAAGGATTTCTGGTGGCCTTCTTTACGGAGGGATGTTAAGGATTTCATCGGAGCTTGTGAGGTCTGTACTAAGACCAAACTACCTCATTCGCTTCCATATGGTCTTTTACATTCCTTGGAGATTCCAGACAAACCTTGGACCTGTTTGGCTATGGACTTTATTGTAGATTTGCCTGCTTCTAAAAGACAGACTGTTATCCTCACGGTGGTTGATAGGTTTACCAAGATGGCACATTTCGTACCTTTACCTAAACTTCCGACTTCTCCTGAATTGGCGGAAATATTTGCAAGAGAAATTTTTCGCTTACATGGGATTCCTTCTGAAATTACTTCTGATAGAGGCTCCCAATTTGTTTCACGTTTCTGGAGATCATTCTGTTCTCAACTAGGCATCAAATTGAATTTTTCTTCTGCCTATCATCCTCAGTCTAACGGAGCTGCTGAACGTACCATTCAAAAAATTGAGCAATATCTGCGTTGTTTTGTTTCTGAACACCAGGACGATTGGGTTGGTCTGATTCCTTGGGCAGAGTTCGCACATAATAATCTCGTTTGCGATTCAACTCACTCTAGCCCTTTTTTCATGAATTATGGCTTTCATCCTTCCATTCTTCCTTCGGTCCCCTCTTCCCAGGGGTTACCGTCGGTTGATGTTCATGTTGCCAATCTGAGGAAATTGTGGGATCAGACTCGACAAATTCTCCTACATAATTCCTTACTGTACAAAAAACACGCTGATAAACGCAGAAGGGCGGCTCCAAGTTTTGTGCCTGGGGATAGGGTATGGTTGAGCACTAGAAACATTCGTTTGAAGGTACCTTCTATGAAATTCGCTCCTCGCTACATTGGGCCCTACAGGATTCTGACTCGAATTAATCCAGTTGCGTATCGCTTAGCGCTTCCTCCTGCTTTGCGTATCCCTAATTCTTTTCATGTTTCATTGCGGAAACCGTTAATCTGTAACAGATTCTCCTCCAAGGTCTCATCTCCTCACTCTGTTCAGGTTGAGGGCCAGGAGGAGTACGAGATCAACTCCAACGTCGATTATCGTATCTCCCGCGGGAGGGTTCAATACCTGGTGGACTGGAAAGGATATGGTCCTGAGGAGAGGACTTGGGTACCTCAGGAGGATGTCCATGCTCCTCGTCTTCGCAGGGCTTTTCACTCCCGCTTTACGTCTCGTCCCGGTTCCTTCCGCCCGGTGGGCGTTTCTGAGAGGGGGGGTACTGTCAGGGTACCTGTAGTCTCTACCTCTGAGAGGGGTAGAGACTTAGACGTTTCTCCTTCCAGAAGGTCTGTTTCTCCCGTTCCTCGCGGTTCCCTCGGTCGTTTACACGCCGGCCGCGAGGGAGCTACTTCCTTTTATGAAGCGACGCTCAATAGCCGACGTCATGACGCTAATCCACTCCGACCTGCCACTCAAGTCCGGAACACGAATCAGGACTCGTCGGAGGCGTGATTACTCTCTAGAGCCAGGGTACTTAATGGAGCTTTCCGCATTTGCTCATTGCCCTGTCGTGGTTCTAGCCAGTCTAGTCACACAGTGCTCTTGTATCCTGATTGTCTTTTGGTTCTGACCCGGCTTTGTTATTACTCTCCTGCTTCTCTGTTATCCTTTGACCTCGGCTTGTCTCTCGCTTACCTGTCTTCTCGTTCCCTCGACCTCGGCTTGTCTCTGACCATTCTATACGTAGTTCTTACGTTAAGTCCGGCCATTCTAAGGTCCGGTATACGTATCTCTCTACTCTTCGTACTCTGCTTGTTGGATCCCTGTCCCGATCCTGACAGTGTGCAGCTTATAGGTCTATTGATGTTACATAAACAGGTGTAACAGGAGTGGAACTCCGTCATGATGGTTTCGGGAAATGAGAAAGAGATGTTAGAATGAGAAACTGTGGATTTCAATCTTTTTATGGCACCCATGGAGCATGCATTCCAAGAAGAATTCTACATTTATTGGAGTGTTCAGAGAAAAACTTTGGTGGCACTGAAAGTCTCTGTAATGTCTATGCATGAGAAGAGCGGTTAGATTCCAGCTTAGCCTCCAACATTTGTTTTTCATTTCAAGTTCTCCCATGCACACATGTGATTCCCAAAGTGTCTGTGCTACTATGTCACTTAGTATAGTCTCATCCAGCTCCCATCACCTTTTCTTTCGGTTTAAACAGCAGACACCATAAAGAGTTGTACAGGGTTATGATCTGAGAAGGATCAGTCTATTTTACTGTAGTAGTAGACTGAGGTGTTCCTATTGAATAGATACGTAGTCGATGCAAGTGTATCGTTGATGAAGGGCTGAGTAGTATGTATAATCTCTACTATCTTAAAGCCCTCCAACTATCTACAAGGCATAGGTCATGTAGTGTGCTTTAGTCAGTCTTAAATTGCATTGTCCAATGATACTCATGGATGTTGATGAGCCAAGGCTTGGAACTATCAGAAGGTTTTTCGCTGCTCGCTTTTTTCCTGAAGTATCCTTCCAGAAATGTTTGATTGCAGAGCAAATGTGCCCAGCCCTGCTTAAAATGTGTCTCCTATGGTAACGAAACTGAGATTTTCTAGTGTCTTAGATCCCGTAGCAGTGTGGGCCTTCAGGTATGCTAAGCCTCCTACAGGTAAGGATGCACAGATCTGCCTCTATGTAAGCTTAGGTAGTAATATTTGGAACAGAGGGAGGAAGAGAGGACAAATAGAAGGAGTAAGAGAAAACACTAGGAGGATAAGGCAGGATAAATGAGTAGAGGTGCATATCTGCCCTGCAGCCCCACAGGTCAAAAATTAAGAAAGACTATAGGGTGGGCAAAGGAGATGCAAGGGCAGATGGGAAGAATGAGTAAAGATATACATATATATATGTGTGTGTATGTATGTAAGCAAAGGCTTTTAAAATTAATGTAGACACCTAAAAAATCGCCCTCCTCCCAAGTTTTGTCCCATAGATAACGGCACAATTTCTGCTGAACACTGGCAACCAAATGTAGGTGAGTCAGGGGCAGCTAAGGAACAATTTTGCTTTTTATTCTATTGAACATAGATACATTTATATTTTATGTCGGTGTGCGTTCCTTCATTATTTAAAGTATGGTATGCGTGTTCATTGTGCTAGAGTTTTAGGAAAATAAAGTGCTTTTCACTAAAATGGCCACTAGAGGGAAGACTGCACTAAAAATTCTTCATACCTGTCCTGTTCAGACATATTTAGAAATAAACTATGCAAGCTGTATATAAGCCCACGCATATATGATAGTGGGCAGAATTTAAAAAAAATAAATACAGGTTTGTTTGAAAACTCTGGTAACTATATTAAAAAGGTTATTTGTTCTCTTGTAGGGTTTATAAAGTCAGATTCCTTCTTTTTGTTTGCAAGCTTTACAGTTGCACTATTTACAGTCACATATTGTTGAAGTCTGGAGGGAATAATGTGTGAGAATTGGGTCTCATTCTCATAACTTGGTGTAAGAGAGGTCTAGTTCCCAGCCATTGTTACTGTAAAAATATTAAGTCTTCAGAGGGTTACAAGATGCTAATTAAAATCATGCTAACCCAAGCACATTTTCTCTGATGTGGTTCCCCTCAATCCCACGTCGTTATGATCAACTGGGGTCTGTGGAGTGGATTCTCAAGCAGAATTTCAATACGTCCCTCAGGAGCCTGGGATCTTGACAAGTTCAAAGGAGAGCAAAGCACTCTTCTTGCAGGAATTCATACCCCACTTCCCCATGTAATGCTGCAGAGCCAAGTCTCCAACCAAGTTAGAATGTTGTTCGTTTTTTGAGTCCTTCTAGGCCTGTTCTTCAATCTCCTGGCCTTGCTTCTGAATGGTATGGCAATCCCAATGAAAACAGGTCAGCAATGATCTTTGTTAAAGCAACACTAAACCTGGATTCCTAACACTATAGTATTCTCCTCTGCATGTAGTTTGAGCTAAAATCTAAATAAAATTTGAAAAAAAAAAGTTGTTTTTTTTTATTTTTTTTTTACCAGCACTGAGATTCAGTCCCTGCAGCTGCTCAATACATCTCTCGCAACATTACGTCAACTCTTCTCTTTCATCCAATCCAATGTTCCTCATTCAGGAGCATTGGGGACACATCCAGTGTGTCACACTTTCAATTGAGGTTAGCTGTGAGAACTGTGTAGGTTGTGTATGAGTCAATTCTCACAGTGGACATGACTCTAGTAGTGGCTATCAGGAAGACAACCACTGAGGGCATATCTAATCCTGCAATTAAGGCATTCCACATCTACCAAACGGCAATATTTTCAAACTAAAGGACCACTGCACCCAGAAGTGGTATAAGGTACCTTTAGTGGTTCTTTAACTTTAAGATCAAATTAAATAGAATGCAATCTACACTCAACTGTATTTGCATGCTGTCAATAAAGATTTATATAGATATATAATTTACTTTTTTTTCCAAAGTGATACATAATCTAAATTAGGCTGATTTAAGTAAAATCTAAAACGGTACGTGTTATAATCGTGTTAATAAAATGCATTTTGTGCTAATGGATGTGGGTCCCTTGTGCATTTTTCCAAGTGCTGCATTGTTTATAAACACCAGCATGAATACCAGGCTAGTGACTATATCTTGTTACTTGCCCTGCCTGTTTCACAGCTTGGCTTCATTGTGGCCACATTGAGCAGGTGCATTGTGTACTGACTTCATCTTTCATTATCTCCTGGACAACAACACCAGCTAACAAAGTTTTTTTTTTTCCAGCAGGAAAACATTTAGAATTGTGCCTGAGGGCTATGCGAGGGGGGTTGGTCCCGCTGTAGCAGCTACCTGCAGAGCAGGATGGGGTTATCCTGGCCATGCAAAGCTCATCAGAGAAAGGCTTAATGTGATAATCTTGAACATATGTCCCATTGAATACATCAGTAACTAGGTATTCAGCAAGTGCTTGAAACAGGAACAATTCTTACAGGCGTGGTATGCTCCAAGGCACATACTAGGGTAAAGCACAGTACTCCTAAAATAATTAACAGTGATATATTTACACAATAATTCTGCAGAATTTATATATGTATTTACACAATAATTCTGCAGAATTTATATATGTGCACAGTCGTGAAACATGTAGTCTACCAGAAATGTTGCTTGCTTTAAATAGTTGATATTATTGATAATGCAAAACCTCATATTTCATATACATAGATTGTTGAGAGGTAAGAGGCACTGGAGTGAAGATGATTTTTTTTTAAACATTATATAGTTATTTTATATTTTTTATAGTTATATATATTTGCTGCAAATATCCAGGCGGATTATGATGATAGCTAAGCCTATAGTGCTACACTCAACCCTGTCCAAGGTAGATAAATAAATTTATTCCGACTAGAGAAATAAATATATTGGCAAAAATATTGTCCAGGGTTGGTCTTCAAGGTCCTTACAAAAATAAGATGAGACCCAGACAGGGGATTTTTAACAATATAATTTATAGAAGCCCTGTTGTTGTTGTATTAAGGTGGTACTTTAGTGATCTGACCAGTGGCAGGGATAAGACTGATTAGAGAAAGGTTACTTTGTGGGTTGTTACTGTGAAAGCTTCTTGCCATAGAGCAGTGGTAGTCAACCTTTTTCTACCTACCGCCCACTAATGCATCTTTTTGGTTGAAAACATTTCCTTACCGCCCACCAGTTTTCGCGCAAATGCAGAATATTTTTTAGAAAGGAGGGTGTTTTTAAAAAAAAATGTACTTACATTCAGGGGCGGGCTGGGCCGGGGGGCAGGGAGGCAATTGCCCCCCAGGCCGCCCTAAGTAATTAGAAAAATGGCCACTGCAGGGCCAGTCCTGGGCGCCAGGAGGAGGGGGTGCCGCGCGGAGCAGGCTGATAGCCTGTCACAAGGAGCCCAGCAGGTGGCCAGCTGGCCACTTACGGTGCCCCAGTAGCAAGGCAGAGTAGGCACCTGCTTGTCCCAGATGGCAGGTGCCTACTCTGCAGCAATATACCGGCCGGGTGAGGAAGGAGGCATGCAGCAGCGAGGGAGCTCTGCTGATGATTTTCCTGCTCCCTCGCGCGCCCTCTGTGTTGATGTCGGGAGCCGGAATATGACGTCATTCCGGCCCCGCATCACTAAACTGCGCGAGGGAGCAGAGAGGAGCAGGAATATCACGGAGGAAGTCACTGGACCCCGGGGAAAGGACCCAGAGCACTCCTAAAGGTAGGAGCAACAAGAAATAAAATAAATTTTTGTGTGTGTGTGTCTGAAAGTAAGTGTGTGTGTGTGTCTGTAAGTGTGTGTGTGTGTCAGGAAGTGTAAGTGTGTGTGTGTGTGTCTGGAAGTGTGTGTGTGTCTGGAAGTGTGCGCGTGTGTGCGTGTGTCTGGAAGTGTGTGTGTGTCTGGAAGTGTGCGTGTGTGTGCGTGTGTGTGTGTGTGTGTAAGTGTGTGTGTGTGTGTGTGTCTGGAAGTGTGTGTGTCAGGAAGTGTAAGTGTGTGGAAGTGTGTGTCTGGAAGTGTGCGTGTGTGTGTGTGTGTGTCTGGAAGTGTGTGTGTGTGTCTGGAAGTGTGTGTGTGTGTCTGGAAGTGTGTGTGCGTGTGTGTGTGTGTGTGTCTGGAAGTGTGTGTGTGTGTGTGTAAGTGTGTGTGTGTGTGTCTGGAAGTGTGTGTGTGTGTGTGTGTGTGTCTGGAAGTGTGTGTGTCAGGAAGTGTAAGTGTGTGTGTGTGTGTCTGGAAGTGTGTGTGTCAGGAAGTGTGTGTGTGTCTGGAAGTGTGTGTGTGTGTCTGGAAGTGTGTGTGTGTGTGTGTCAGGAAGTGTAAGAGTGTGTGTGTGTGTGTGTCTGAGTGTGTGTGTGTGTCTGGAAGTGTGTGTGTGTCTGGAAGTGGTCGTGTGTGTGCGTGTGTGTGTGTGTCTGGAAGTGTGTGTGTGTCTGGAAGTGGTCGTGTGTGTGCGTGTGTGTGTGTCTGGAAGTGTGTGTGTGTCTGGAAGTGTGTGTGTGTGTGTCTGGAAGTGTGTGTGTCAGGAAGTGTAAGTGTGTGTGTATGTGTGTCTGGAAGTGTGCGTGTGTCTGGAAGTGTGTGCGTGTGTCTGGAAGTGTGTGTGCGTGTGTGTGTGTCTGGAAGTGTGTGTGTGTGTGTGTGTGTGTCTGGAAGTGTGTGTGTCAGGAAGTGTAAGTATGTGTGTGTGTGTGTCTGGAAGTGTGCGTGTGTGTGTGTGTGTGTGTCTGGAAGTGTGTGTGTGTCTGGAAGTGTGTGTGTGTCTGGAAATGTGTGTGTGTGTGTCTGGAAGTGTGTGTGTGTGTGTCTGGAAGTGTGTGTGTGTGTCTGGAAGTGTGTGTGTGTGTGTCTGGAAGTGTGTGTGTGTGTGTGTGGAAGTGTGTGTGTCTGGAAGTGTGTGTGTGTATGTCTGGAAGTGTGTGTGTGTGTGTGTGGAAGTGTGTGTGTGTCTGGAAGTGTGTGTGTGTGTGTGTGTGTGGAAGTGTGTGTGTGTCTGGAAGTGTGTGTGTGTCTGGAAGTGTTTGTGTATGTCTGTCAGGGACGTCTTTCCGCATGGGGCCCTACCGCGCTGCCCAGCATGCCCGGCCGACAGGGGAGATCCTTTGATCTCCCCTGCCAGCCAACGGAGAGGTGGCCTTGTTTTCTGGCCTTGTGCCGATGAGGGAGATCTCAATTCAATCGGGGAGAGAGGAAGCTGCCTAGGACCTAGGGCTGCAGGAGAGGCCGACCTGTAAGGCAGATCGTTCCTCCCGCAAGCAGGCTGTGTGGAGCGTTGCAGCGCATTACCATTGCAATGCTCCACACAGCATTCTGCGCGCAGTAGGACAGGAGATAGCCTGCAGCCAGTCGTGTGTATGCATTCAGCAGTCGGTGTGTGACTGCATTCGGCAGTCTGTGTGTATGTATTGAATGTATTTGTTGGAGGTACTTCTAAATATAATCTTCGTTGTATCTATAATTTACATTTTTATTCCTGTAAGTTGTGTAGGCAGGGCCCCAGTGCACTGCTTTGCCCGGGGACCCATAATGTTGTTAAGATGGCACTGGTGTCTGTCAGTGTGTGTGTGTGTGTGTGTGTCAGCAAGTGTGTCTGTCAAGTAAGTGTCTGTCAGTGAATGTGTGTGTGTGTGTGTGTCTGCCTGTCAGTGTGTGTGTATGTGTCTGCCTGTCAGTGAGTGTTTGTCAGGGTTTGTGTGTGTATGTTATTGAGAGTGAGGGCCAGTGTGTCTGTCAGCAGGGCCAGCCTTTGAGGTATGCAAGCTGTGGGGTCATGTAGGGCGCAATAACAACAGAGGCGCCCGGCGGCCAACACAGCTCACAAGTTTTGGACACCAGCATATTTAATTTAAACGATTCCCTGGTGGTCCATTGGTGCGCACCAGCAGTAGGTGCAGTCAGATCATATCCCTTGTGGTTCCGGTGCTCAGTTAGTGAGTCAGGGCACAGGCTCAGAGATTCTCAGCCTGCGCTCTAACAACATTGAAAGTCGGAGCCGCAAAGGAGTGAGTATGGCAAAGAGCTACTAATTAGCTTAATATCAATATCCGTTATAAAACCAGGAAAAGGTGGCCATGGATGGTGAGCTAATTCAGGGGTGCAATGGGCCACTTGACTGGATTTGCCCCCCAGGCCTGAGGCTGCCAGCCCTCCCCTGCTTACATTTATCTTTTTATTTCTACTTAATGCAGGTTTATAAGGTTTTTAACTTTATAAAGTTTAATGAGAAAACAATAAAGTAAATTGAAATTACCTTTACTAGTGATTAATGAGATCCTTGAGGTTGATGCTGCGAGACTAAATATTTGATATCTGGTTCGATTTTCGGAAGGAACAAACAAAGGTCTCTTTCAGTGATATTCAGATGACTTCTCTGTTTGCGCATAATATGATTTCTCATTTGTGCGTCAGCTCATCTCCACTCCCTCCTCAATTCCCCTCCCCACCTTTTTTTCCCTTTTTTCTATTTTTTAACCTTCCTTGTAGCAATGCCCAGTAGGAAGGCTGAGCTAGGTAGCCCACTTACTATAGTCCACTATAACAGACAGGCACACATACACACACACACACAACACACATACAGACACACATACAAAGACACATACAGACATACAGACACACATACAAGACACACATACAGACACATACGACACATACATACACACATACAGACACACATACAGACACACGACACATACAGACACACACAAAGACACATACAGGAACACAGACAGACACAAGACACACATACATACAGACACACACAGACATGCACACACACATACAGACACACACACACAAGACATACATAGACACACACAAGACACATATATACAGACACACACACACAAGACATACATACAAAGACACACACACACACACACACATTATATTTAAGTCACCCTCCTGTTTCCTACCTTTTAGATGCAGGAGGGTGACTTTCCCTGGGGTCCAGTGGTGGCTCAGGTGGATGGGAGTCAGAGTTCCCACTCTGACTCCCTGGTCTTCCTCCCGCGCGGCTCTCAGTGTTAGCTGGGAGGAGTGACGTGCAGTCACTTCCTCCCAGCTCTGTGATGTCATCACAGGGGGCCCGGTTGCGCTGTTAAAGCGCCCAGCGCTGACCGGGCCCCCTCACAATCCACATCCATCGGGTGGCCCTGACAGCATGGGCCACCCGATGGACCCCTCCATATGCGGCCCCGGCAGTTTGCCGCTCGCACCCGCCCGCCCGGTCGTCAAAACCTGGAAATCCCTACCGCTCACCTGGAATCCTAAAACGCCCACTAGTGGGCAGTAGGGACCAGGTTGACGACCCATGCCATAGAGAGTAGCTTAAAGGGACACTATTGCCTCGTTTCCACTGAGCGGATCGGTTCGGGTTGGTACAGTTTGGAAGGTTTAGAATGGTCCAGACTATTCAGGTGAGCGTTTCCACTGCAAGTCAGACCTTCAGGGGCCATGCGGGGTTTAGAAAAAATGCCTAGCGTGTCATCCAATCAATGGATTGTATAGTAGCTCCCCCCTAAGCGTACCATTTCCCTTGGCCCTACATCTAAAGCAGGAACCTGAATGGTGCGGTACGGTTCGGTTGTATGGGCCACTTTCATAATGGAAACACTCAAAATAGCGTACCGTACCGAACCAATCCGGTCAGTGGAAACGAGGCATATAGTCACCCAAACAACTTTAGCTTAATGAAGCCGTTTTGGCAGGTAGATCATGCATCTGAAGTCTCACTGCTCGATTCCTTTGCAATTTAGGAGTTAAATCACTTTGTTTCTGTTTATGCAGCACTAGCCACACCTCCCCTGGCTGTGGCTGACTCAGCCTGCATTAAAACAAAAATGGTTTACTTTTTATTCAGATGCTATCTTACTTCAGAAGTTTTTCTCTCCTGCTCTATAAATTGAACTTTAATCACATACAGGAGGCCCCCTGCAGGGCCTTGCAATCTATTAACAGAGCAAGACATAATCAATTCTAAATTAAACAGAATTTGCAATGAAGGAGGTGTAAACATTATATGACTCTTTACAGGAAGTGTTTAGGAAGGCTGTGTAAGTCATATGTAGGGAGGTGTGACTAGGGCTTAATAACAAAGTGATTTAACTCCTAAATGGCTGAGAATTGAGCAGTGAGACTGCAGGGGCATGATCTATACACCAAAACTGCTCATTGGAGTGGTCTGGGTGCCAACTCCCACTACTCCTAACCCTGCAAGTGTAATTATTGCAGTTTTTTATAAACTGCAATAATTACCTTGCAGGGTTAACTCCACCTCTAGTGGCTGTCTATTAGACAGCCACTAGAGGGAACTTCCTGCTCTATAGCACAGGAAACCTAGAGCGTTACTGGACGTCCTCACGCTGTGTGAGGACCTCCAGCGTCGCTCAAATCCCCTTAGGAAAGCATTGAAATTCGTTTTCAATGCTTTCCTATGGGGAGACGTAATGCGCATGTGCGGCATTGCCGCGCATGCGCATTAGGTCTCCTCGGCCGGTGGGCGGGATCAGTCTCGCCCACCAGCCGACGGAAGAACAGGGAGGAGCGTCGCGGAGGAGGAGACAGCGGCGAGGGACATCGCCGCTGCCTCAGGTAAGTGACTGAAGGGGTTTTCACCCCTTCAGTAACCGGGGATTGGTGGGTGGGAGGGAGAGGGACCCTCCAGTGCCAGGAAAACGGATCGTTTTCCTGGCACTGGAGTTTCCCGTTAAGCTAAAGTTGTTTTGGTGACTACAGTGTCCCTTTAAGACATACAATAAATGTAGGCAGGCATCAGAGAAAGGGAGCAAGAGAATTTTCTGCTGACCCTCATATAGTAAAGATTCACATAGGTTGTAATTGTTGATATATAGTTTTTTTTAGTGATGCCTTTTTTTGTATACATTGTAAACAGTTTTCTAGTAGAAAAAGGATTAAATAAAGCTAATAATCATATGGTATCTGTGGGATTCTCCCTACTGAGTTGGACTACTAATTGCTAAGTTTCTGGGACAAGACACAGGATCAATTTGTAGTGGAATATATAATCAAATAATTCATTAAATCCAAAAGAAAAAAAAAATTGGCACACTTTCAGGTATTACATTTGAAGTAACCTATTCAAAGGACGTGACCAGGAAACTGGAAACTTGTTAGGCTGAAGGGGTTAAAGAGGGAGCCCAGCGCTGGGGAACTCTCCTCCCTCTGCCGACGTCAGCTCCAAATGCGCATGCGCGGCAAGAGCCTGGCACGCATTCAAACTGCCCATAGGAAAATATTTCTCAATGCTTTCCTATGGTAGTCCAGCGTCTTCTCACTGTGATTTTCACAGTGAGAAACCCGGAAGCGCCTCTAGCGGCTGTTAGTGAGACAGTCACTAGAGGCTGGATTAACCCTCTGAAACTGTGATGTTTTCATCTGCAGAGTTAAAACTAGAGGGACCTGACACCCAGACCACTTCATTGAGATGAAGTGATCTGGGTGCCTATATTGGTCCTTTAAGACATTATATGCATTTTGCACATTTGATATCTTGATAAAAGCATTTTAAAGGAATGAAACATGTAACGCTTGTTTGAAATTCTTCCATATTTTATATATATATATATATATATATATATATATATACACGGCGTTAGGTGTTTGAATATGTAGGTATAGAGTTTAAATAAGTTTTAATAAGTTTAAAAGACTTTTGGTGATGGACACCTGTGTCAGTTTCCTTGTTTGATGAAAAACTAGAAATATGGCCACAATGCTGTCTGTGTCAATGATGTCTGTGTAATCGCACAATGCTAAGTGCATGCAGCTTTCATCTTATATGGTTCTGCACAACCAGAGTTATTTGCACTCCTGGCACACATGACCGAATAGCAATTCTGTGCATATTTTACGTCTATCGTGCTGGCAACAGAGCCTGCAAAAGATAGCTTGTATCTACCCTTCCTACCTCCCACACTGAATGAAGCCCCCTTACCTATCCCACACAATAATTTGTTTCTCCTTTCACACACCCTCCCTCCTTCTTCCCTCCTCACTCCCTGTCCTCATCTCTATTGTAGCTCACAGCGCGTGTAATATAGTCCAATCAAAGGCTTCTCTATGATTGGACCTCCACACGGCTCCCGTGAAGCCACGTAGAAGCGTGCCAAACTTTACCTGGCACTTGATAAAGTAAATAAAACCTTAATTTAAAAATACTTTTTGAGTAACTTTTAGTGGAGGAACCTAAGAATAATGCTAGTAGGGCATTATTCTAAGATAAAAAAAAATAGAAAAGGTTTGGCGTAACCCTTTAAGTCCCTGAGGAGTTACAGTATCCAT